>NW_026731697.1:1275000-1637172 GCF_028476545.2 Physella acuta
TAGTTAGCTAGCCAAAACTGTAGTTGTAGTTAGCTAGCCAAAACCGTAGCTGTTGTTAGCTACTCAAAACCATAGCTGTTGTTAGCTAGCCAAAACCGTAGCTGTAGTTAGCTAGCCAAAACCGTAGCTGTAGTTAGCTAGCCAAAACCGTAGCTGTTGTTAGCTAGCCGAAACCGTGGCTGTTGTTAGCTACTTAAAACCGTAGCTGTAGTTAGCTAGCCGAAACCGTAGCTGTTGTTAGCTACTCAAAACCGTAGCTGTTGTTAGCTAGCCAAAACTGTAGCTGTTGTTAGCTAGCCAAAACCGTAGCTGTTGTTAGCTAGCCAAAACCGTAGCTGTTGTTGTAGCTGTTTTCTTCCTTCTCTTGTACCATTACGATGTTACGAGCACACTAGACTTTCTAGTATAGCATTAGTACATTAGGGCATCCTTGGTCGAACAATCAGCCAGAGTTTCTTCAAGGCATCTCTTCGGGGGAGGGGGATAAATGAAATTTATATTTAAAAAAATTTTTTATTAGTGTCAACCCCCCCCCCCCCCCCCGGAAATATTAGAAAAAAGTCTGGAAAAAAACCCCACTTCAATCAACAATTTGATTATCAGGAGCAGGTTCCATAGTGTAGTGGTTATCACGTCTGCTTCACACGCAGAAGGTCGCGAGTTCGAACCTCGCTGGAACCATATTTTTCATAAATTATGAAAATAATGAATACTTTTTTGCTACCATTTCAAAGCAAAATCCTGAGCAAAAAAAAAATATTTCTTTATGTTTATGGTATACAATTTTATTTTCTAAACGCGCTTAACTAAAAAAAATATAATATGATATTTTAGAGTTGCACCTCTAACGTATTGAGATTACGATATTTTGCAAAAATGGCGGTCCCAAGTGGTCTAGTGGTTAGGATTCCGCGCTCTCACCGCGGCGGCCGGGGTTCGATTCCCCGCTTGGGAAATATTTTTTTTTTTAAATTCTAATTTATCACTGGCAGATATTTCCCCGTGCTCTATATGAGAAGTGTATCTTTGTTGAACACTGTGACATCAAGTTTAGGAAAGATTTCAATGTTTTTAGCAGCTTAAGGTAAACTATAATAGGCTTGAAAAGTCTATGTCCATTTTTTAAAAATCTTTTAAAATAAATATGGCAAGCGCTAAAATTATAGTTACATTTTTAATAGCCTTAATGAAACCGGAAATCATTATGTACTTCTTTCACAAATGTTGTAAAATATTAATTTTTGTTGAAAAATATGCTTTCTGACAACAACCATTTGGAACCAGCTTTTCAAGCCTATTGTTGTAGTTGCTCCACAGACCAACCTATATCGTCTATAGAGTTGGGCTGATACACACGGGTGTCTGTGTGTCCTATCCGTTTAGTCAATAATTACGAAAACATTTCAAAATCTCCAGTTTGATTTTCAGCATTGTCTAACTGTCCATGTACGTTTGGCTGGATTTGTTGATAAATAGGCCTCTGCATGTGGTGATTGTGCTGTTTGTTAGCTAGCCAAACAGCAGCTATTGCTATCTAGCCAAAACTTTCGCTGTTGTAAGCTTGTCTGTTTATGTAGTTCGTTAGCTAAAACTGTTGCTGTTGTTTCTCGCCAAAACAGGAGACTCAGCAGGCAGACTTCAATGTTTAGTCTAAGCACAAACACTATCCTCACCATTACACATAGACCTAGACATTTTTTTTATTTCCCTTATGATTTAAAATCTTTCTGAGATACCCAACCCCATGTTACACTATTTTTGTACTGATATTGGTAGTGAAAGATAGTCGCACACACTGCGCTTGCCACCATATTGCACCCGTGTTTAAATAATAATTAGGCTAATACGATTAGTGAATATTTAACAGGTTCCATAGTGTAGTGGTTATCACGTCTGCTTCACACGCAGAAGGTCGCGAGTTCGAGCCTCGCTGGAACCTTTTTTTGTTTTTTTTAGAAAAAAAAAACAGCGGCTTTAAAAAATAATGGATTAACTTTTGAACATATAGGCCAACATCATATACTGTTGCTTCTGTGTTAGTAAACTTTTGCCTAAAACAAGGGACCACATTACACCACTTCTACATTCACTACACTGTCTACACCACTTCTCACACACACGACATACAGCTGACATACACACACACACACACACAACACATACACACTGCACCACATTCTAAAATCTCTAAATCCCAAAACAGATTCCTATTTGATAAAATTTTCTCTGGTAAAAATTGTGAAACGAATATAAACAAAATCTGCAATCGTGTGAATACCTAAGACATCACACCAAACTAAAGTGCAGTTCGGTGCGGCTTACATGTCTATAAACGAGAGAACTATCTTTGTGTGTTGAATACAAATCTACATATCCGAGTACTTGTCCCAAGTGGTCTAGTGGTTAGGATTCCGCGCTCTCACCGCGGCGGCCGGGGTTCGATTCCCCGCTTGGGAATTTTATTTTTTTTAAACGATCTTTTATTTAAAAATTTTAAATGTAAACAACTATTGCGCATTTGTATGAAACTACTTGTGCTTCATTAAGAATTTTAACTCACACACACTACATACTATTGACATACACTCACTCACACACGCACGCATACTACACCACTGGCACACACACACACACACACTACATACTGATTTATACCACTACCACGTGAGTTATATCAATACCACGTAAGTTACACCTCTACCACGTGAGTTATACCTCTACCACGTAAGTTACACCTCTACCACGTGAGTTATAGTTATACCACTACCACGTGAGTTATACTACTACCACGTGAGTTATACCACTAACCCACCCCAACACAAAGCAACATTCAAGGATCAATGCCCAGATTGTAGCATACCTTATCCCACTAACTCCCCCCCCCTACACCCCCCCCCACACACACACACATACACACAATCTTACTCACAAGGTGCAATGTTTAGCTAGCCACTAACTGGAGCATTCCTCCCCCCCCCCCCCCCACCCCCTTCTCCCTCAAGATGCAATGTTTAACTAAAACCCTGCCCCCCACCACCGCAACATCAACCCAATCATCCACACACCGCCACATGTGGCCGCGGTGTGGGGGGGGGGGGGGAGATGCTCGGGGTGTCAGGCACTTCCAGATGACATCCGGCAGTAAACAGCAAATCACGTCTGCAGACTATCAACTGGTTGCCGCTTGGTGCGTTTTTGCCGTCTGCCGACTCACGTTCCTGGTAATTGCACCAGAAGAAGAGGTTCACATTTTTCTCACAAAAGTACATAAATTGGTTCACATTTTTTCTCACAAAAGTACATAAATTGGTTCACATTTTCCTCTAAAAGTACATAAAGTGGTTCACATTTTTCTCACAAAAGTACATAAATCGGTTCACGTTTACATCACATATGTATCTAAATTTTAGAAAAGCCAAAGTATCTAATTAACACTCACAAACATCTGTGTCATCATTCGGAATATCAGCATCGAATCTTATTTAGACTGATTAACCATGCAATAATTATTTCACTGTAAATATTTCTACCATAGAATTTAAAAGGTTTTTGCTGACTCAAGCTATGCGTATTAAATAGTTTGAAAATATGTTCCCTGTAAGCCAACATATACTGTTCCCCGGTTCCCTATAAGTGAACGAATACATAGTTCCCGTTTGTTAACGGCAAGTTAGCAAACACAAGTTCTTCATTAGTCGAAAATACATCTTCCTCGTTTCTATGTTCCTCAACAAATTCCTGTTCCTTGCTACTATGTTCCTCAACAAATTCATGTTCCTTGCTACTATGTTCTTCAACAAATTCCTGTTCCTTGCTACTATGTTCCTCAACAAATTCCTGTTCCTTGCTACTATGTTCCTCAACAAATTCCTGTTCCTTGCTACTATGTTCCTCAACAAATTCCTGTTCCTTGCTACTATGTTCCTCAACAAATTCCTGTTCCTTGCTACTATGTTCCTCAACAAATTCCTGTTCCTTGCTACTATGTTCCTCAACAAATTCCTGTTCCTTGCTACTATGTTCCTCAACAAATTCCTGTTCCTTGCTACTATGTTCCTCAACAAATTCCTGTTCCTTGCTACTATGTTCCTCAACAAATTCCTGTTCCTTGCTACTATGTTCCTCAACAAATTCCTGTTCCTTGCTACTATGTTCCTCAACAAATTCCTGTTCCTTGCTACTATGTTCCTCAATAAATTCCTGTTCCTTGCTACTATGTTCCTCAACAAATTCCTGTTCCTTGCTACTATGTTCCTCAACAAATTCCTGTTCCTTGCTACTATGTTCCTCAACAAATTCCTGTTCCTTGCTACTATGTTCCTCAACAAATTCCTGTTCCTTGCTACTATGTTCCTCAACAAATTCCTGTTCCTTGCTACTATGTTCCTCAACAAATTCCTGTTCCTTGCTACTATGTTCCTCAACAAATTCCTGTTCCCTACCAGTTAGCCGAAACAAAAAGTTCTCTGGACCCCGTCCCTTGGAGCTTCCTGGCGGTTCTTCGTTGGGGCGAAATAAACAATTTGTGTCACACTTCATTCATAGACCGCTGTTAAGTGCGCAAGTATAGAGGTTGTGGTGGTGGGGGGGGGGGGGGGGGGTTGTCATACATGTGGAAAGAGGGGAGGGGTGGGGTTTAATATATATATATATATATATATATATATATATATATATATATATATATATATATATATATATATATATATATATATATATATATATATATATATATATATATATATATATATATATATATATATATATATATATATATATATATATATATATATATATATATATATATATATAGCAAGAGGGGGAGCTCAACAACAGCTTTACAACAATGTATTTTTCAAACAGCACCATCTATTCCTCGAACCCTAACCTTGGGTTCAACCAAAACTCTTGAAACGAACCAGATACTTTGGACGTCAAATACAATCCACGAATCTACACTACAGTACCTGGGTATTATTGTTCTAAATCTCTTGTAGACTTCATTCAGGAGCTGGGTTGGCCGGCTTCCAGTACAAAGCTGGAGACTGTTATAAACCGTTTATTCCCTGTTTTGAGCAGTGGTTTATATTAGACGCTTTATTGTCAGGTGGTAACATGTGGTTGTTAGAAATGGTTTGCCTCGAGTTGAGGGTTGTTAGAAATGGTTTACCTCGAGTTGAGAACAGGGGGTTGTTAGAAATGGTTTACCTCGAGTTGAGAACAAGGGGTTGTTAGAAATGGTTTACCTCGAGTTGAGAACAAGGGGTTGGTAGAAATGGTTTACCTCGAATTGAGAACAGGGGGTTGTTAGAAATGGTTTACCTCGAGTTGAGAACAGGGGGTTGTAAGAAATGGTTTACCACGAATTGAGAACAGGGGGTTGTTAGAAATGGTTTACCTCGAGTCGAGAATACGAATTTCGCGACTGGCAGATTCCCAGTTCAAAGTAAACAATTTACCTCTCCACCCTCCCTCACCACCCTCCCTCGCCACCCTCCCTCGCCACCCTCCTTCCCCGCCCTCTCATCCCTCCCCGTGAACACGTGACCACTTGAGTGTCTAGACAAGCTAATTTTATTAATATTCCAGTCAATGTCTGTCGACAAATCGCAGATCGTCATGTCCGGTGTAAAATTGTCAGCTTTTGGTTTTTAGTGCTGTTGGTTTTGACGTCAGGCTTAATGTTTTGTGTAGTGCTGGTGACGTCACACATAATGTTTTGTGTAGTGCTGGTGACGTCATACAAACAGTTTAGTGCTGATAGGTTACGCATAAGATGTAGGGAGTAGTAGGCATGTTTTACTTTTTATTTTGTTCTCTTTGTGTTGTATTGCAGCGGCGTCGCTAGGCGGGGGTACAAATTCACGATCCCGATAAGGGGGAGGGGGGGGGGGGCACACACCAACTGCAGAATTTACAGAGAAAAAGTATTGTCGAGTATTTTCAATAACACTGATCAGTCAGTCAACGATCGGTGGAGGGGGTGACACCAAATCTAATAATTTACTATTAAAACGACGATATAACGTTCGCACTAAAAGCGCCATTAGGCAAAATGAGTTGGGGGGGGGGGGGGGGGGAGGGGGGGTGACATCAATTGCCGCATGATGTGCCGCACTTGGTGACTCCCGACCTAGCGACGCCACTGTTGTATTGTATGGTGATATGGATTAATAATATATTGTTTTATAACTTTACTTTATATTAATTATTATTGATGCTTGCAATTTTCGCGGTTATATCCCTTGAGCAGATGAATTGTCTTCCCTTTGTTCTAACGACTACATATGATCTTGTTTTACCTGTCGCCAAGCGACTCTTTTCATCTATTAATTTTTAACTTTAAATACTGTGGGGAAAAATATCTGCTGGACCACTGCACCGAAAAGTGAACTTGCCGGCTGTCCGTACATCGCTAATCTTCGTGTTTACATTTTTTTCAACCCTGCGCCTAAGCTCCGCCCACTGCAAACAGCACCCGCTCATTGGTCGACGGGCCAGTCGTGTCACGTCGCCGTCAGACCTGCGGAAGAGGAAGTAGTGCATTCCATCGCTTCGCCTCGAAATTCCTCCGCCACGCATTCATTCATAAGACGGGAGGTAACCGTGTCTCTAGTAGTCAACACAACTGGGATTTCTTCTGAGTTGTCAGTTCGCTGGTCACATAAAGCGGATCAAGTAGAAAACAGAAATGCACTGTGTTTTTCTTTTATAGTTCAGGATTACTTTTGTGTGATTTCATCCATTTAATTAGTAAGTTGTTTTTTTTTATTTTCTAAAATAAAATACATTTTATTTAGGGCCTATGTGAAGCCAAAATAAATGGGATTCTAACTTAAGTTACTAAACGGATGTATTTGTTATTCAGTATGAGATTTGAGTTAATGATCTAACAGAGCTAACAGAATAATTTGCAGGAATCATTCTCACATACAGTTTCAGCAGTGGTAAAGTAAATTATAATATTACGTTTTATAATATTATATTTTATAATATTAATATTGTACATAAAAGTAATTGTATATATTATTAATTATTAAATATTACTATTATTAAATTTTTATGCTTCAATAGCGTTAACTTTAATTTTTTTTAATTTACCAAGTCTTGTGTATCCAACGTCTTGGTTTTCTTTAAAAATTGTTTTTAACTTTTAAAAAAGTATGTATAAAATATCGGAGTGATCTCCCCTATCCCCCTCAACTGAACGATGTATTTGTAATCCCAGCTATGCTAAACGCGTGATTGAAGACTAGTCATAAAATTCTCCAGATGTCATGGCCGATATGTTCGATCTCTCTAGGACAGTAAATGTATTTGATCTTTTGTGTGTGTGTGATTAGCAATACCCCGCGCACTAGCGGTACGATGATGTTAGTATGGCTAATCGATAAGATGAACTTGTAAATCAAACGGTGTTTCTTCCAGACTTTTTTCTCCGTGGGGGGGGGGGGGGGGGGCGGACATTGTTAAAAGTATATATTTTCTATGTAAATTCCATGTTGTTCGGCGGGGCGGTAGACTTTCATCAGAGGGTCTCTCCCCCCCCCCCCCCCCCCCCCGAGAAGATGCCTGGAAGAAACTCTGAAATCAAATAATATTTTGAAAATGTGTGTAGGTTAGGTAATGAAGGCAGAAGATTCGACGCTCACATGTTTTCAAGTTTACACTTTCATAGCTGTAAATCTCATAGCTGCAAATCTCATAGCTGTAAATCTCATAGCTGTAAATCTCATAGCTGCAAATTTCATAGCTGTAAATCTCATAGCTGCATATCTCATAGCTGCAAATCTCATAGCTGCATATCTCATAGTTACAAGTTACAACTCTCATAGTTTGAACTTTATAACTATAGCGCCCGTAGCTACAGATATCACAGCTGCAAATCTCAAAGCAACAAACTTAGTTACAAAACTCATAGTTACAAAACTCATAGTTACAAAACTCATAGTTACAAATATCATAGTTACAAATCTCATAGCAACAACTCTCATAGTTACAAATCTCATAGTTACATTATCTCATAGTTACAATTCTCATAGTTACAGTTTTCAGTTTCTCGACTTTCGTCTCAGCTTTAACCAAACAACTTCCGTCATGCATCGCCGACCTCCGACTTCCGTCCCAGATATAGTTTCCAATGATTTATTTTTAACTCGCCTCTACTCCAGTCCCCTAACGTTGGATATGTGGCAGGAATTACAGAGTATCGATACCCCATTTTAAACTCGCCTCTACTCCAGGACTCTAGCGTTGTGGATGTGGGGTGTCGATAGAGGGTATCGATACCGCGTTGATAACCCAACAGATATATAGATCCAAACAAATGTGTGTATGAGGTCGTCTTTTGAAAGTCGTGTGCTTAAGATTTTCGTCTCCCAATTGATTCTGTTACTTGCAGAGCTTCTTTCAGGCATTTCTTCGTATATACAAAATATGTATTTCAATCAGTGTGCGGTTCTTTCTCTCTCCCCCCCCTCCCCCATCTAACAGGACAAAACTGTAGAAAATCAACACTGGTTACTTGTGTGTATGTGTGTGTGTGCTTGTATGTGTTTATATGTGTGTAACATAACAGTATTGCGCCATTCTCTTAATACAACAATACATGCTGCTGTTAATCACATTACGTCTTTAATTAAGGCCAGTAAGCCGACACGATGGTAGCTACTCATCTCGGCACCTGGGGCCCTTCCGGCTGCATAGCTGCCCCCGCCCCCGTACGAAATGTAAATAGATCCGTCCCGTCCAACATTCAGTTAACTTTTTATAAAAGGCTTCATTAGTGTACACACATACACACACAGCACACACATACACACACATACTTGCTACTTCTCATCATAAAACATAACGAGCTGATCATACAAGAAAATACATTTGTCCACCCCTTTTGTCTAGAGGCGGCGTGGTCGTGCGATAGAGCGCACGACTGCGGTCTGGAAGATCGCGAGTTCCAGTCCACCGAGCACTGACCTCACGTGGTTTGATTAGTGTTGACCTCGCTATCCTTCAGTATACCACAGAAACAGAAAATGCATGTACCCTATGGGTCGCTATGTAATGACCGAGGTCATAGAAACATATTAACACCCCCTCGCCTCGCGGACATCCATACAGCGACACCACCAATTTAACACTCACTACCTTCTGTGCCATGGGACGGAGTGGTCTAGCGGTAGAGAGCTGGACTGCTAACCCGTAAGTCTCGAGTTCGAATCCGGGTTCAAGTCAGTAGACCGTCCCTGAGTCCACCCAACTCTGATGGGTACCTAACTCATGTTAGGGACAGTAAAGGCGGCTGGGCATAGTGCTGACCACACTATCTCTTCATATGCCGAGGTCACAGAAACAAGTGAACTCTACTTCACTTGTCCCATAGACCGTCAGGTTTGAAAGGGAAACTTTACTTTACTTACCTTCTGTGCCGGTACTTTATTTTTTTTAAACTACCAGCTGTTTTTCTAATTTAGATCTATTTAACCTTCCTTATGTTACGGCTCCGGGAGCTGTAAGCTAAATATCCACGGCTTCAATGTCATTTGATGTCGTATTATTATATGTTAGTAGTTTGTATGTTGTTGTTTTTTTACTTTCTCGTATACGAAATATAGAGGAAGTATTGTAATCGTGCTAAAAATCGAAATAGAGATTTTCACAAATCTGACTTTTTTCACCTCCCTGAGTCTGAAAAAGAATGGTTTTGCAATTTTGTCCGTATGTATGTGTGTATGTGTGTCTGTGTGTCTGTGACAACGATAACTTCAGTACCGTTACGGCTAAGTTGATGACATTTCATATCTAAGAATTATATCAAATTTGTAGTTCTGGAACAACTTTTTAGCGATTTCCGGTAACCGGAATAAGAACTTATTCTACTTTTGGTTTTTTTAAAATCCTATAACTTGAGTACTAATTCTATACCTTCTATCAAATTTTGAATAATTTCCGGTGACCGGAAATAGTACTTTACGCTATTGCCGATTTCTAAAAAACATGTGTATTTATAAAGTACTAATAATATTCCGCACTATTATACACATACTGTTTGGTGTTCACTTAGTGCGCAGTTCTTTTTTTCTACGAAATTCTATTCTATTTTAAAAAGTTTAAGTAATTAAAAATGTATTAAAAACACGTCTCTATCCCGAGTTGCCATCCCCTGTCGTGTAATATAAGTATATTCTCTTTATTTTATTTGAATCAAATAAACTAAAATGATTGAATGTCCGACCGCGAGTCTTTTGTGTTCATCTAAATTCAGCTGACTTGATGACTGACTAATTCAAAGACTACACGAATGACCTTTGACTAACCATACAAAATATAACAACATAATTGACCACACAAATGACCAAACGAAGCTTTTCAAATGTAAACAAAAACGTGTCAGATGTAAAAAAAAATGTTGACGAACAAAGTGACGAACAACGTTATTTCACGGATCACCCAGCCACCATCACGAACAAAGTGACGTTATTTCACACATCACCCAGCCACCG
This sequence comes from Physella acuta, assembly GCF_028476545.2. Lineage (NCBI taxonomy): Eukaryota > Metazoa > Mollusca > Gastropoda > Physidae > Physella > Physella acuta. The sequence continues at coordinate 1,285,503 of NW_026731697.1, forward strand.
TCATGAACAAAGTGACGTTATTTCACACATCACCCAGCCACCGTCATGAACAAAGTGACGTTATTTCACACATCACCCAGCCACCGTCATGAACAAAGTGACGTTATTTCACACATCACCCAGCCACCGTCATGAACAAAGTGACGTTATTTCACACATCACCCAGCCACCGTCATGAACAAAGTGACGTTATTTCACACATCACCCAACCACCATCACGAACAAAATGACGAACAGCGTTATTTCACGGATCACCAAGTCACCATCACGAACAAAGTGACGAACCACGTTATTTCACACATCACCCAAGCGACAATCTCACCGACCAGCTAGCCACTCTCACAACACGACTCTGGTGACGGCCAATTAAGCGTTAATGGCCCGTGTGTGATGGCCAGCCCGTGAAAGCTGGCCATGATTAACGCCCATGCTTATCTCCCCTAGCTCCAGGTGTAAGGCTTTTGTCACATGTACTGGCACAGGGACGATAACTAGGTGCTGAAGTTTATTACCGGCCTTTATCCTGGATCTCTGCGACTCTTTGACCTGGGCTTATTGTCTGACTAGCGCCACACTAGCTGTGATTGTGATTGGAGTGTCACAACAATTCTAGTGACCTAACTAAAACAATTCTATTGACCTAACTACGACAGTTCTATTGATCTAACTACGACAACTCTAAGGACCTAACCACAACAATTCAAATGAACTACCCACGACAATTCTAGGGACCTATCCACAATTCTGGTGACCTAACTACAAAAATTCTAGGGACCTAACCACAACAATTATAGTGACCTAACCACGACAATTCTAGTGACCTAACCACAACAATTCTAAGGACCTAACAAAAACAGTTCTAGTGACCTAACCACAATAGTTCTAGGGACCTAACAACATCAAATCTAGTGACCTAACCTCAACAACAGTTAGCGATTGTCTAATCAAATTTGCTGCCTACACTTTGTTGTCTAGACTACAACAACAAGAAGTTTTAAATCTGTATTTATTAAAATAATTGTGTTACGTGAGAGTTAAAAATGTATTGTACATTGAAATATGTCGTAAAGACAGCAATAAAGTGGCTACCACCAGCTAATCAAACAACTACGTACAGCTTTTACGTGGCTACCACCAGCCAAAAAAAATTACAAACGGGTATCACGTGGTAATCTCCATCCAGTCGTATCAGTTGTACTACAATACTAATCTGCACTCAGTCTTCGATTTAATCCCAGCTTTGTCAGGAAATTATGTTCTATGATGTTCCATTATGTTCTATTGTTATGTTCTACTGGAAGAATTTAACCCCCATTCGCCTTTGTTTGATGTTCTAATGTTAGAAAAATTAAACAACGCTGTCGGGCAGGGTCCGGACCAGTCAAATCTTCAATAGCTCTGTTAGCTCCCTTGTCAAAACAAAGCTGTGTTTTGTGTCTGGGGTGTGGGGGGGGGGGGGGGCATGGGGGAGGGGGGGGGGGGGGGGGGCTAGAGGTCTCGACGACGTGAAAGTTTGGCGACAATGGTCTTCCCACAATGGGGAATTTAGTGGTGTTACTGGTGGTGTGGGTGTTTTGATGTTTGATTGTGTGAAGGTGTGTATGGTCACCGGGGTCATTGATGGTGTTTTGTAGTCTTGATTGTGTGTAGGTGTTTACGGTCACGTGGTACATTGGTGGTGTTGGTGTTTCGTCGTGTTGATCGTGAGAATGTGTTTATGACCGCTTGAAATATGTCTGTGGTTTTACTATGATGCTCAACGTGTACGCCCATGCCAACGCTTATACACTTAGACATAACCGTTATAGCGGCCCATTCACGACGTCCATTGATGGTTAAGTAGAAAGTTGTGGTTTTGCTCGGGTTATGTTAAACGTTGGGTTAGGATTTTAGATCGATTTGTTTGACTGTCGGCTTGTAGCAGTTAGCGTTTCTTGTGTTTCTTGTACGTATTGTTGGTGTTGTAAACTTAGTTTATACCACTCTGACGCACCACTAGGCAGGTTTTATTTTCAGAATCGTAAAGTTGTTTTTTTTTACTGCCATCGTTTACAGTCACGGCTGAGAGTAGGGTTAGAATGTGATCTAGTGTTATGGTCATGACGAGTACTGGGGTTAGGGAAGGGCTTGTAACGATACTAGCTAACATAATACACTCGATTAAACTAAAGATACTAGCCAAAATAATACACTCGAATACGTCATGGTCGATACTAGCAAAAAAAAAAAACAATTGACTAAAACACGTCCTAAAATCAGTTTTCTTTCAGACATTTCTTCGTGGGGAACCGCCCCGCCCTCGAAACACGTATATCGCCCCCCCCCCCCCTTGGAGAAAAAAGACATTAAGAAACACTGACTTGAATACGTCCCGTCTGATAGTAACCAAAACAATAGACTCTAGATTCTATTATGTACCATACCATCCTGTAAAACCTTTTATTTGACTATTTTCAGGAACACTAACACAAGTCATCACTACGCCTCTCTGTGACACCATTCCACATTGGGAACCTCGCGGAGAACAATCATGGGACACCCTCAACACGTCTGGCGGCTGCACCGGCACTGGCTCATGACGTCACAACGCTGTATATAGTTACGTCATCTGATCGTATGGCAGCATGGGCTCACGTCTATTTATACACTGAGTGTATTCCCAAAACTGAGGATTCCATCCCATCGAACAGACTTTCAAAAAAAATAGTTCAATTATTTTGTATTCGTTCGCCCTGCGCTGTTTGACACTATGACGCCACAGTTTGAGATAAAGCTATAGATGACGTCACATCCGCTGTTCTGTCAGTGAGACACCCCCTGCCCCCACCCAGCGATTTTTGACAACAGACTGGCCACCTATCGGGCCCCATGGCTTGCCACCCACACCATGCACGTTTGGTGGCTCCTGTCACCCCTCTTCTTAGTGGTATCGTCCTTCGCTGCAGGCGTCCATAGCAACCAATTTTCGGACTGCGATAAGAAGGTAGGAAAACATGTTTGATTAAAATTAAAATGTTAATGTGTACTTTGCTTAACATAGCTAGCAAACAATATTCTTGTTATATATATATATATATATATATATATATATATATATATATATATATATATATATATATATATATATATATATATATATATATATATATATATATATATATATATATATATATATGGTGGTTTAAATGTTCGTTAGCACGGCTACAAATTAAGACCACGACACTAGTTACGTTGAAGCGTTAAAATTAATTAGCAGATATTTGTGTCTTCAAGACACGTATCCAATTTCTAAAGGTAAATTGGATAAAAACGTATCCATGAAATGAGATGATCGATTAAATCGTATGTGGTTAAGCTGTCGAGGAACTTAACCACAAATCTCGTCTAATAACCTCAAATCTCGTCTAATCTCGCCTGTCATTGAAGAACTTCATTGGGGTAATTAAAACATGTTCTCGTGGTTTCTCGTGATATCTTGTACCATTTCGAGTTGTTAAGTGGCTTTGTTTACATCTGACCTAAGGTGGACATCACGATGTGATATGAAGTGGACATCATGATGTGATTATAGATGAACATCACGATGTCATCTGAGACTGTTAGTTTCCTGTGGCTTAGTCCCTGGTCAAGGGTCGACATACGTTTTTAGCAAACAGCATCTTTATAATTTCTCATTTCTTAACTTCTGTTCAAAAAATTATTATGAAGCAGTGTTAAAATTATCTCTAAATGTGATACTTCATACATTAAAACTTTTAAAAAAAAACTTGACACTTGATACTGTAAAAAAAAGTTTTTTTAAATGCAAAACTTCCCAGCCGTTCTTATTTCAACGAGAAAATTTGAACTGAACAAAATTGTTGGCTTGTATTCATGAACAGAGGCGCACCAGACTTCTACCCAAATGTTGTCTATACCCCTCCCCCTGCGACATAATGTAGATATGACCACCCCCCACCCCCTCCCCCATATAATACACCATGAGCCCCATAATCTCGCCCTCACAAAAATCTCATCGAATTTTTTTTCCTCTGTGTGGCTTTAAATTATGCGAAATTTATTCCGCTTAAAATATGCATTTCGTATTATGTGGCATAAATGTATATTTTTTTCGTCTCAATTTTCTTAATGTTATACATCAGGTAATATGTTCAAGTTTTTAAGACAGGATGTTAAGACACGTGTTTTATTTATGTTTTATTCAAGAAAGTGTATGTTGGAAAAAGTATATGTTGGAGAAAGTGTATGTTATAAGTTCATTCAGAGGATACAAAATAACCGGAATCTTTGACAATAAAACATCGCTAGACTCAATTATCTTGAGATCTTCACATCGTCAGGGTCAATGATCTTTAGATCTTCACATTGCCAGGCTCAATGATCTTCTGATATCTAACCTAAAACTTAGACTAGACCAAGATTTATTTAAGACAAGACAGACGTATTTAAAAAAATGAAAAGATCATAGTTCTGAACGAGACGAAGAAAGAAATTTAAAAGATCCTTAATCTTTGCCGTTGAACTCAAGTGTGTCAAAATTTCTAGACATGAGACAGACTAAGATTTATTCCAAATATCTATCCGGTGCTATCCGCTACACCACTGCCCTCACGGTGCCCGGGGCAGCTGTTACCTGATCTGCCCCGTGTCCGGCAGGTTGACACGCCCAACTGCTGTAAATCTCCCGGCGACATCCGCAGACGACAATAGAGTCGTCTGTTCGTTCGTGTCTTAGGGCGGGTCATTGGGTGCAGTTTAAATCCTAGGTCGAGACTGTACTGTGGAGTTTGGTGTATGGTTTGGTGTGTGACTTGTCGTATGACTTGACTTGCTGTATGACTTGCTGTATGACTTGACTTGCTGTATGACTTGCTGTATGACTTGACTTGCTGTATGACTTGCTGTATGACTTGACTTGCTGTATGAATTGCTGTATGACTTGACTTGCTGTATGACTTGACTTGCTGTATGACTTGTTGTATGACTTGACTTGTTGTATGACTTGCTGTATGACTTGACTTGCTGTATGACTTGCTGTATGACTTGACTTGCTGTATGACTTGCTGTATGACTTGACTTGCTGTATGACTTGCTGTATGACTTGACTTGCTGTATGACTTGCTGTATGACTTGACTTGCTGTATGACTTGCTGTATGACTTGACTTGCTGTATGACTTGCTGTATGACTTGTTGTATGACTTGCTGTATGATTTGCTGTATGACTTGACTTGCTGTATGACTTGCTGTATGACTTAACTTGCTGTATGACTTGACTTGTTGTATGACTTGCTGTATGACTTGCTGTATGACTTGCTGTATGACTTGCTGTACGACTTGCTGTATGACTTGCTGTGCGACTTGCTGTATGACTTGCTGTATGACTTGCTGTATGACTTGCTGTATGACTTGTTGTATGACTTGATTTGCTGTATGACTTGACTTGCTGTATGACTTGACTTGCTGTATGACTTGCTGTATGACTTGCTGTATGACTTGACTTGTTGTATGACTTGCTGTATGACTTGCTGTATGACTTGCTGTATGACTTGCTGTATGACTTGCTGTATGACTTTTTGTGTGACTTGCTGTATGACTTATTACATCACAAAATTCTGTTGTTGTTATTTATTTTTGTAACTCCGGTAATATTTTCTACAACACATATACAATCGAGCCTGGATGCCTAAATCACAAAATACGTAAACACCTTAAAATTCTAAAACAGTAAAAACACCCAGCATGTAAAACACCTGTAGCAATTTAAAACACCCAAAGTATGAATACATGTAGAAACTTAAAACACCAAGCTCACCTTTACAAACCTAAATCACCTACATATAGACACCTGTAGAGGCCTACACATCTAGAAACACCTGCAAGGAAGACATTAAACTACGTAACTCCATGTAGCAGATATCAACCTGAGAAGAATGCTTTCATTTTGGCCTGTCTAAATAACACACCAATAAACGGTGCAGGTGCATTGTGGGTAACGGTGGTTTTATCGGCTATTGATGGCTAATGTCTGGTCTAGATCTAGCAGTAGATCTGTGTCTGTCTGCATTGTGGACTAATGTGTGTGGTAGATCTAGATGTGGATCTGTGTCTGTCTGCATTGTAGACTAATGTGTGTGGTAGATCTAGATCTGCTGTGGGGGGGGGTAGTGGTGTCTAGTGTCTGGGGTCGTTGGGTTTAGGGTGCAAGGTGGGTTTCATTGGACCCGGTGGGTCGATGGGGTGGGTTTGTGCGGTACGTGTGTGACAGGTGGGTTGTTGTGGTGTGTGGGTGGGTCAGATGGGTTGTTGTGGTGTGTATGTGTGGGTTGATGGGTTGATGATGTAGGGTTGTCTGGTGTTGGTTGTTGAGGTGGACGCAGGGTATTGGTATGAGACCAGTATGGAAATATGTACTCACCCAGGAAATTTTGGAGAGTCAAGGGAGTCCGAGAAGGGGTGGGGGTGGGTTGTATGACATGTTAGAAAATCTTGTTCACAAACGAATGCTCCACATTTTCAGAAGCCCCACCCCCCCCCACCCACCCACACACGCTTATTATTTTTATATCTTGTTTTTTTTTCCTCCAGTTCGCCTCTTTAAGCAAACATGATTAACAGTTCTGCTTAATTAAGCTGAACTCGACACTCAATTAATCAGGGAAACAATAGAAACCATATGAACACTAGACAAAACAAAACAAAGGGTCACGTGCTCCTACAAAACACTAGGTCACGTGCATATAAGAGCAGTACAAAATAAAACATGACTGTTTAGCACATCTCTCATATCATGCCACTTGTTTTGTCTTAGCTACAAGCATTTGGTTGAACCCTTGTCTGGTATCCCTTTACACATCTCGTTGAGTGAGATATTCAGGTGAGACTTGGCGAGATCTCCAAATCTTTCATCTTTGTGTTGTATAAAAGTGTTGTCTTTTTCGTCTAATGTTTGAACATTATTTTAACTGTTGGCCCATACCATACGTTAGAACTGATAATACTGATATTAACACAAAGATTAAAAATAGAATCCAACGAAAATATCAAAGCATACGATTACAAATAATCCTGCAAGTAATTTTTTTTTTAAAGTTTTTTCAGTTGTTTGTTTTTACTTTCTCGTATATACGTAGTATAGAGAAAGTATTGTAATCGTGCAAAAAAAAAAATCGAGATTTTTACAAATCTCGACGTTTTACACCTCACTGATACGGAAAAACATAATTTTGCAATCTTGTCCGTATGTCTGTGTGTGTGTGTGTCTGTGTGTCTGTGTGTCTGTCCGTGTGTAAACACGATAACTTGAGTACCGTTACAGCTAGGTTGATGAAATTTCATATATAAGTATTATATCAAAATCGTAGATCCGTATCAACTTTTGAGCGATTTCCGACAACCGGAAGTGGTACTTTTTCTACTTTGAATTTTTCAAAAGCCTATAACTTGAGTACTATTTCAGATAGATAAATGAAATTTCACATGTAAGTAAAAGATCTAATTCTCTACCTTCTGTTAAATTTTGAGTAATTTCCGTTGACCGGAAGTAGTAATGTAAATTTTTAAAGTATTAATAATATTGCGCACTATTATGCACTTTTTTATTTAGCGTTCACTTGGAGTGCAACTCTTTTGTCTACGAGACTTTATTCTATTTTTAAAACTTTAAGTATTTAAAATGGATTAAAAATCATGTCTATAGCCCGAGTTCCCATCCCCTGTTGTTTTATATAAGAATATTCGAGAAAGTTTAGGGGAGATCACTCCCGGTTTATTTTAAATTCAAACCAAGTAAGAGGGAGTTGAACAATTGGCAAAGTGGGAAAACGCCATAATTCATGGGTAAAGTGGGAAAACGCCATAATTCATGGGAAAAGTGGGAAAACGCCATAATTCATGGGTAAAGTGGGAAAACGCCAGAGTGCATGGGTAAAGTGGGGAAACGCCATAATTCATGGGTAAAGTGGGAAAACGCCATAATTCATGGACAAAGTGGGAAAACGCCAGAGTGCATGGAAAAAATTGCCAGATATGTTTCAGGTTAAAATGTAATTTCCCCAGGAAAAGCTGAGTAAAAGTCCCGTTAATTTTTTACGATATTTTGTACTACGTTCAAACAATAGTATCGTGATTTTTTTTCGGCATAAAATAAATCTTGACATTTTTTTTTAATGTGTCAAAATTGTGTGCCGCTGTTTTCTTCTTCTTTCTGTCCGTCCTTGACCCAGATCAACAAATGAGACACGTTTCTCAAGACACATAGAATATCTGTTTTAAAAAATTACATTACGCCGTTCATGGAATTTCATAAGCTCCCGATATTATTGCAAATGTTCAGTTCAATTATAAAAACTTTTTCCAAATTATAATTTTTTATTAAAAGATACACACATTTTAGTATCAAATTTTAATAACGTTCAGTTTTTCAAAAACGTAGCATTTTTCTTTCTTCTACCTACATCAACATTCAATTATTAGCTAACCCCACTGTAAAGATTGTTCTTTTTAAATTTCAGATGAAAACGTTTGTCCAAATAAAATAAAAAGTAGTTGCCGCGTTGGAAATGATTATTTAATCCAAGCTTACGAATCTGTAGAAATCTGGCAAGCTAACAAAATAAAGTTTAGTTGTTTAAAAAAATGAAATCAGAGTTATTTCCAATCCAATATTTACTCGTCTGATGCGGTTACTTGGTTAGAAAGGATTTAAAAATAAAGTTACTGATGAAGTCTATGTAGTAAGTGATGCGGAGTGGGGGGGGGGGCTTTAGGATTCATTACTAAACGTTTCTTTATGTCGCTTGTGGTATTTTTTTTTCATGAATCAAAGTAAATAGGGAAGTACAAAGTCGTTTTTAGTTCTTCAAATAAGTTGAGACCTAGGAATGGGTTGTCTTTCTTTAACCCTATCCTTCTAGTACAAACCATCCCGCTTCGCTCCCCTTAAACCGAGTTCCCCCGCCTACCCCAGTCCCGTCTAGAGGCCCCCATAAGGACAATGGAGATTTTAGTCTCCTCAAATATTGAGCTTCTCACAGCCTCGTTTTCGCTGTTTGCCGCCATGTTTACACTCTGCTCCGAAGATGATACAGGCGTCCATTTCTGCGGATCTAGCGCGGGTTCTCGCAGACGACAAGCTGGGAATGATGATAGTTGATGGCGGGTCAAATCGTCTGCTTCACTTTCTCGTTGGCTTCATTTCACACGACGGAGAGGGGGGGGGGGGATTATGTAGGTGAATTTGTTCAGTTTTTAAAAGTGGTACGCTAAAATAAATCGTTTTGGTTGCTTTATAATTTTTTTCTAAAGCGTGTATTTTCTAAAACGTGTATTTTTCTAAAACGTGTATTTGAAGAAGTGAAAATATTTTAGTTAGCAAACGTGTACTTTTAGTTTCCCGCTCATTTGAAGTCTGAACAACAGTCTATCTCGTGTGACTTTTTTAATTAATTCAATTAGTTTCATGATAATTAATTTTATTTAACTATACCAATATCAGAGATAATCATCTTCACCTAATTTTACGGCTATTCCATAGAAGTATCGACTTTGTTCCCTATAGGTATTGATTCTGTTCTTTAGAAGTATCGACTTTGTTCTCTATAAGTATCGATTCTGTTCCCTAGAAGTATCGACTTTGTTCCCTAGAAGTATCGACTATGTTCCTAAGAAGTCTCGACCATGTTCCCTTCAATTCCTGACTATGTTCCCGCAGAGCCAGAACTCCAAGATGTTCCTCATCGCAGACATCTAGACCAGGGCTTGACTTGCTCTATTTGATCCGCCAGCTCACACTTTAAGACGATGTTTGACACATCAAAGTACTGCAAACAGAAATAAAATTTTCCCGAATCAAAATACATTTTCCACTTCAAACTGCGCCGTTACATTATCTGAAAACTTTCCACCGTTCTGAACCATTTTTGCAATGGTATACATTTTAAATGTAAACCAACATTTTAAATGTAAACCAACATTTGTGTTTACTTACCTGTAGCATCGGCAGACGGCAGCGATGCACGTGATGAGCAGTCAGGTGTTTCAATCAAACGGTTCCAGAATCCTGCGTGTTTACCTGCAATTCTGGCACATCAAGTTTTCTTTGTCTAGTTGGCCGTAAATCTCATCAATCATAATTAATCAGCGCGTGCTTTTAACCGTGTGACGGCATTGTTCACCTGTAGACCCACATCAATCGCGTCTCATTAGACTCTCTCACCACCTCTCCCACCACCTCTCCCACCACCTCTCCCGCCACCTCTCCCGCCATCTCTCCCACCACCTCTCCCCTTACCTCTCCCACCACCTCTCCCGCCACCTCTCCCGCCATCTCTTCCACCACCTCTCCCGTTACCTCTCCCGCCACCTCTCCCGTTACCTCTCCCACCACCTCTCCCACCACCTCTCCCGTCACCTCTCCCGTCACCTCTCCCATCATCTCTCCCGTCACCTCTCCCACTACCTCTCCCACCACCTCTCCCACCACCTCTCCCCTTACCTCTCCCACCACCTCTCCCACCACCTCTCCCACCACCTCTCCCACCACCTCTCCCACCAGCTCTCCCATCACCTCTCCCGCCACCTCTCCCGCCACCTCTCCCGCTACCTCTCCCGCCACCTCTCCCGCCACCTCTCCCGTCGCCTCTCCCGTAGCCTCTCCAACCACCTCTCCCACCACCTCTCCCACCACCTCTCCCACCACCTCTCCCACCACCTCTCCCACCACCTCTCCCACCACCTCTCCCACCACCTCTCTCGTCACCTCTCCCACCACCTCTCCCACCACCTCCCGCCACCTCTCCCGCCATTTTTCCCGTAGCCTCTCCTCACCCCTACCCCCTGATCTTCTTAGCATAAGGGCTGCTAACAAGGTTTTCGTTTACTTTGTACTTGTCTAAATATACTAATTAGCGGGATTAATTTAGGATTACTGCCATAATTTTATAAAATGTTCCAGTTTTTATTTTATTTCGCGACTGTGTACAGTGTCAACTACTAGCAAACAAAATTTGCAGTAGTTATTTTTACTGCCAGCAAAATGTTTTTAAAATTTTTTAATGTCGGCAAAATGTGCACCAGTTTTTACAACCATCAAATTGTGCACCAATTTTTACAACCACCAAATTGTGCACCACTTTTTACAACCACCAGAATGTGCACCACTTTTTACAACCACCAAAATGTGCACCACTTTTTACAACCACCAAAATGTGCACCGCTTTTTACAACCGCCAAATGTGCACTAATTTTCCTAACTAGCAATACCAGTATCACTACAATTTTAAGGCACGAATTTCCACTTGCGCTCGAAAATCCAAAACCCGCCTGTATCAGCCTTCCACCCCCCCCCCCCCCACCACCTTTAACAATTGACCACAAATTAGACTTTACACCTCCCCTTCCCCCCCCCCCCCCCAACGACTTGAGCTGGAGGCTTATTTTATCTCCTTACAAAAACCAATTTAGAGATTTCCTACAACAGCGCCGTGAAGTCAGGGGCCCCAGCCCTGTCCATGTATCCATATCTATGGAGACACTCGGGCGACACGTTAGATGATTGTAAGGGTTGGGGGGGGGTGTCACCCAGATACGTGGGGTACGTGGGGTGGGGGTAACTGTCACCCAGATACGCGCGGTATGAGGGGGGGTAGATGTCACACAGATACATGGGGTATGATTGGGGGAGGGGGGCTGTCACCCAGATACGTTGGTATGGTGGGGGGAGGGGCGAGCTATCACCTAGATACATAGGTTACGGGAGGGGGTATTGCCATAGTGTTTGAAGGATCACAAATTGAACTTCCTTATCTTCCTCCATGGTGGGGGGGGGGTCTGTGTACGGGAGGGGAGGGGACTTTTGATGACCTTGTTGTGACGGAGGTGTTGGGGTAGATTTATTGATTTTAAATATCAAAATTAGATCAAACATGGGCGGGGACAGACACATTTTAAAAATAAAAACTTTTAGCCAGCTAATCAGACCTGAGAAATTGTATAGATAAATCGGCTGTTTATTCGATCGATAGCCTCTAGACAACGCTGTTTGGTGCCATGTTAGCTATTTGTTACCATTCGTTTTCTTGAAATTGATGTTTGGTATCAAATATTTTTCTAAATGTAACGAATGGTTTTCTTGAAATGGGTGTTTGGTATCAATAGTTTTCTAAATGTTACGAATGGTTTTCTTGAAATGGGTGTTTGGTATCAATAGTTTTCTAAATGTTACAAATGGTTTTCTTGAAATGGGTGTTTGGTATCAATAGTTTTCTAAATGTTACAAATGGTTTTCTTGAAATGGGTGTTTGGTATCAATAGTTTTCTAAATGTTACAAATGGTTTTCTTCCAATGGGTGTTTGGAATCAAAAGTTTTCTAAATGTTACAAATGGTTTTCTTGAAATGGGTGTTTGGTATCAATAGTTTTCTAAATGTTACAAATGGTTTTCTTCCAATGGGTGTTTGGAATCAAAAGTTTTCTAAATGTTACGAATGGTTTTCTTGAAGTGGGTGTTTGGTATTAATAGTTTTCTAAATGTTACGAATGGTTTTCTTGAAATGGGTGTTTGGTATCAATAGTTTTCTAAATGTTACAAATGGTTTTCTTGAAATGGGTGTTTGGTATCAATAGTTTTCTAAATGTTACAAATGGTTTTCTTGAAATGGGTGTTTGGTATCAATAGTTTTCTAAATGTTACGAATGGTTTTCTTGAAAGTGCTATTTGCTACCAATAGTTTTTTAGAAAGTACTAGTTGCTACCAATAGTTTTTTAGGAAGTGCTAGTTGCTACCAACAGTTTACTAGAAAGTGCTAGTTGCTACCAATAGTTTTTTAGGAAGTGCTAGTTGCTACCAATAGTTTTCTTGAAAGTGCTAGTTGCTACCAATAGTTTTCTTGAAAGTGCTAGTTGCTACCAACAGTTAACTAGAAAGTGCTAGTTGCTACCACAGTTAAACCACTTCGCTCCACTGACCTATACATAGAAAGCTCATACCTTTCTTCTGTTCAAGTTTCCTGTAGAAAAAAAACAACAACCGGCTGACCGGTCAATCCCAGAGTACTTCCGGCATTGACCTCTGCCCTTTGTCCCTATTGAGCCACATGTCCAGGCCGGGGGTAGCCGACGCAAGTTTATACTTTGTTGCCATGGCAACGCTGTGTGTTCACTAGCAGGCCGGGGCGTCGGTTCCAGGGCAATGGCCGCGGTGCGAACACGACAAAGGCGGTCCCAGGTGTCAGGTCTCCCCCACACGGGGGGGGGGGGGGGCTGGGTTGAAGGGCGGGGCCGCCTAGGGCGCCAACAACACGGTATCTGACCACTCGGGTAAACAAGTACTCACACTTGAGGAAGATATTATTGTCGTTATTTCATACTCTCAACTTAAACATCAAACGTTTCACGTGATTGTCGTCGCTTTTGATGATTGTTGCAGTTCAAACAGCTTTTACTAATACAATTTGCATAATGATTGGTCAAATCTTAGCTTTCTATGAATATTTAATAAAGAATATATTTGAGGCTTTATTTAAGGAATAAATTTGAGTAGTGGTTTGAGAGTACGTTGGGTGTACCTATGACGTCATGAAACGACGCGTAGCCGGGATTTTCGTAAGCAACAGAGATGTGTGATGACGCCACGATCTTGCTGAGGCAACGTTTACACATATAATCTCCTCCCATATGTCAATAGGCTCTGGCTCGTATGTCAGTGTACCACGTGATGCCCGGAATGTCACGTGTGTTATTGTGACGGTCACGTGCCCCGACCAGAGCTAGCGCCGCGGGCCGAGCTAAGATAAATAGTTCATGGTTGGCTTTTAAAAGCCAAGTTTTCACTCCAAATATTCGGCTGCCGGCCTGTGAACGGTCTAGCCGGGCCTTCCTGGCTTGTTATGGTGGGGTGGTTCTGTCTTCTACAGGGCCAGGTGGGAGGGGGGGGCAGTGGCGTAGGCAGGGGGATTAGGGGGGGGGGGGGTCATAACCCCCCCATAGACCCCTCGGTATATATAAAAAGTATAAGGGGGGGGGTGCAAATCGAAAGTTTGAGGGGGGGTGCAAATCGAAAGTTTGTCCCCGGGTAAAAATTGGAACCAACCCCCCCTTAAGACGATCCTGGCTACGCCACTGGGTGGGGGGGGGGGGTGCTTGGAGATTGTGTGTCAAGTTGTTTTGACCCAAGTTTTCTTCACTAATATTGATATTGTTTGCTGAGAATTTGTTTTCTATCAATTAAAAAAATATTTTGAACAGGAAAAACAGCGGAATAGTCATAAAATTTTCTAACATAGTGTCAAGTCATACAGCGCTGCCAACAGAGAGGGGAGGGAAGGGGACACTGTAACTTCATTTTAATTCTGGGTTTTTTTTTTTGGACGATGCGTGATAATAAATATTGAAAGTGGGGGATGGGGGGGGGGATGTCGATTGAATGGCGAGACGCCATTTATGATCGACGCGTCATAGATCGAAGAAAAAAACCCAGCTCAAATGGAACATAAATCAAACCTCTCAGCATCAAGACCCCCCCTGTAACAAGACCCCTTCTGTATGGACCCCACTAATATTAGCCCTATCTGTTATAAAACTCGTCTCAGTATCATGACCCCCCCCCCTGCCATCTGCATAAAGACCCCTCTAGATCAAAACCCCCCTCTGTATGTATCTAGACCACCCGTGTGACAAGCCCGCCCCCATCCCGCCCCTCCACTTTAATTGGTTCTGCTCCCCCAAATGATACATGACCACGTCTCTTCCCCTTGAATTAACTCTCTGGTAACTATCATGGTGTAAGTGAGAGTTACCCGCCCCTGACAGCCACCCCCTTTGTATCTTATCAAAGCTAATCTCTGGCGAATACACCACACGGAAATTCGGACATTTTATTAGTAAACATTGGGATAGAGGGAGACAACGAGCACACTAATTGGTTCTCTCGTCTTAACTTAGATGAATTTTTTTTTTCTTTACTCGAAATTTTTCTCGCCAGATGAAGGAAACATTTTTTTTTGGTCAGACTTTCTGAAATCTGGCCAAGTGGCATTCCCACAATTCCAGACATAGGAAACAGATACAGCCAGTGTGACGGTGGAGGTTCAGACCGTGGTTGCTCTCTTTGTTGGCTATACATGTTCCTGGCCCAGTGTATGTTGGCTATACATGTTCCCGGCCCAGTGTGACGATGGAGGTTCAGGCCGTGGTCGCTCTCTTTGTTGGCTATACATGTTCCTGGCCCAGTGTATGTTGGCTATACATGTTCCTGGCCCAGTGTATGTTGGCTATACATGTTCCCGGCCCAGTGTGACGGTGTAGGTTGAGACCGTGGTTTCTCTCGTTGTTGGATGTACATGTTCCTGGCCCAGTGTATGTTGGCTATACATGTTCCTGGCCCAGTGTATGTTGGCTATACATGTTCCTGGCCCAGTGTATGTTGGCTATACACGTTCCTGGCCCAGTGTGTGTTGGCTATACATGTTCCTGGCCCAGTGTATGTTGGCTATACATGTTCCTGGCCCAGTGTATGTTGGCTATACATGTTCCTGGCCCAGTGTATGTTGGCTATACACGTTCCTGGGCCTGCCCCTTGTGACTAGATCCGGTTTATAGCTGTGTTTGTTCTTCCTGTTTTTCTTCAATATTGGTCGTCTATAAATGACGTCACGCTCCTAGGTGAGAGTTTGGGGGTGGAGGTGGGGGTCTTAACTTTGTGAAGATGTGGAACGAGGGGATGAAGGGGATGAAGGGGGTGGTTCAGAAAGTGTGACGACACACTTTTGCATTTTAAAAAGAAAAAGAAATCTTTGAAACTGAATATTTAAGCCGGTTATTCCGCGTTTTTTAAAAGGATGTGTTTTTTTTAATTGTGTTATAAATTGATTGCGATACTTAATGTTGACCGAGCCCAGAAACTATTTTAGAAAGAAATACACGTTTGAAACAACAGAAACTTCAATTATTTTTTAGTGGGGGTGGGAGTAGTAGGTTGAGGTGTGACGTCATTTAGGCGGAGGAGGGGGTCATCTGGTGGGGAAAGGGGAGGTAAAAATCGTCAAAAATAGCGTGACGTCATCTACGGTTGACTGATCCCTCCAAGATTGACTAAAAGAGTTCAACGAATTTTGTGACGACAAAACAGATCACGTGCTTCAACTCAACCAATGGCTGACAACCCACACAAGGCGGGCTGTCAGCGGCGGTTTACCTGTGACATGTCAGACGTCACTCGGTGTTAATTCAATACATTCTTTGCAGGGGCGTAACAAGGGTTAGCGGTAAATGGATTTTGACAGTTCAGGCTGCGCTACCAAACAGGATTGATTACATTTCAAGCATTAAGTTCTCTTATCCTATTTCTAAGTCTACTGCTAATCTTAGCTTGAAACATAACTATCATCTTAATCCTAGCATTAACCATTTGGGTTAATTAGCTTTGTTGGCCACAATTTTAAGAAAAATAAATGTAACGTAAAGCATCGCTCGTAAAAATGTGTATAATTTAACGATAACATAAAATTGTGATCTTGTTACTGTAATTTAATGATAACATTGTATTGTTATCTTCTTACTGTTATACAATGATAACATTATGTTGGCTTGTACTATATTGTTTATTTTTAAGTAAAATGGTAACTTGGGTGCTTATTAAAGGGGCTAAGGTGACTGGTACTAGTTACAGAAACCCAAGGGGTTAATTTAAGATATTGGTGATGAGCAGGCCAGGGGAAATCTAAAATTTAATTAAATGTTATCGGCTCACTCTGGTCGTTAAGGGCTGCGAGCTCTATGCAGGTGCATGAGTGGCACGTAATGCTGGGAAGACACCCGCGGTGATTTATGTCTAAAGTTGAGTTCGGGCATGCCGCTGGACGTCCCGGTAGAATCATTTCTCATGATCTCTGTTGTGGTCAGTTGTCAGGTGTGAAACGCGGCGGGAGTACCGCGTGGTCGTGCGTTAGCTCGAGCGGTGTATGACACGATCGTTAGCCCTGAGACAACGGGAAGATCTATAGCGGTCAGTTATCGGGTGTTCAACGCATGGGTGCATAGTGACCGGTGTTATCTCGGACGTCGAGAGATGGGACGGAGCCCAACTCGGGTTCTATAGCTCTAGGGAGATGATAAGGGGGGTGAGACTAACCTATATATGAGGAAGGGCGACTATGTTGAGGCCTCTCTCTCTCCTACACACGTATCGGAGGCTAGACACGATGGTCTAGGCCTCGAATGGTGGCAGCCTTATGGCTGGCCACTAAGGCTGGATTATGGTCCCAGCCGATGTTTTGTTGCTGTACATATGTGCTTCGTTCCAGATATTTATATATGTGACCTGATGTTTATACATGTGGCCGATGTTGTACCAGTGGCCAACGTCTGCCGTGTAGATATGTTCTTCGTTCCAGTGGCCATTATCTTGGTGGCCCAATGTTTGTACCAGTGGCCATTATCTTTGTGGCCCAACGTTTGTACCAGTGGCTCAATGTTTATTTCAGTGGCTGGAAACTTCCTGCCGCTTGAGTGTCGAGCTAGATTGTTGTGAGTACTGATGAGTATTCATAGATGAACTTTAACCGTGTTTGATTAGTGGAATCAGAATTAGTGATGATAACATTTACCCGTGTGATTCTGGGATTACATAAAAGTGCAAGTAGTAAAGTTAGAACTAGAGACGATGACATTTACGTTTTTGATTTTAAGATTACATAGCAGTACAAGTGAAATTAGGACTAGGAAGAATAACTTTGACAAGTGTGATTCTGAGATTACATAAGCAATGCAAGTATTTAAGTTAGGACTAGAGGAAATGACATTCATATGTATAAATTCTGAGTTGTGTAAATGTAGGTTTTCTATCCACACTTATATATGTTTTCTATGAATTAATGTCAGTAACTACGGTGAATAATTCCACATCGAAATGTAAGTTTGATTATTTTTGTCTTTTTGACTTGTATTAGAAATTCAAGTGGTGTTTTCTTGAATATGAAAGACTGGCCAGGTCTAATTTGTATTGTGTCTTTGCTTTTAACATATAAACCCTTGTGACGTCAAATGAAGATAAATAAATACATATTATGTGTGTTTACTATGTTTTATTTTTAGTTTAATATTGGTGTTGTATAGATTTTAATTAGTTTTGCTCAGGTCTTATTAGACCCCTTTGTAACCACGCAAAGGTGCACGGATGAGTGAATAAGATCACCTCTTCGGTTTAAACCCCCCTAACATTTGGTGTCAGAAGTAGGATATAAGAAATCTATTTCTCGAAGAACCCCTTACAATTACATTTCACATTGTAGCTGCAGTTTAATAATAACTTTACTTTGGAATCTTTGTTCTGTAATTTAATGATAACATTACATTGTAATCTTGTTACTGTAAGACATTTAGCTCCAGCTAGGCTAGGTTACCTGTCTCCCGCCGTCTTAACGTTATCTCTCTTCCCCCCCCCCCCTACAGGTAACCCTGGGATTAAGGTTAACCGAGTCTGTCACAAGGGGTTAATTGGTGACCTTGACCCGTGTCACGTGACTCGCTATTTCCCTGCTCTAACGCAGCACGTGATCAACTTATTGTCTTACCTGCTGACCAGGTAGATTAGTTCCAACCCCCCCCCCCCCCACACACACACATACACACACTATACGCGATCAGTATCTGTAGCACGTCCCTGAGTACACTCAGCTCTAATGGGTACCTGGCTTATGTTGGGGAAAGTAAAGGCGGCTGAGCAAAGTGCTGACCACACTATGCCGAGGTCAAGAACAAAATCAACTCAACTTCATCTGCCCAATATATCGTTAGGTCTAAATGGGAATCTACTAATACTACTACTACTACGATTGTATGTTGATGAAAAAAAAATAGAAGTCAGATTGTATGTTGATGTTAAGATCAAGTATAGCCGCCGGTCGGCAATTTTCTAATGAAGATCTTTTAACTTGGGAAATTGACCTGAGTCTTTACTAATGCATGTTGACAATTACATGGAGAGGGAAAACCGCGGGGGCGGGTACACTGGGATTATCACGTGATCACTTGTCACGGGCGACATGGGAACGGACAAGCAACAGGAAAAGACGGCTGTAGTGACGGATTGATGTCCAACTAGAATGGACACCTTCACACACCCTGGCTCCTCATATGGACACCTCCACACCCCCCGGCCGCTAGTGATTCATCCCCAAACATCCTCCAGCTGACACCTACTCTATTCTCGTCCCACATCTCGCGGGATCTCATTTGGTGTTGACCTCGCGAGGTGACTCTCTTAGGTCGGGACTAATCGACGGGAATTCCCGATCGCGCCTTCTGTGTTGTTCGGGAATTCCCGATCTCGCCACCAATGTAGCTTTGTTGAGGTAGCATAGCATCATCTTGTAGGAGATCGGTCATAGGTTGATAGCACAATGGTACGGTGTTTGTTGATTGATGCTGCTGCCAAGGTACACACCAGTAGCCTCGATTTAAACCAGGATTTTTTTCTACTCTATATTTTTTTCTGAAGAAGATACTAGCCGTACGCACCATTAGTAAACAGAATTCCAGAAAAAAAAATCAAATTTATTTTAATGGCATCACGTCAAAACAAACCCATTTATCAAGTTTACGTTTATGATAAGCTAAATCTTCTTAATACATAAATATGGGTTTGATCGAGATGAAATCTAATGCAGTATATTATTTTCATGCACTTGAAATATTTAATAGCTTTTTTTTTTTTACGTGTAGTAGTAATCTGAAATTGAATACAACATTCAACCATAAAGTAACGTAATCAACTGCTAGACGTAACAAAATGTTGGGGCAATTGTAGTTAAAAAAAATGTTTATAAAAGGGGCGGTAGGTCGCCCAATATTGTGGTCACTATCGGCCACATCTGTAAAAACAATGACCGGACGAGGAAATGGATTCGTCGTGTTGGCCATGTCGTGCAGGGAACTGAACCTGCTGACACGTGATACGTGGGGGGAAGGGGGGGGGGGGGTCGATGGGTGCAAAGTTGAGTGTGGACGTACCGGTAAGGGTTGTCTAGTCATGGACCGGTTGTCACGTGATTTGAATTGATGTAAACTTAAAACCTTGTTGTAGCAAAACTCGTCTGTCTTGTTATTGGTTGGTGGCCCCTGTCATGTGACTTTTTGAATGTGGTCTTACCTCTAGTTTTATTTCAAAGGTTATCTGTCTAGGCATTAGCACTGACACGTGGGCCACATTCCCACAAGGAGCAAAATCTCTTGTGCAACGTGTATTATGTGTGCGCAGCACTCTGAAATAATAATACAAGGATATACCTATATAACAAAGTGACTGCACGGCAGGTTTAAAACTACTGCGCGGCTTACACGAAACAGTGGCCCGTGGGTGACCATAAACTAAGTTACATGAACTGTTTTTCTTTTTCTTCTTAATTTTAGTGTTGGAAGAGATCCCCCTACAACACAATTAAGGATACATGTCAACTGGTTATGCGCCGTTGACTCAGATTTCAGCCTGCTTTTCTTTTTGGATTCGCTTCCATAGCCTTTGCCCAATCAAGAACGAACTACAACTGTTTTTAATTATGTAAATTCATGCTTGACTAGATTACAACTGACCAATCCCCCCCCCCCCCATGTTGCAGGACCGTGGCGTGAACTCCTTCCTGTGGACCATCCAGCGCACCCCGCCCGCCTACCTGTTCGGCACCATCCACGTGCCCTACGACCGCGTGTGGGAGTGGATCCCGGACAACAGCAAGCTGGCCTTCACGGACAGCGACAGCGCTGTCTTCGAGCTGGACCTGACCAACCCCTTCACGCTAACCGCTCTCGCAGAGTGCCAGATGCTGCCTGAAGGTGAGTGGGGTCAAGGTCACGAGAGGGAGTATAGTATAGAGGGAGGAAAGGGTGGTTAGGGAGTAGAGGGGTTGTTGGTCTTAGGGGTGTGGAGGGGGGTGGTCCTAGGAATAATGAGGTGGTTGGTCAGGGGTGTAGATAGTGTTCATGTGGGGTGAGGGAGTGGTTTATCTTAGGGGTGTTGAGGGACTGGAGGGTTCTTTGGGGATGGATAGGTGGTTGATCTTAGGGGTGTGGAGGGGGTTGAGCTAAGAGATGGAAGGACGGGTGGTGGTAGGGATTTATGTGGCCCTAAGTGTGTGTAGGAGTGGGTGGTTGAAGGAGGTGGATTTAGCGGTGGTCTCACCCCCGAGGGGTTGGGGGTACTGTTAGCACACAAGCATATCTAGCTGCGGGCCGTGAAACCGTCCGCCTCTCTATAGAGCTCCAGACAGATCCTTTCTGTGTAGTCCACAAGAGAGAGAGAGAGAGAGACCCCAGAAACACCCACAGAGAGGAAATTTGACATTTTAATTTTGCTCGTGTGTCCAGTGACTCACGTGAACTTAACATAATTAAGACACGACTTAATGAGGGGATGTAATGAGGAGAGGTCTCAGGATTTTAAATATTTAATAATTAAGTAATAGTTTAGTCGTCGGGTAATTATCAAAAGCATTTAACGCCACCCACGGTAATAGTTCCTTAGGTCAGAAGTTTTTTCATAGACCAAGAAAAACCTAGAAAGACCTACGTAGACCTACATAGACATACATAGACCTACACAGACCTATCTAGAACTATACAGACCTATCTAGACCTACATAAACCTAGAAAGACCTACATAGACCTACATAGACCTACATAGACCTACATAGACCTACATAGACTTACATAGACCTACACTACTTTAGCTGCTCAATTTTGTTTTATTTTGTATGTTTTTCAAACAAAACCTTTTTTAACTCGTTTTGAGCTTAAACCATATGGTATTTTTCTTTAATCATGGCTTTTTTCGTGATTTTATCATGGCATTCTCTCGTGCAATAATGCTCTACCAGTCTAGTCCCCTTCACACGCTCCTTCGTGAAAGACCATGGTGTTTCGCTGAGTTCAATTAAAATAAAAATGTTCTCACGTGACGTCATGTAGAAGATGATGGGAGAAATGACGTTTACAGCATTTAAATGGTTATCACATCTTGGAAATTGTTGGACAGAATACTTCCGGCTAAATACTTCCGGTTGAAAATTTTCCGGTCTTGGTTGAAGGAGAGGGCTGTTTAGAAAGAAACGAAACATAACACCGAGGTCCAGAATGAAAATATCGGGCGAGAGAAAGTGAAATTCTAGCCCACCTTTTTAAATAAATACCTTCCCCCAGGTGCTGTTCACATCATCGGCGCATTAAAAATGTATTATTTTACAAAACATGAACAGGAACAGAGCTGCGAATCAAATATATGTAGACCCCCACCCCTCCCTCAATGTGTTGTTTGGGTGCCGTACAATCTGGTGAAGCCGTAGCAAAAAAAATGTTTGGAGCAGACGACTCTGAGCGGCTTCCGGAAATACGTCATTTGTTTCTGTGGTTTCTGATCTAGGTTACATTAGCGCGACCTATTGTGAAAATTTGTCCGACCTGTTCATTTAAAGGGTAAAATTTGTCCGACCTGTTCAGTTAAAGATAAAATGTGTCCGACTTCTTCATTTAACGGGTAAAATTTGTCAAATGTTTTATTTTAAGTTGTAAATTTCTCAAATTTATCCGTCTTTATTTTCCTAGGTGAGAATTTGTCCGTTTTGTTATTTTCCTAGGTAAGAATTTGTCCGACTTGTTATTTCCCTAGGTGAGAATTTGTCCGACTTGTTATTTCCCTATGTGAGAATTTGTCCGACTTGTTATTTTCCTAGGTGAGAATTTGTCCGACTTGTTATTTCCCTAGGTGAGAATTTGTCCGTTTTGTTATTTCCCTAGGTGAGACTTTGTCCGTTTTGTTATTTCCTGTCACAGCCCTTTTGTATGACTGGGTTCATGGCACAAACTAAAGGCAAATAAAAACCACATTATTGGTGATTTTACAGTCTTTTATTGATATCAGATAATATAGCAGCTATACTACTAGAACCACGACTTCAGTTTCGTCATCTCCTTGCGCTCTATCTACCTCTCTCTGCTTCCTTTCCTTAGCGCATGCGCACACCCATCCTATATTTTATATTCATATCGCCTTTTTAAGATACATACTCAAAACACACATTCATCTACATTTAACTGTTACATTTCCCTAGGTGAGAATTTGTCCGACTTGCTGCCCAGCGAGTTGTACTCCCGGCTACAGCGCCATCTTGATTACGTCAGGACCAGCATGCCCGAGTGGATGAGCGAGGAGCAGAAGCGGAAGGGGCTGTTCGCAGACTATCTCTTCAACGCCATCGCCGGTAATACCACACTGCCTGCTGTAGTCGTTGTTGATGGGCTGTGTGTTGTATGATGTGTGTTGTATGTTTTGTGTTGTGTGATGTGTGTTGTATGATGTGTGTTGTATGATGTGTGTTGTTTGATGTTTGTTGTATGATGTGTGTTGTGTGCTGTGTTTTATGTTTTGTGTTTTATGATTTATGTTGAATGATGTGTGTTGTATGATGTGCGTTGTATGATGTATGTTGTATGATGTGTGTTGTATGATGTTTGTTGTATGATGTGTGTTGTGTGCTGTGTTTTATGTTTTGTGTTTTATGATTTATGTTGAATGATGTGTGTTGTATGATGTGCGTTGTATGATGTATGTTGTATGATGTGTGTTGTATGATGTTTGTTGTATGATGTGTGTTGTGTGCTGTGTTTTATGTTTTGTGTTTTATGATTTATGTTGTATGATGTGTGTTGTATGATGTGTGTTGTATGATGTGTGTTGTATGATGTGTGTTGTGTGTTGTGTGTTGTATGATTGTGTTGTATGATATGTCTTGTGTGTTGTGTGTTGTATGATGTGTGTTGTATGATGTGTGTTGTGTGATGTATGTTGTATGATGTGTATTGTATGATGTGTGTTGTGTGATGTGTGTTGTATGATGTGTGTTGTATGATGTGTATTGTATGATGTGTGTTCTGTGCTGTGTGTTGTATGATGTTTGTTGTATGATGTGTGCTGTGTGTTGTGGGTCTAGTGTGTATTCTGTCTGTTGTCTGTCAATATCTGGCAAATTCAGAATTTGAGATTTAAAAGCCATAGAGTTATCTCCCTGTTTGTACTAAAAGAAAAAAAAAATAATTTCCTTGCTAATGTTAGGCCTAGATAATGTTCAAGCCAGTAATAAACTGACCGCTTGGTTTACTAACTGACCACAAGGTTTACTAACAACAAACTGACCGCTAGGTTTACTAACTGACCACTAGGTTTACTAACTGACCACTAGGTTTACTAACAACAAACTGACCGCTTGGTTTACTAACTGACCACTAGGTTTACTAACAACAAACTGACCTCTAGGTTTACTAACAACAAAGGTTTACAACAAACTGACCACTAGGTTTACTAACAACAAATTGACCACTAGGTTTTGTTTACTAACAACAAACTGACCACTAGGTTTACTAACAATAAACTGACCACTATGGTGTTCTGTTCAATGACAGACTGACCGATGAGTGTATTGGTCAATGTCAAGCTTCAATTCGATCACGTGTCAGAAAGACCGCGTCATGGACGGACAGTTAATGACCAACAGAACACTACACAGAAGCAATTACAGGGAACCTGAGTCCATTCTAGAAACCTAATGGTCACGAGCAAGAAACTAAGAACATTGTATTTTTTATAAACTCCTAATAAATGTAATTTTCTATACGATTTACAAAAAAAAATTAAAATAAAATAAAACCTACAATTATTACTTATATTAGTGTTTGTAAAATACTAATTCGGTATAAACAGTTTTATCAAATGTCTTTCATGGGTAATGTTTGCTTATTTAGTGTGTTGCTTTTTTTGTGTGTAAAAGCTTGTGTTTTTAATTTAACGAAATCATTTCTTAAAGAATTTCTTTCATGGTTTTTGTTTTGTACTTGCGCGCTGTTTTTTTTTTAGCCGGTGGAGATTTTGTAGCTTTGTTGCTGTGATTATTTTCCACAAAATGTTGCTGCAGCTACACTGTCGTCTGCTGGACATGACCCTGACGCTGTGCATGGTTGAACTCTGTCACCCTCAGCGCACCAGAACCTTGACCCCACAGACTTTTAAAATTGTGTCCCCAGGCAACTGGCGCCGTAAAAGACCGGTGTGGGTGATGCTAATGGTCAACTCGTTGACAGAAGCAGACGTGAAGTCACGTGGGATACCCGTCCTTGACCTCTATCTGGCCCAGCAGGCGGAGAGGGAAGGCAAGGTCACGGGAGCTGTGGAGAGGGTAGAGGAGCAATGTGTGCCGCTAAACCAGCTCAATCTTTCTCAGGTCAGTGGTCAGTTGATTGTGGTCAGTTGTCAGTGGTCTGTGGTCAGTTGTCTGTGCTCAGTGGTCTGTGATCAGCGGTCAGTTTTCAGCTGTCTGTGGTCAGTTCTCTTTTGTCTGTGGTCTTTTGTCTGTGGTCAGTTCTCTTTTGTCTGTGGTCAGTTGTCTGTGGTCAGTTGTCTGTTGTCTGTGGTCAGTGGTCAGTTGTCTGTTGTCTGTGGTCAGTGGTCAGTTGTCTGTGGTCAGTTGTCTGTTGTCTGTGGTCAGTTGTCTCTGGTCTGTTGTATGTGGTCAGTGGTCAGTTGATTGTGGTCAGCTGTCTGCGGTCTGTGGTCTGTGGTCTGTGGTCTGTTGTCTGTGGTCAGGTTCCGTGGTCAGTTGTCTGCTGTCTGTGGTCAGTTTTCAGCTGTCTGTGGTCAGCTGTCAGTTTTCTTTGGTCTGTTGTCTGTGGTCTGTTGTCTGTGGTCAGTTGTCTGTGGTCAGTTGTCTGGTTTGTTTTCTGTGGTCAGCTGTCTGTGGTCAGTTGTCTGATCTCTATCTAACAGTCCTAGACCTACAAACATTTGTTTTGACTGTCTCACGTCATGCTAACAGACCCCCCCCCCCCCCCCGTATGTACTCACGTCCATTGTCCTTTGTTTACATCGTCACGTACTACTGTTTGAATTCGTGTCCTTGAACTTGTTTTCTAACTTCCTGTCGCTCAAACATCCGCCACGTATCCCCACTCCTCACAGTCATTCTGTCTCGCCACATTCGACCCCCCCCCCCCTCGCCATCACCGAATGAGACTGAGAAACGAAAGGTGCAGTTCTGAATACTCCTTTATTTATCCCAATCTTATGCCCAGGCTTAACTTTTCTTGATAATCGAAGACACTTTGCAAATGTTCAGAATTTCACAATCATCCAGGGCCGATTCAGATTTTACCCAATCACCCGAAGGCCTGTTCAGATTTTACCCAATCATCCTAGCCCGGTTCGAATTCATGCGCTAAATCCAGGTAAAACCCAGACAGTAAATGCCTGGACCCTAAGTGCAGGTAGGACGAGACAGTGCAAGCCACGTAAAACGGTTTGTCTATGAAACACGAGCCAGACACTTGCTGCAGTAAAAGACAGCTTTAATGGCGGGTGCTGGGAGAAATGAAGCCGCTCAGTGTGCTCATGTTTCCTCCCTGAAGGTCACTCAGTTGTCTCGATTCTCTTAGTTAGGTCACCAGGTAGTGTCCATTTTTAGTAAGGCCCTCAGGTAATGTCCATTTTTAGTAAGGCCATCAGGTAATGTACTTTTTTAGTAAGGTCGCCAGGTAATGTCCATTTTTAGTAAGGCCCTCAGGTAATGTCCATTTTCAGTAAGGTTGTCAGGTAATGTCCATTTTTAGTAAGGCCTCTAAACGAAGACCCAATTTCAATTTATTATTTTGTATCGTATGTGTAAATATTACCTCAATTTATTTTAACAGTTTAAAACCTGCCTGTGTCTATGTTACCTGCCTACATATTACCTGTATTTGTAGTAACTATAAAAGCTACTTGTGTCTGTATTACCTCGCTACACGTTACCTATGTTTGTATTACCTGTGTAAATGCTACCCGTATTTGTATAATCTGAGTGGATAGTACTAGGTCAGCATCTAAAATCTAACCATATAACAGAAGTTTTGACGATTGTGTCTCGCTGTACACCGTAGACCCATTGTTTCTTTATATAGAAAACATAATATACTTTTACGAGTGTCCGCACTCCCCCCTCCCCCGAAATATGTTGTCCGCCGCCCCCCCCCCCCCCCCCCCACCCTTTAAGGAGAAAAAGTCTGGAAGAAACACTGCGTAGACCTCACACCTCACATCTTAATCTACATTAACTGCTTCTCTCACATCCGTAGAACAAAACAGAACTGAAAACATGGAAACATAGGGATACAAAAATAATCTAATAAGAATCACAGACCTTCTTCACAATTTTACGACAAAAAAAACCAGAAGCATTTGTTATAGTGACTTCTTGTTTTGTATGTTCTTGAAGATGAAAAGAATTTTAAAGTCAGCTTACAATTTTAACCTAACTACAGCCCTGTGTTTATCAAAGAAAACATTGAAACACTTGACATTAAAATATTGGGATGAGTTTCAGAAATTGTCAGGAATCATTCTACTTTCTCGCTCCACTCTACCCCCTCCCTTTCCACATATATACACCACAAAATTAAAAACAAGAAAATATTCAACCATTTTCAGACCGCTAAATTCTGTAAGTGGTTTTTCTGCAACAACAAGGCAGCGAACAGCACGGAATCCTCTTGAACTTTTTTAAAAAGTGAAATTCTTTCCCCTGTGGTAATGTTTACAATGTTAAGTGGGTTTGCCTCCCCTTTGCGTGGTTGTCTCCCCTGATAGAATGTTTGACCCCAGCCATCCAGGTTTGCCTGTACCCCTCGCCCAACGTTTGGGGATAATTCAGGTGCATCAGACGGGGTGAATCTACCGGCGCAGGACGATCACGTGACTAAAATAACTCGAGAAATACGGCCGGGTATATTTCAAACGATGAACATGTCAAAATAAAATTTCAATTTTCCTAAAACCACTGAGATGAGCATTCCAGGAATAATTTCGCCCGGTGACTTTACATTTTTCAACCAACTTTTTATTTTATTTTCGTACGCCATTATTTCCATTTAAACCTCTCGCTTTAAACCGTTCTGTCTTTTTGCTTTCTCTTCTCGCACTAATTTCTCTTCCCACCTCCATACCTTTTCTTATTTTCTCTCCATCATTCTCTACCCCCCCCCCCCCACACACACCTCAGTTTCTCTCCCCCAAGCCAATAGTCTCCTCTCAAAATGTGGATAAAGATGAAATTTTGAGACGTTCTTGAACAATTCGTTAAATCTCACGGCCCAGATATAGTGAGCCACCATCCCAATGGCTCCAGGTGACGTCATCAATGGCGGGTCCCGGATCAGTAACACTGATATTTGAAATAAGTAAAGAAAAAAGCGGAGATTTGATCAAACTTTATTTAAAATTTCATTGCTTAAGTTTTAAAGCTGAATGATTATTTGTTAATCAAATTTGTTATGTAACTATGGCGTATGTGTGGCATCCACCCCCACGACTCAGGAAATTGGATACCTGCAGTCTACTAAGTGACGTACCTTTCGGACCAGGAAACCAATCAACCCAGAGCGGGTGTACGTGACTGCCTTATGAACCTAACGCTCATATCCGTGCTCTCTATCTCTCTACCACGCACTTCCCACCACACTACTTACATTAGAGTGTCCGTTTAACACAATTTTTTTTTTTTAAATTACAATCTCAAATTGAACCTTATAAAAATGTTTCATGCTGCCACTGCCCACGAGCTACCCACGTGTCAAATACTTAAAACAGTCATAGTCTTCGTTAACACCCCCCCCCCTGCCCCACCCCCACCCCCCACCCCAACCACCCCGGGAACCACTGGAAGGCCTGAAGAACGTTCAGTGTGGCGTTGTAGCGATCTGTTCAATCAGAGTACTAATTGTCTATTGTTTATTTTAGGAAGTGTGTTCACACCTCCCTCCCTCCCTCCACCCACCCCACCCCCACCCCACTTCCTGTTCCACCCCCAGACAGGTGGGTTGTTGCTTGTCCAGGTGTTTCTCGTGCGCTTAGCTCCCGAGCTTTTGATTACATCAGGAGGAGCTAACACGATATGCGGCATATAGGGGGAGGGTGTAACATATGCGGTATATAGGGGGGAGGGTTAACATATGCGGCATATAGGGGAGGGTTAACATATGCAGCATATAAGGGGGTTAACTTATGCAGTATATGAGAGAGGGAGGGGTGTAATATATGCAGCGCGAGTAGCGTTTATGTAGGTACACACTGCTCATTTATATCTGTAAAGCTCATGTCTGTTGGTAGTTCATGTGTGTTGGTAGATTTCGTGTGTGTTCGCAATGTTTATATATGTTAGTAAAGTTTGTGTGTGTGTCATTTTAGTTCGTGTATCTTGTTAATGTTCATCTATATTTGTATTGCATGTGTATATTAGTAATGTTCACTGGTAAAGTTCATGTATGTTTAGTTCATGTATAGTGGTGAAGATCACGTATGTTGGTATCGTTCATACTTGTTGGTAAAGTTCGTATATGTTGCTTAAGTTCATGTATGTTTAGTTTATGTACATAGGTATAATAAAGTATAACTTGTGTGCGTTGGTAAAATTCATGTTGGTCTATATTGTTAAAGTTCGTTTATATTGGTACAGTTCATATACTGTTGGAAAAGTTTATAAATATTAGTTCAGTTCATATTTAGTTGGTTCATATCGGTAAGTTTAAGAACGTAGGTAAAAGCTGATATCTGATGACATAAAGTTATCTGTGTAATGTTACCTGAAATACACCCGCTCTCTGACACCTGATTAACTCCCATTTAAACCGAATGCACGCATAAGTTCCCTCCCCTTGCATGCACTTTTTCTAAGCCCCTGCGTCAGGGAAATCTAACAGGGCTAATAGAAAATTGACAGCCGAGCTGTCAAACAGCCAAAACAACTTAATTTGGCTGCATTTTGACAAAATCGGTTTCATTTAATAAAAAAAATAAGGAGTATAGAGTTCTTAACGGAATTAATTGTGCGTGTATTAGAGTTCAACACTTACTGATTAGAATTAAGTTGTTGGTTGTTGTTTTTTTTATAGAAAACTGTGAACTTTTCGCCTTATTATTCTGGTAGAAGCACTTTTTAGCATCATATGTTTTAATTATTTTGGTATAAGCCTATGGAAGTCTGAAAAAGGGGGGGGGGGTTAAAACTTTCACTTACTCACACATTACTAGCCGAGTCGTTCACTAAGTGGGAGCTACGACTGAATACTGAGGCTCATGCTCACGCTTTATGAAGGGGGGGGGGGGCATCGAGACGTTACTTACCCAGGTTGGGGGGGGGGGGCGTCATCGAGACGTTACTTACCCAGGTTGGGGGGACTGGTCAGGGAGCCCCTCCACTCTCTCGTGGTCGTATACCGAGGGTGTGGACATTTGCCCCCCCCCCCCCCCACCCCATCCCTGGCAAGAATCTCTCCACTGACCCAAAGATCTGGCAGCTATAACATCCCACAAAGTCCTGGAATTAGCTGGAGTTTACCTGTTAGCTATCGTGTTGATTGAAACTTCTCATTTCATGTCAAACTCTGCAGGTTTAATACAGGTGCGAACATGCTCGTCCATGTTTATACGAACTTTCGTCGTCTAAGTTTAGCGAACTTTCTTTGTCTAAATTTAGCGAACTTTCTTCGTCTAAGTTTAGCGAACTTTCTTCGTCTAAATTTAGCGAACTTTCTTCGTCTAAGTTTAGCGAACTTTTCGTCGTCTAAGTTTAGCGAACTTTCTTCGTCTAAGTTTTACGAACTTTCTTGGCCCTTTTCTCAATGAAGACGGTTCGTTCATGTCATCTTCGCGAAATTTTCTCACCTTAAAAAAAAAACTCGCTTGAAAGCCGCGCCATATAGATGTGTATTTATGTGTGATCTAAATTTAGAAGGTTAGAACGGTCAGGTGATTAACTCTTTCATCCGCGCGCAATTTATGACGGCTTTAATTAGCACTTGAGATAATTATCGTCTAATTCCTATTTCACCTTTGACTTATGAAAATAAAATTTAAACACGTTTTTTTTTGGGTTGCTTCCTACGTGCAGAATGTAAAGCTTTGAAAACGTTAAACTGTTAATATCACTGCCACATAAGATAGGCAAACACATCACTCCCACATAAGAGACAAATACATCACTCCCACCTAAGATATACACACATCAGTCCCACACAAGATAGGCAAACACATCACTCCTACATAAGAGACAAATACATCACTCCCACCTAAGATATACACACATCAGTCCCACACAAGATAGGCAAACACATCACTCCTACATAAGAGACAAATACATCACTCCCACATAAGATATACACACATCAGTCCCACACAAGATAGACAAACACTTCGCTCCTACCAAAACGAATACAGCACTCCCTCACAATACCGATACTTCACCCCCTCACGCATTACCGATTCATCACCCCCACACATTACCGATACATAACCCCCTCACAATACCCATAAATCACCCCGCCCCACACACTACCGATGCATCACTACTGTGTTAAAGTCTTAATTCAAACAACACTACATCCTTCTAGTGTTCTTTAAGTCTTCCATCTTTGATTACAAACAGTTGTCAGTGCGCATGTCTAAACCATGAACCAATGAGCTGATCGTGTGAGCCGAAAGATCTCACTCATCAGTTTTCTTCCTCTCCGAGAATTTACGAGCCGTTGTATCGAGGGATCTGATTGGCTGGTTTAATGCGTGATTTCCGCCGCTCCCTAATGAAGAGTGATGACCACTTTGCCGGGGTGGGGAAAGAAAAAGAAAAGGGTGCGGATCTTGGAAGTGAGAAGTTGGGGACTGGACTGTCCCGTCATTGTTTGATATCAATGAAATATTTATAGCTTGCAGTATTGTGGAATTCATTCCTTTATTGTTTATCTAAGGGACAGGGAAAGGATATGTAGAGAGAGTTGGGGACTGATACATTTTCCTGTTACGCAAGTTATCGTAAAAATCACTCAAGTGCCCCCCCCCCCCACCCTAAACTCACACATCCCATACACAATATCCCCCCCACACCCACGCTACTTCCTCAATCTGCGTGTACAAACCGATATATGTATATCTTGCCCCGTGATGAAAACATGGAATTTTCTGTTTGAACTGAGCCGGAATTTCAACCAATATTTTTTACTAAACTCACAAGATAGCCTGTGTTATGGTAAGGTGTATTAGTTATTTAAAAGTTAAATAACGAGATTATTAAAAGAAAATATAAAGTCATCATTTGGTTCTCATAAACAACACAGTTTCTGAGTTTGGGAATTGTGAGGTCTTACGACGTCTTACGTATGTTTGTGACTTTATAGCGAGGGGAAAACAATTTAAAGGCAGACTGACGATGCTATAAACTAACATTGTATTCCTCGTGTGTCTTATTGACCATCAGGTATTTTAAAAAATGTATTTAAAAAAACTTTGTTATCACAAATATGGGTTAATTCATACAAGATTAATTGTTTCCATTTCATTAAAGTTTATTTAGATATCTAGTTCATGTTATTATCTTTTGATTGGCGTGAAACGTCACGTGGTAGTGGAGCGATCAGACAGGTTTTCGAGATTATAATTTATTGCTCTTATAAATCCTCTAACTTTCCTTGACCTTAGACCAATTCACCAACTCTCGCGAGAAGTACTAAATCCCAGCGTGACATCGCGAGGGTTTATGCCCCCCGACCGTTGACTTCTGCTTTTGAATGCAGTGATAGCATTAACCCTTCATTGACTGCAGCCCGAGTAAATAGTCGTGGAAATCAGATTTCCATTAACCCTTCGCCGATTTGCGGGGCGCGAGTCGGGTCACGTGGTGTCCCCTTTCATCCACTCCCGCGGGTGACACGGAGACCGCCATTGCGCCCGGGTCCCCGGAAGTGATCTAATTTATGGCACCCCATGACAGAGGGGGGGGGCACCCCAGGAGAGAGAAGATGGTGAGAAGGGGAGAGGGGGGGTCAAGTCAGCCGGCTGCTAGTAAAGGAGATGGGGGTCGAGAAATTGAGAACATTAGTATTTGGTATCGTGAAGGGGGGGGGGGGGTATAATAATGGTCTTGTTGGCTGATAATTTATTTCTTTTTTTAAGGGACGGTTTAAATGTTTTGAACTTCTCATAAATCTTTTTTAATAGAGAAAAGTAACGAATCGCACTGACTAGTCGGTCTTGAGATCTCTAACTTTTCATCTATTAACGTGCGGTAAAGCGATGTGTGGAGTAGAATGTGCGGTATAGAGTGATGTTGTGTGGGAGTACACTGAGGTGTGGGTAGAATTATATGTATAATAGAATGATGTGTTTGTGGTAGAAGGATGTATGTTTCATTTTGTATGGGTTAAAATAATGTGTGGGGTCGGGTGATGTGTGTGAAAGTGCGATGTGTGGGGTAGTGTGAATATTGTACCAGAAATACCGTACCACTGCCTTACCAGCCGATGAATACCACGACACCTTATGACTGTACCAACAAAGTGTATCTTACAGCACAGTCCACACCTACTACCTCCCCCCCCCCCCCCCCAAACATTACAGTCCACACATATTTCCCCCACCTGCCCTCCCCGACCCAGAGAATGCCCCGGCTATTCCTAGCTAGAAATGAAGAGCTGTTTTTATTTTGTCAAGCGCATGCGCAACACAAGGAAATCATCTGCGGCGCGCCAATGGAAGAGGGGTCAAGTAGCTAGTACCAAAAGTGGCTTTTGATCGGCTGCCGGCGGGTGTGTGGGGAAGCTGTTGTGGTGAAATATGTAAAGTGTGGGTGTGTGGGGGACATATGTGGCGAGATGCTGGTTTCATTAGGTTTACAAGAAGGGCCCACATACAGCGCCGCCCCTGCCCACATACCAAAGCGATCGCCGGCGTTACTCCGTGTGACTGACGGAGTATCCATTCTTGGGCATGCGCATTGAAACAGGAAGTGGTGACGTGATTGCCTCCCTTGAGTCCAGTCGGTTATTTGCCCGTTTGATGAAGATAAGTTTTATGCATGTCAAATTGTGACAGTAGCATTTATTGGAATTTCGGTGAAAACTTAATTGACTTGTCATTCAATTTTATTTTAACTCTACGACAAAGTTCTAATAAGCAGAATTCAGGCAATCTGAACAATGTGCCCAACCTGAGGTTTAAAAAAACTAATTTAAAACCATGTTGGTCAGTGGTCACTATGTATCGACATAAAAACTGCGTCTTTGGCTGATATGTTTTCTACTCACGTTAAAGGAGGCGCCACTGGGTAATGTGCGAACTGGTCTATCTGCTGGTACAAGTTCCAGCAAGTTCTACATGATTCTGTTTAGTAGGTCTAACACTTTGGAGAAAGGGCATTGAGTCTAGTAGTCTGTGGTCCTAACACACACGGGTAGGGGCCTTAACTCTCATCAGGTGTGCAAGATGAGATAACCACGGCGACTTTATCGACACGAGTCATCTCCCCCACCTGCGTGCTAAACAAATCACTGACATCGCTGGGATCCTACGGCGACGATGTTCATAACATCACTACACCAGCATTTTAGTTCATAACAACACTACACCAGCATTTTAGTTCATAACAACACTACCCCGCCATTTTAGTTCATAACATCACTACACCAGCATTTTAGTTCATAACAACACTACCCCGCCATTTTAGTTCATAACAACACTACACCAGCATTTTAGTTCATAACAACACTACCCCGCCATTTTAGTTCATAACAACACTACACCGCCATTTTAGTTCATAACAACACTACACCAGCATTTTAGTTCATAACAACACTACACCAGCATTTTAGTTCATAACAACACTACACCATCATTTTAGTTCATAACATCACTACCCCTCCCCCCCCCCCCCCCCCCCCACCGCCATTTTAGTTCATAACAACATACCCCGCCATTTTAGTTCATAGCATCAACATTTTAGTTCACTACATTAACATCTCGCCATTTAAAAAACTTTTTTCAAAATTGTTTTTTTTTTCTTTATAGAAGAAGAAAAAATATTTTTAAAATTTAATGTGTGCATGAGTACATGAAGGGTATATGTAGAGCGTATGAGTACATAACCACAAGAGTACACGAGCACATATAAAAACTTCACATGGGTGCCACTCACCTTCTGCGACTTAAAATTCCAACCATTGTTTATACTTTTGGTTTTTTTACTGCTTAAAATTTTGTTTTAAAAAATACCTCGGGGAAAAACATGAAATAAT
The DNA here is from genome assembly GCF_028476545.2 of Physella acuta. Classification (NCBI taxonomy): domain Eukaryota; kingdom Metazoa; phylum Mollusca; class Gastropoda; family Physidae; genus Physella; species Physella acuta. The sequence goes on from NW_026731697.1 coordinate 1,320,626, forward strand.
TCTAATATATTTTAGCACCGCTTAACGACCTAGCTTTCCCTTCCTAGAATAATAAGTTTATATTACTTTTAAAAAAACTGAAACCAATCCCAAGGATTTTAGCAGAGATGCGGAATCTCGTGTTACGTCGATAGCTGGGGATCAAAGGCCGCCAGACAGGTGAGTCTCCGTGGACGGGCCATGTACCTGGAGCGATGCCTTACCTGTCTGCGGTGCCGGATAAGTATTCCAACATGAACCTCCCTCCCCCCTCCCCCTCAGGTATCGATAAAAAGCTTCGATAAGTTTAAATGAAATTAACCTCTTTATGAAACTCCCATTTCCAATCTTCCATCAAAGCCAGACGGAAGTCTATGTTCATTGGCTGGATTAATTGTAGTCGCCATCTTGGGGGCTTCACGCGCAGGTTGGTGATTGGGTGGGGGAGGCACGTGACCGGGATACGAACTAGCAGACGAAATTTATGTTTGTGTAATATTAAGGGGGATCTTTTCTTTTAACCAACAAAACTTAAGCATCATCTGTAAGGACTGGGACGGTTTTGATCCTCGGTGTTTCACTTGGCTGGTTCAAACAGATCATAACAACAATATCACTTTTTTTTGTTATAACGGTCACAGAGAATAGTCTACACCACTAAATACACATATATCGATATCGTTGTTGATTACAGCTGGATGATGCTGGCACTGTAACCCTAGTTGTACACAACGATACATTTGGCTAGTTCTCTTTTTCTTTCTTTTTCTTGAACTCTATTCCTATTTCCTCTCTATTGATCTATTCTTCTCTGTAGATTTTTCTATTATTTAAGGATATATTTCGCGATTTCTCTTTTTCTTTCTTTCTCTTTAACTCTATGCCTACTTCCTCTCTATTTATCTATTATTCTCTGTAGATTTGTCTTTTATATCCATTATTCTTTCTCTGTTTCTCCCTATCACTAGATTAAAAATACAACGTCAAAGGTCTCGACCAGAGCTTAATTCACCAAGAAAACAATTAACTTGGCCATGCGCTCTGTATGATTTGAGTGTCCACCACACCGTCATTAATGTTTTCTTGTGACACAACATACCTGATGACATACCTGATGACATACCTGATGACATACCTGATGACATACCTGATGACATACCTGATGACATACCTGATGACATACCTGATGACATACCTGATGACATACCTGATGACATACCTGATAACATACCTGATGACATACCTGATGACATACCTGATGACATACCTGATGACATACCTGATGACATACCTGATGACATACCTGATGACATACCTGATGACATACCTGATGACATACCTGATGACATACCTGATGACATACCTGATGACCATTTGAGACAAATTATTCTGTACAGATGATGCCTGTACTCACAGCTGATTAATTAATGACTGTCGCTTTCGTCAGGTGCTGACAGGTGATAGTTGCTACTAGATGTACACACTGTGTACAATTACTAGTACACACTTGTAAATGGATCAATTGTAATTGCAGTTTACAAAACAAAAAGCCTTTTTTAAAATGTTTAAACAGCTAAAATTCAGTTTCAGGTGTGTGTTTTTTTAAGAATCCAAAAGTGTGTCATCATACTTTCTGAACCACCCCCCTCCCCCTCATTACACATCGTCGCAAATTCCGAACCCTCGGAAACCCGTAAGAGCGTGACGTCAATTATGCGTGACCCCCCCCCCCCCCAGAGGCGTAGCGACCCCTCCCGGCGCCCGGGGCGAACTTTCAGTTTGGCGCCCCCATATATATATATATATATATATATATATATATATATATATATATATATATATATATATATATATATATATATATATATATATATATATATGTGTGTGTGTGTGTGTGTGTGAATGTGTGTGCGACAGTCCGGAAAAAGATTAATAATTACGCTGTATGATTGTCGTTCCCTAAATCTTTACTCAGCGCCAATTAAATTCCCTGTAAGATGCATTATCCTTTAAAAAATTATTAGTAATGTCAGAAAAAAAATATTTGTAGAAGGTGCTAATTCGTTTAGGACAGTCTTTTTTTTTGTTTTATCTTTGGAGCAATCTCTGTTATGATATAGTACATAGTTGGATTATAAGTTTATTAGATTAAGGTCATACAATTGACATGCAATAGCAAATTATAATACACATTGTAATACGATATGGGTATTTCGTTGCCTGGTTGATTGTATAATGAAACAAGCTGAAGGAAACAAAGTGGAATCCAACGGACACAACAGCTCGAAGTCTTGGATTTATCAGATGTGCGCTGCCTTCTCGCTCACAGTCAACAAAAAATTCAGAATTAATTGTACTGGTTGACAAAGCTGTATTAACCGGTTTAATGATAGTAGCTGAAGCCCATGACGTTCAGATTAGAATCAGCAGCGATAAAATGCGTATTAACATTCTAAGTCGATGTGGAAATAAAATGCATTGTCAAAAAAAGTTCAGTCATGCTCTATAGCTAAATATGAAATATCTTTTACTGTATGGCTCGGAGCTAGGTTAAAGACAGTGGATATAGAAAATATGGTGGTTAGGACACAATATGAGAAAGATAAAAAATAACATCACTATGCAGGTGTTTGTGTGAAGTCCACGGGGAAAGAGGAAGAGAAAAAGACCAAATAAGTCCTGAAAGAAATCGTTTGAAATAGAGAAAGGGGAAGGCTGGGATATTACAGCTTAAAATTTTTTTTTCTACCCCTTTTGGCGCCCCCCTAGGGTCGGCGCCCGGGGCGGCCGCCCTCCCCGCCCTCCCCTAGCTACGCCTCTGCCCCCCCCCCCCCCCCCCCCCCAACCCCCTCTCTTGGTGTCTAGCGTGAAGGTTTTGTGCGATGAGAATATAGTGACCTGTTCTTTACACTTAAGGCATCAAAGTTCTGAGCTGAGATGACCGCCGTATCACGTGGTCAACCCCTATCTGCTCCCTGACGTCGCCCTGTGTCAACCACACCCACACCCCCGTCCATCCGTCGCCACCCCCAACAAAAATATTTCTTTTAAAAAAAACTCACGGAAATCACCGCGGAACGCAATCTTTTAAATCACATCTCCTTCCTGTCATGCGCAGACCCGCTGTTGACACGAGAACGTGCAGTGCACGCGCTACCTCCTACACGCGAGAGTTGCCGCCCCTGAACACTGCAGGCGGTTAAAAACAGTTTGCAGACGTCGAGATTTTTGCTACTTTTGTTTCACCGCTCAGGCGTGCCGGAAATGTATGTTTACAAAAACAGTCACGGCTTCGGCGTGGGGATTGTCACGTGATCAGACAAACTTGTATCTGACGTACCTGTTGGGTAACTTGTTGGGGGGGGGGGGAGTACATCGACGGGACGTACAACAACATGACATACAACATCGGGACGTGCAGCAACAAGACCTACAACAGACGTGCATGTATCCTAACGTCACCCCTCGAAATATTTCCACCGTCAAATTAACAGACCAAAGTTCGTTGCTCTGCAAAAAATAATTAACCCAAAGCCTTACACGCAATTAATTAAACGAGATTTTGAACAAACGCCCACCGGGTCCGCTTAAATACCAACTTTTGTGGCTCCTGATTTAGTCTTCACAGTTAAAACTCTTTGAGTGAGAAGTTATCTAGTCCGGCCCAAACTGCCTTTGATGTTGATGGTGTGTTTATTGTATAACACGCCCTGGAAGAGTTATAACCCCTTGCTCTTAGGCAATAAATTAACGAACGTGTTGGAATTTGCTTGAAAGCTGTAATTTTTTTTCCCTTATCACTGACTTACCTCCCCTCGGTGGATTGCAGCCCCTTAACGAGTGAATTATTACTTGGATCTTCCACTATGCGTAGCGCGCTTTGACTAAACGCGCAGGACGTCATCACTCTTCATTCGGACAAGTTTAATATATTACTATTGACTCTTTTATCTGATAAGTAAAACGAAAGTAGAATGAAGGGACAGGAAATAGGTCAAGTAGTGGGAAAATAAACATGAAGCCTCACACCAGAATGGTTTGTGTGTACATTGTAGCACCTCACAGACGTTTTTTTGGGGTTATTTATATCCTCCATTCTAAAACAGCTACCTCTGTTTTATTTATATCCTCCATTCTAAAACAGCTACCTCCGTTTTGGCGTTGATTGTTTACATTTCTTTACATCAACCGCGTATTTTTCTCGTCTAGATCTAGATCTAGGTGTAAGTAATCCAACGCCCACCAATCATCGATGCACGAAAGGACACTTGTGTTTAATGAAGTTACATTGATGACAAATACTAAATAATCAAGCTACTAAAATTCACTTTGACTACTAATACTAATTAATCAAGTTACTTTAAGATACTTTGACTGCTAATGCTAATTATGAAGCCTCTATCAGATAATTTTATTGCTAATTAATCAAGCTGAGCGCTGTTTATATAAAACTCTATGCTATCGCTGTTTATATAAAACTATACTATAAATGTTGACCTAAGGGGTCATCCATAAATGACGTCACGCTTTTTTTGACGATTTTTACCTCCCCCCCTCCCCTCCGTCACACGTCGTCACAAAAAGCCAGACCCCCCCCCCCCCTAAAATGACGTCACACCTAAACCTACAACCCCCCCTCAAAATTGCAGTTGAATTTTTTTAAAACATCGATATTTTTCCATAATCTTGTCTAAACTATTACAATTTATTAAAACAGTTATCTAAAACGCAAAATAACGTCTAAAATTCGTTTTCTAACATTGCTTTTTTATAATGCAAAAATGTGACGTCGCAACATCTGAACCCCCCCCCTCCCCCTCATCACACATCGTCACAAAATTACGGACCCCCCCTCCCCCCTACGAGTGTGACGTCATTTATGGATGACCCCTAAGAGAAAATCCCTAAGGTATAAATTTGGTATGGGGGTGGCGTGGCAGAGAGCTAGACTGTTAACCCGAAAGTGTCGAGTTCGACTCCGGGTTCTAATAGGTAGGGGTACTTAAAGTAAAGCGGAGATGGCCAACTATATGTCGTGGTCTCTGAAACAGGTGCACTCTACTTCATCTGTCCCATGTGTCTTTGGCACGAACGGGAAAAAAATGATAATAATGGTGAACTAAACAGATATTTTTCATTGATACGGAAGAAATAATTCGGCCTATACTTCAATAGCATCGCTCTGTTAGCTAAGGGGGCCAAACCAATAATTTTGACATAGACCAAAGTCTGTTGTTTTTATTCGTCTTCTTACACTTTCAAACAATTTTAAAAATCAAAGGTATTTTTTTGTTTGGTATTATATTTCAAACTCCGAATAAATGTGCTAATTTTCAGTCGGGTGTCGCTTATTTATTGGAGTACTGTTTGCTAGTCACCCATTAGCCAATCACTTTTCAGCTGCGAGGAAGATCAGGCGCTTTATAACTTTCATTCCGGGAAAACGTTGGTGCTAAGTGGTTTGTATTTCTGGTTCTTAACACAGCGGGAGTGAGCACCCCTACATTGTCTTCTCAATTTGTGTGTATGTAATTAAAGGTTGGGTATCCAGTGTAATCGGGCTAGAAAATGTTATCTTAGTTTTGGAGAGAAAAAACGCTCACTTTTCGAGAAAACACATTAAGTAAAAAACTTTCTTAAAATATGCTGCTTTTAGAGAATTTGTGATAAAGTTATGAATTTTTGGAGGTTTTTAGAGAAACCGGAAATAAAGTACTACTTCCGGTTACCGGAAATCGCGCAAAAGTTTATCTAAACCCATTCATAACATAATAAAATACTTATGGAATTTAAATGAAATTTCGTCCACCTGACTGAAAGGTACTTAAGTTACCATGATTACACACACACACACACACACACACACACATATATACATATATATATATATATATATATATATATATATATATATATATATATATATATATATATATATATATATATATACATGCATACATACATACACAGACATACTAACCTGATTGCGAAATTGTGTTTTTTTTTTCAAGCTCAGGAAAGTGTAAATGCCGAGATTTATCGTAATCTCCATTTCGTTATAAATGTATTTACAATGTATGTATCAACCACACCTTCACCCCAAATCTAGACGACAAAAAAAAATGGACAAAAAAATTGGACCAAAAAAATGGACTTAGCTTGACAATACGTGCCCCGAGTATTCGTTGTTAAATCATTTATTTAAAATTAATTAGTTTTAAAATGTACCACGGCCATGTAACTCTCCTGGTACGCGCGTCTCTTGGTAACCTTATCGGACATGTTGCCAGTTAAAAATCCGATTATTTTATTTTGTTGGAGCGCGACAATTAAATGCCTCTCTCTGCCCAAAGTCAGTGGCATTGAAACTCAGATAGTCTCCCCTCGTGTTCAGATTTCACAAACACTATGAATACTGACTCTGATAATCTCAGATAAAAGCTGACGTCCCCCCCCCCCCCCACGAACCCGAACCCAACCCGCCCGTGGCTGCGTACTGTGAAACGTATATTCGCAGTGTGAAAACAGCCCCCGCCCCCGCGTGCAACTAGAAAACTTATCAGGATCATATACGATTGTTGTAGGGAGCCCAATGTTTCGAGTGCTCCCAGTCGGGGGGCGCCGCGCGCCCCCGGTGACTGCGGGATCCCCCTTTCAGGTGTTTCAAAACAAACATCGTCCCACAAAATAGATACCCCCCTCACAAAGTAGATACCGCCCCTTTCAACAAAATCTTCAAACGATCAGAATTCATTTATCCGGAGTATTTTGGCATTCATTTCTGTAGGCGCGCAAGGAGGATATTGGCTACTCCCTCTGTCAGTATACTCCCTGTCAATCCCCCCCCCCTTTTGTCAGTCTACTCCCTCTGTCAGTCTACTCCCTCTGTCAGTCTACTCCCTCTGTCAGTCTACTCCCTCTGTCAGTCTACTCCCTCTGTCAGTCTACTTCCTCTGTCAGTCTACTTCCTCTGTCAGTCTACTCCCTCTGTCAGTCTACTCCCTCTGTCAGTCTTCTCCCTCTGTCAGTCTACTCCCTCTGTCAGTCTACTCCCTCTGTCAGTCTACTCCCTCTGTCAGTCTACTCCCTCTGTCAGTCTACTCCCTCTGTCAGTCTACTCCCTCTGTCAGTCTACTTCCTCTGTCAGTCTACTCCCTCTGTCAGTCTACTTCCTCTGTCAGTCTACTTCCTCTGTCAGTCTACTCCCTCTGTCAGTCTACTCCCTCTGTCAGTCTACTTCCTCTGTCAGTCTACTCCCTCTGTCAGTCTACTCCCTCTGTCAGTCTACTTCCTCTGTCAGTCTACTTCCTCTGTCAGTCTACTCCCTCTGTCAGTCTACTTCCTCTGTCAGTCTACTTCCTCTGTCAGTCTACTCCCTCTGTCAGTCTACTCCCTCTGTCAGTCTACTTCCTCTGTCAGTCTACTCCCTCTGTCAGTCTACTCCCTCTGTCAGTCTACTTCCTCTGTCAGTCTACTTCCTCTGTCAGTCTACTCCCTCTGTCAGTCTACTCCCTCTGTCAGTCTACTTCCTCTGTCAGTCTACTTCCTCTGTCAGTCTACTTCCTCTGTCAGTCTACTTCCTCTGTCAGTCTACTCCCTCTGTCAGTCTACTCCCTCTGTCAGTCTACTTCCTCTGTCAGTCTACTCCCTCTGTCAGTCTACTTCCTCTGTCAGTCTACTTCCTCTGTCAGTCTACTTCCTCTGTCAGTCTACTTCCTCTGTCAGTCTACACCCTGTCAGTCTCCCTCCCCCCTTCCATTGTCAGTCTATTTCCACTGTTGTCAGTCTACTTGCTCTTTTTAACACGTTTTTAACACGTTTTTATTAACTCAGCTTCGCGTGTGTTTGTTGTTAAAATTGACATCGAAAATTAGCCCACTTCTGATTGTTCTATAGTTCTGAAATTTGGCATGCAGGCTACTTTCGCCTAACAATTTCAGATGCAATCATAAAAACTAGCAATTAGAGACCGTAATTAGCTTAATTTAATTACGCCCTAAGGACCATAAAGTTGAGGACATGATTTCTAAAGATACCGACAAGACTGTAGGCTTATTGACACAGTTACTTCGGCCCCAATCGATGTGAGCGCGCTGGCCGTGATCGTATAGTGGTTAGTACTTCGCGTTGTGGCCGCGACAACCCAGGTTCGAATCCTGGTCGCTCAAGATTTTTTAGTCCGTGTATTTATAAACACTTAGTCAATTCATACTTAATCAAGTCATTAGATAAAGTAGAAAATAAACTATATAAAAAACTTTTTTAAAAACCACGTTTTTATGTGTAGCAACGGACTAAAAAGGAGAAAATAAAATACTTAAAAAAAAACTTTTTAAAAAACCACGTTTTTCTTGTGGACTAAAAAGTAGAAAATAACTATTTACATACATTTGATGACAAAAAACGTGGGTCGGGCAGATGGGTCGGGAAATTTGATGTTGAACGTACCCACGTTTTTTGTCATCAAATGTATGTAAATAGTTATTTTCTACTTTTTAGTCCACAAGAAAAACGTGGTTTTTTAAAAAGTTTTTTTTTAAGTATTTTATTAACACGTTTTTATTAACTCAGCTTCGTGTGGATGTGTTTGTTGTTAAAATTGACATCGAAAATTAGCCCACTTCTGATTGTTCTATAGTTCTGAAATTTGGCATGCAGGCTACTTTCGCCTAACAATTTCAGATGCAATCATAAAAACTAGCAATTAGAGACCGTAATTAGCTTAATTTAATTACGCCCAAAGGACCATAAAATTGAGGACATGATTTCTAAAGATACCGACAAGACTGAAGGCTTATTGACACAGTTACTTCGGCCCCAATCGATGCGAGCGCGCTGGCCGTGATCGTATAGTGGTTAGTACTTCGCGTTGTGGCCGCGACAACCCAGGTTCGAATCCTGGTCGCTCAAGATTTTTTTAGTCCGTGTATTTATAAACACTTAGTCAATTCATACTTAATCAAGTCATTAGATAAAGTAGAAAATAAACTATAGGGTAAAGGAGGGCGTTAAGAGCCACACTTTTTAGCACCTGTACATTATTAAAGATTTCTACTAATCTAAGAATTTTTTAGTATTGAAAATATGGCAAAATTATTCTAACATATCTTACACAATATAAAAATAATAACAAAGTCTATTAAATATACTTTAAATGGGTTTAATTGAACATTTATTGTCATACCCCCAAAATCAGCATTTGGGGTGAAAGGAGCCGGGCAATGGGGCAATAAGAATTATCTCCTAGTTTAGACTAACTCCGCAATAAAAGTAATTAATTTCTAGCCCCAAAATAGTTAATGCTGTGTACACACATTTTAACTGATACTACCTATCACTAGGCCCCAATGGGCCCAGTCTACAATTGATACAATTGCAGGTGTACATAGGTCCTACAGTCTAGTAGTTTACAGTAGGCACATTGGTATGCCTAGTGTGTAGCTAGTATACTAGTGTGTAGCTGTCCAGAGTTAACATTCTTGTATGTAAAAAGGGGTGGTACTAACTAATCTGCCTTAATGCTTTCCCCTGTTAAGCCATGTGTGCTATACATTACATAACATAACATGGAGGTGAGATGTTGAGGGGAGAGCAGTGGTACTGGTTTCCCCTTTGTTCTCCTTGCTGGACCCTGAGGGCCATATATTACATAAGGAGATGCTATCTCTAGTTGGCTGAGATCTAAGAACTAAGTCCATGCTACCTACAAAGAGTTAAGTTTTATGGTGGGTTAGATACAGGTGGGGGCTGGGTATCATGGGGGTGAGAAATTGTGAGGGGAGAGCAGTGGTACTGGTTTCCCCTTTTTTCTCCTTGCTGGACCCTGAGGGCCATACATTACATAAGGATATGCTATCTCTGGTTGGCGGAGATCTAAGAACTTAGTCCATGTTACCTACAAAGAGATGAAGTTTTATGGTGGGTTAGATACAGGTGGGGTCTGGCTATCATGGAGGTGAGAAATTGTGAGGGGAGAGCAGTGGTACTGGTTTCCCCTTTGGTCTTCACCCTGCTAGACCATGAAGGTCATATATTACATAACATGCCACCCCAGATTGTCTGAGATCTGTAACTGTAATCCATGTTACCTAAAAAGAGATGAAGTTTTATGGTGGGCCAGAAACTGGTGGGGGCTGGGTATCATGGGGGTAAGAAATTGTAAGGGGGGGGGAGGGAGCAGTGGTATTAATGTGTCTGTTTACTTCCCTGCTGGACCATGAGGGTCATAAATTACATAACATACCACCCCAGATTGGCTGAGACCTAAGAACATTTATTCCTGTTACCTACAAAGAGATTAGAAGTTTTATGGTTGGTTAGAAACAGGTGGGGGCTGAGCCGTCTGTATTGCCCCTTAGGGGTAATAAGTACGTGTACCATTTTAAAAATTACCTTGCTAACATCAGATGGCTGAATTTTTACTTTTTAGCAGGTTAGAATTGTATTTCTATCATTTAGACACAAGTCTGTTTAACAATTAATACATTTTGTGTTAACTATTCCTATACCAGTGTCATATTCAGTGGTCTAATAAATGAGAAACTTGCACATAGGGTTTCAAGAGCCACATAACAGTATCTGTTATAACTTTTCTAAACAGGCAAGCTAGTGAACAAAATTAATGTATTCATGTAGATTTAGTTATTATCTAACAAATAAAACCATTATGGTAATGATCAGTCAAGTTTTACTCTAATAATGATAAAAACTTTATAGCATGGTAAAATGGGATAAACGTCGGCCATTTTGTTTTGGCACCAATAATCACTGTGCAAAACAAATTCACCAAAATAAAACTATTCTAGCCATAGCTATAAAAATAGTGTTAAAATGTACAACAACCAATGCTCTAATACAGGAACAAAGAATGGGCTTGAAAAACTCATTTGGTTTATTATAAAGTGAAGTTTCCCAAGTTATGTCTATTTGGAAAAAAAGTTCACAAAATGGTTTTATGGAGATGAGAAATTTTAGGGAAAGAGCAGTGAGATTAAATCCTGTCTCATCCTCTCCCTATTGGACCAAGTGGGTCATAAATTACATAAAATGAATCCTCTGCTTCTCTGTTATCAAAGAACAGCAATGGTTGTTACCTCAGAAGTAGATTAGCAGTGTTATTGGGGGTTTTGTGGGGGTGGGGTGTTGATTGGGGCTTAATACCACACGGCTCTTAACGCCCTCCTTTACCCTATAAAAAACTTTTTTAAAAACCACGTTTTTCATGTGTAGCAACGGACTAAAAAGGAGAAAATAAAATACTTAAAAAAAACTTTTTAAAAAACCACGTTTTTCTTGTGGACTAAAAAGTAGAAAATAACTATTTACATACATTTGATGACAAAAAACGTGGGTCGGGCAGATGGGTCGGGAAATTTGATGGTGAACGTACCCACGTTTTTTGTCATCAAATGTATGTAAATAGTTATTTTCTACTTTTTAGTCCACAAGAAAAACGTGGTTTTTACAAGCTTTTATTTAACTCACTTCCTCTGTCTGTCGTAAGTCGTCAGTCGTCAGTCTAGACGGAAACGCAGGAGTGAAAATTCGGACAGTTCTACTTGACCGATACGATTCACAGTTGGCACGTGGGTCAAGACATGAAGACAATGCAATCTGAATCTAAATTTGACTTAATTGGATGCCTAATTAATTTTTTATGAATTAATTAAAATTTGGACCGAATTAGTAGGCATGTCTAGCCAACCACACCACACGCGTCATCACCTTCAATAGCTGCGCCATCACGTAATGGCTGCGTTCAAAAACCATTGCGCGCCTACTGAACGTGATGTTCAGTAGGCGCGCAATGGTTTTTAGTCATGTAACTCTATTGTAAATAAAACATGTAAAATACTGAAAAAAAAATTCATAAAAAACGTTTTAATAACAAGCTTTTATGTAATGATGCACTAAAAAGTAGAAAATAAATTATAGACTACTATTTAAATAACTATAAAGAAAAGCGTGGGTGTCTTCCTTAACATTAGTAAAGGTATCCAATAGATACTAAAGTGACCCACGCTTTTCTTTATAGTTATTTAAATAGTAGTCTATAATTTATTTAAAAAGTTTTTTTTAAGTATTTTATTATTAACTCAGCTTCGCGTGTGTTTGTTGTTAAAATTGACATCGAAAATTAGCCCACTTCTGATTGCTCTATAGATCTGAAATTTGGCATGCAGGCTACTTTCGCCTAACAATTTCAGATGCAATCATAAAAACTAGCAATTAGAGACCTAATTAGCTTAATTTAATTACGCCCTAAGGACCATAAAATTGAGGACATGATTTCTAAAGATACCGACAAGACTGGAGGCCTATTGACACAGTTACTTCGGCCCCAATCGATGTGAGCGCGCTGGCCGTGATCGTATAGCGGTTAGTACTTCGCGTTGTGGCCGCGACAACCCAGGTTCGAATCCTGGTCGCTCAAGATTTTTAGTCCGTGTATTTATAAACACTTAGTCAAGTCATACTTAATCAAGTCATTAGATAAAGTAGAAAATAAACTATATAAAAAACTTTTTTAAAAACCACGTTTTTCATGTGTAGCAACGGACTAAAAAGGAGAAAATAAAATACTTAAAAAAAAAACTTTTTAAAAAACCACGTTTTTCTTGTGGACTAAAAAGCAGAAAATAACTATTTACATACATTTGATGACAAAAAACGTGGGTCGGGCAGATGGGTCGGGAAATTTGATGGTGAACGTACCCACGTTTTTTGTCATCAAATGTATGAAAGTTTTTTTTAAGTATTTTATATCACACTTCTCATTCCTAGATTCGTCAAGATATATGTTAATGTCAACCCCAACCAACCATGTCCAACCAGGTCCACACGGCAACCCATGTTACAACCCGATCTCAAATGCGCTTGCAGGAACGAGGCTGTAGAAAATTGAATTGTACGAGGCTGATAAACAAGGGAAGCTTTCCTGGCAATGTTTTAGAACCCAACCAATCAACATTTAAAATTATGGTCACGTGAAAGCTAAAAATAGAATTTTTATGAACGGACAGATAGAATATCCTGTTTCTGATAACATTGAAGAACAATAAATGTAAAATAATAAATTTGATATCAAATATACCTAAATCTATGACTCAAGGCTCAGTTATCCCAACTTTATCCCAACTTATGGGATAAAGTCTAGGTTTTGTTTGAAATGGTAGGTTGATTTTGTAGGAATCATTCTACTGTTTGTAGGTTAGGACGAAGTTTCTCAATGTGTTTTAACTTATAAATGTTTATGTGGGTGCTAAATTATGGATGATTTTTGTATTTATGTGTATTTGTATGTATTTTTATTTGTATGTATGTATGTATGCTACATGTCTCAATTTACCTGTGTCTAGTCTCACCTTTACCTGTGTCTAGTCTCACATTTTCCTCGGTGTCTAGTCTCACCTTTATATGTGTCTAGTCTCACCTTTACATATCTGTAGGCTCACCTTGTACCTGTGTCTAGTCTCACCTTGTACCTGTGTCTAGTCTCACCTTGTACCTGTGTCTAGTCCCAACTTCCCTTCAACCTGTGTCTAGTCTCACCTTGTACCTGTGTCTAGTCTCACATTTACCTGTGTCTAGTCTCACCTTGTACCTGTGTCTAGTCTCACCTTGTACATGTGTGTGGTCTCACCTTTACCTGTGTCTAGTCTCACCTGTGTCTAGTCTCACCTTGTACCTGTGTCTAGTCTCACCTTTACCTGTGTCTAGTCTCACCTTGTACATGTGTGTGGCCTCACCTTTACCTGTGTCTAGTCTCACCTGTGTCTAGTCTCACCTTGTACCTGTGTCTAGTCTCACCTTTACCTGTGTCTAGTCTCACCTGTGTCTAGTCTCACCTTGTACATGTGTGTGGTCTCACCTTTACCTGTGTCTAGTCTCACCTGTGTCTAGTCTCACCTTGTACATGTGTGTGGTCTCACCTTTACCTGTGTCTAGTCTCACCTGTGTCTAGTCTCACCTTGTACATGTGTGTGGTCTCACCTTTACCTGTGTCTAGTCTCACCTGTGTCTAGTCTCACCTTGTACCTGTGTCTAGTCTCACCTTTACCTGTGTCTAGTCTCACCTGTGTCTAGTCTCACCTTGTACATGTGTGTGGTCTCACCTTTACCTGTGTCTAGTCTCACCTGTGTCTAGTCTCACCTTGTACATGTGTGTGGTCTCACCTTTACCTGTGTCTAGTCTCACCTGTGTCTAGTCTCACCTTGTACATGTGTGTGGTCTCACCTTTACCTGTGTCTAGTCTCACCTGTGTCTAGTCTCACCTTGTACATGTGTGTGGTCTCACCTTTACCTGTGTCTAGTCTCACCTGTGTCTAGTCTCACCTTGTACATGTGTGTGGCCTCACCTTTACCTGTGTCTAGTCTCACCTTTACCTATGTCTAGTCTCACCTGGTACCTGTGTGTAGTCTCACCTTTACCTGTGTCTAGTCTCACCTTGTACCTGTGTCTAGTCTCACCTTGTACATGTGTGTGGTCTCACCTTTACCTGTGTCTAGTCTCACCTGGTACCTGTGTCTAGTCTCACCTTTACCTATGTCTAGTCTCACCTTTACCTGTGTCTAGTCTCACCTTGTACCTGTGTGTAGTCTTACCTTTACCTATGTCTAGTCTCACCTTTACTTGTGTCTAGTCTCACCTTTACCTGTGTCTAGTCTCACTTTTACCTGTGTCTAGTCTCACCTTTACCTGTGTCTAGTCTCACCTGTGTCTAGTCTCACCTTGTACCTGTGTCTAGTCTCACCTTTACCTGTGTCTAGTCTCACCTTGTACCTGTGTGTAGTCTTACCTTTACCTATGTCTAGTCTCACCTTTACCTGTGTCTAGTCTCACCTTGTACCCGTGTGTAGTCTTACCTTTACCTATGTCTAGTCTCACCTTTACCTGTGTCTAGTCTCACCTTGTACCTGTGTGTAGTCTTACCTTTACCTATGTCTAGTCTCACCTTTACTTGTGTCTAGTCTCACCTTTACCTGTGTCTAGTCTCACCTTTACCTATGTCTAGTCTCACCTTTACCTGTGTCTAGTCTCACATTTTCCTCGGTGTCTAGTCTCACCCTTACCTGTGTCTAGTCTCACCTTTACCTATGTCTAGTCTCACCTTGTACCTGTGTCTAGTCTCATCTTTACCTGTGTCTAGTCTCATCTTTACCTGTGTCTAGTCTCACCTTTACCTGTGTCTAGTCTCACCTTTACCTGTGTCTCACCTTGTACCTGTGTCTAGTCTCACCTTTACCTATGTCTAGTCTCACCTTGTACCTATGTCTAGTCTCACCTTTACCTATGTCTAGTCTCACCTTGTACCTATGTCTAGTCTCACCTTGTACCTATGTCTAGTGTCAGCTTTTTATGTGTCTAGTCTCACCTTTACCTATGTCTAGTCTCACCTTTACCTATGTCTAAACTCATCTTTACCTGTGTCTAGTCTCACCTTGTACCTGTGTCTAGTCTCACCTTCACCAGTGTCTAGTCTCACCTTTACCTGTGTCTAGTCTCACCTTGTACCTGTATCTAGTCTCACCTTTATCTATTTCTAGTCTCACCTTTACCTGTGTCTAGTCTCACCTTGTACCTATCTCTAGTCTCAGCTTTTTATGTGTCTAGTCTCACCTTTACCTATGTCTAGTCTCACCTTTACCTGTGTCTAGTCTCACCTTTACCTGTGTAGTCTCACCTTGTACCTGTGTCTAGTCTCACCTGTGTGTAGTCTAACCTTTACCTATGTCTAGTCTCACCTATGTCTAGCCTCACCTTTACCTGTGTCTAGTCTCACCTTGTACCTGTGTCTAGTCTCACCTGTGTCTAGTCTCACCTTTACCTGTGTGAAGTCTCACCTTCCCTCTGCCAACAGGTGCTCTTCGCCTTGAACCAAACCCTGTCTCAACACGAAAGCCTGCGTGACCGGGCCGGCCACCCCCCTTACAGCAGTAACGCCCTAGTCCAACACTACAACTGCGGCGACCTCAACTCGCTCATGTTCAACAGGTGAGTCCACCCGGCCCTGTAAGTGCTCACGCGCGCACACACGCACGAGAACCGCACGTGCGTCAGGGTCCCATTAAGATAAGTGTGTCGGGGTAGAGCCGGGGCACGTGGCGTGAGACTCGCGCCCTAATGTTGAGCAGACGCCGCTCAGATCTGGCACCACAGGTCGAGGCCTGGTCCGTGTTTAAGATCACAGAGTCCCAGGACACCCCCCATGTGACGCCAGCCTTGTGGCGATATTTAGACCTTTGCCGCAGACCCCGGGGGGGGGGGGGGGAAGTTGCATAGACCAACAGACCAACAACACGCCAGCAACTGATAGGCCACATGAATCCTGTAAACATCATCATATGAGGGGAGGTAAACACAGACACACTGTGGTTGTCATTTCGTTCTGGGGAAATAACTCTGCCAGTTTTTTAGGTTTGCTATGTTGACTACAACATAGATTCTTTTCTCTTCATCTTGTATATTGTCTTACTTATTGCAATATTTAATTAACATTATAAAGCCTCATTAACATAATTTAATCTTTATTAAATAAATATATTTTTATTCTAATTAAAATGCTCTTTCAATAACAATATTTTTTCTACATGTAGATTTTGATATTCATTTACTAAATCTCTTGATCATTACTCTATTATAAAAGTTGAATATCTGGACACATGCATTAAAATGTTTACCACAATATGTTTCTATAAAAAGAAAAAAAAATTAAAAAAACAGACTTCTAAAAAATTAGAAAATTTTGGCTACCTTTGAATAGATTATACTTTTAGGTGTTATTTCAAAAATTGGTCCAGTTTCTCGAAGGCTACTATTTTATTGTGTTCGCAATGCACTGAGTGCTCAACTCTATATACTAGAAATGGACTATGCAACTATTACTATTACCAAACTCAACAATGGGGTAGCGCCCATTCCTGGTCCCTCAACTATGGCAGAGTGGCACCTGGTACTTCTCCTCACAAGCCTTTGACGTCACCACAATGCACAACACAAGCAAAACACACGGTTCATATACACTGCATTTCTCACTTCATGAAAACAACAAAATCAACGGTACCTTTCAATGGGTACCCCCTACACTCAACAACGCTACGCTCATGCCAGCTCTACCCCTATTCAGCAACAAGAAGCCATCTATAAACACAATCCCACACACTAATGATCGCAGCTTTTCTGTCTACACCGATAACCCAACAAATATCCCACACTACATCAAAATAATCTACCAAAACAAATCACTTACTATCCTAATCTCTATCGCCGGGAGAAGACAAGCGTGTCAAATCTGTTCCTCCGCCCTACACTGGACGAACCATTGCCAACAAACGCCTTCAGACATATCACTGCAGGAAGACCCAACAGCAAAATCAACAACACAGTCAAAACAGCACTTATTAATTAACGACAGCAAGACTCGACACAAAAGAACATCAACACTCGACTACAAGATGCAACACCAAAAACGCTGAAACCGATTGTCAGCAATTCGACACAACTAAAGAACTCTAGCTACACGATAAACAGTACTGCAAATAGCAATAAACCACTGTCAGAAACAGCAATGGACACCATCACATCAACAAAAAGGAAAAACGAACACAACCCTACATCAGAACAGTGGAAAATAACAAAGGCGCCAAAAATATCTAATTCCGTGCCCGAGACAAACCCCGAAACAGAGGCACCACAAAAAAGGAAAGAAGATGACCCAAGCATAACCCACAACCAAGAGACAAAGACAAAAACAGATGAAATCTCCATTCCAGAATCTCTACAACAATCAAGTAGTTACAAAAGTCCGGTGGACACAATACCTCTAGCAAGGACTGACACAACTAAATCACAGAAGGAAAAAATCGACAAAACCATACAAACCCTAAGCAATGATTAACGAAAAGGTAGTCACACCACCAGGGAGATACAACAAGCAAATTTCTCTGCCGAAACAAAACAAAAAAGTTAGTCCTAAATCCCACTTAAAAGAACCAGTTCATAACACAAAGTGCATATACTACGCTAAACAGTACCACTGTAACCGCGGAAACTGAATTCTATGAAGACACAGTTCACAAAAA
Source organism: Physella acuta (assembly GCF_028476545.2). NCBI lineage: Eukaryota > Metazoa > Mollusca > Gastropoda > Physidae > Physella > Physella acuta. The sequence goes on from NW_026731697.1 coordinate 1,338,687, forward strand.
CCTTAAACAGTGCATTGACAAGGTAATTCACTCGAAATTAGAAAGGTACCATGCACAAAAGCATTCAAACGTAATTGCCATCCAATGTGCTTTCTGCGATTGAACACACCCCCAAGAAAAAGGAATCAAGCTGCACCTAAAGCACTATCATCGTCAGAACCCTACAAGTTACAATGAAATATACTACAGAATCGTTGTAGCACCCTACAAAGACCGCATAATATATACCACGCAGACGCTCTAAAAGATGACAGCTAAGGCTTCACCATCACCAAGACAAATCTCTTTCTTTTTAGACGTTGTGTATTAGCCTTCCACCAGAAAATTATGTCAACCATTGTTACCCCTAGGTATTCATAAACTCCCAACCCAATTTTAACAGATTGTTAAATGTTAATATTTTAGTAAGTTATATAAGATATAGGAATATGATGTAAATAAAAAATTTAGTATTAAAAAAAAGTTGAGCTAATGGAACAGACTTAACGATAAAAAAAAAAGTCTAAAGTGAGTCCTCATCTCATTAAAAAAATGTTAATAAAATAAAATAAAATAGCACAAAAGAAAATTGTCTCTAATTGTTACATTGAAAGTCTTACACCCACGTCTCTCTCATTCTAAACGTCACATCCTGGTCTCTCCCCCAAGGGACACAACCCAGGTCCCTGCTCTAGTCAACTCGTCACTCCCGCCCTCCGAGCTGGAAAAGGCCCGCCTGATCGAGCAATACTTCCAGCACGAGCTCATCGACAAGAGAAACGCCAGGATGGCCGAGAGAGTTGCCTACCTCCTCCACCAACACCCTCACACAAGCTTCTTCTTCGCTTTTGGCGCAGGTTTGTAGGCTACTCGAAACTTCGCTTTTGGCGCAGGTTTGTATGCTTCTCGAAACTTCGCTTTTGGCGCAGGTTTGTATGCTTCTCGAAACTTCGAGTTTGGCGCAGGTTTGTAGGCTTCTAGAAACTTCGCGTTTGTATAATCGAAAGTTGGTGAAGACATATTTCAGAAATAATCTTTTTTTTTAAATTCGCGAAAACATTTTGTCGAAAGTTTCTTTTTTGTTCAGTTTAAGTGACGAATGGTGTGTTTGGTCGGGTGATTATGCACGTGAACACAACCGGTAAGACTTTAGTTCGAATCCCAATGTCATGCCGGCGATTGACTTGTCCTTAAATTACCATTGATACCACTCAGCTTTATTGAATAGCAGTTTCTAATAGTGAATAAGCTGTAGTCATTACACGAACTAATGGTATCTTATGGTCAGTATTCAATGGCGGGTTGGTTCAGGTATCTAATGCAGGTACCTGTGTTTCATGTATCTGCTGCAGATACCTGTAGTGCACTATCTAATACAGGTACCTGTAACTTGGATATCTAGTGGTAGGTATCTATTGCAGATACATGTAGTGCACGTATCTAATGCAGGTACCTGTAACTCGGATATCTAGTGGTAGGTATCTATAGCAGATACCTGTAGTGTACGTATCTAATACAGGTACCTGTAACTTGGATATCTAGTGGTAGGTATCTATTGCAGATACCTGTAGTGCACGTATCTAATGCAGGTACCTGTAACTCGGATATCTAGTGGTAGATATCTATTGCAGATACCTGTAGCGCAGGTATCGAATAACAGATACCTGTAACTTGGATATCTAGTGATAGGTATCTATTGCAGATACCTGTAGTGTACGTATCTAATGCAGGTACCTGTAACTCGGATATCTAGTGGTAGGTATCTATTGCAGATACCTGTAGTGCACGTATCTAACACAGGTACATGTAACTTGTATATCTAGTGGTAGGTATCTATTGCAGATACCTGTAGAGCACACATCTAATGCAGGTACCTGTATCTGGGATATCTGGTGGTAGGTATCTATTGCAGATACCTGTAGTGCAGGTATCGAATAGCAGATACCTGTAGCGCAGGTATCGAATAGCAGATACCTGTATCTGGGATATCTAGTGGTAGGTATCTGCTGCAGATACCTGTAGCGCAGGTATCGAATAGCAGATACCTGTATGCGTTTAATGATCTTTGTTTATCTCATGATTTCACCTGTATCGTATCGCTCACGCTGGAGCTATTTTTAGCCGCGCCACGCACACAGCCGATGAATATTTTATTGAGCTCCCTAAGCTCGTAAACCTATCAACAAGGTGGTAAAGATTTCATCGGCTTCTGCCCCCCCCCCCCCCAACGGACCCCTTCCGTTCCTAGTCCCAGCCAATCCCCCACCCACCTCTACAGATTCCTGGCCTCTCCCTCCCCCACCCACCCCACAGGTTCCTGGCCTCTCCCTCCCCCACCCCATCCTCTAAAAAAAAGAACCTCTTAGAGAACTCCTCTCTCTCGGGCGTTTATGATCCCTTTCGGCCAAACGCCATGAACTTTAGGTCAAAGGTCACCAGGCTTGTAGACGATACAAGAATTCGAAATCTGATTGGCTACGTAGATTGCATATCTCCCTCACCAGCCGAAATGACTAACTGGGAACGTGCTGTGACGTCAGACGTTTGGATTTTGTTTTGCCGAAAACTAAATGTTTGAATTGTCTCGTGGCTGAACTAGATCGTTAGATTAATGTCAGGTTGTGTTTTTTAACAACCTGCAGAAATGGCCGCTGTCGGCTGCTGTTTTAACAAATCGAGTTGTGTGGAGTTGGCTGAGGGCAGTTAAAGCGGTGCCTGAAAGGTTTTGAACTCCAGCCAAACAGTATGTCGGTTAGAACGACATTGAGTAACTTTAACATAAAGTCCTTAACAAAACATTTGTTGGTACAAGATGAACAATCAATTCAGACTCATGAAACGCCTAGGCAGGTGAAGCAGAGTTTATATAACTGGTGGTTTGAGCTTATCTAAAATTATCTGAGATTATCCTTCGACTAAACCTCCGGGTTTCAACGGGTCGCCCTACCCGTCGACCACACCGTACCCTCTTATGAAAAGAATGAGTCACAAGTCGTATACATACCAAAACTATGGCTTGGTACTTCATGAGCCACAACCCAATCAAAATGGCATATCTAATAGGATGAACCTTGTTACGCCGCCGTGACAGGAAGTACAGATGACATCACGATAATCTTTAGGCCATAGTTAGTGACATGACATGACACAGGGGGGGGGGGGGTGACAAACTGACGTCAATGATTGCTCGAAAGAGCGCCAAAACTGTACATGAATTCTGTCAAACCACCAATGGTAAAGTTAGTGTGTACCATATGTGTCAAACCACCAATGGTACAGTTAGATCAGTGCCAGATGTGTCAAAGCAGTTAGGTCTACATGAAACTGGTGCATTGTTTAGTAAGAATGTTATTAACTGACCTTTTAAAAAAAGTGTTTTAAATGACCTTTTGTAAAAATGTGTTTAAAAAAGACCTTTGTAAAAATGTTCTCCAAATGACCTTGTAAAAAATGTTCTCTAAATGACTTTTTGTACAAATGTGTTTGAAGAGACCTTTTGTAAAAAAATTTCTCCAAATGACCTTTATAAAAATGTTCTCCAAATGACCTTTGTAAAAATGTTCTCCAAATGACCTTTTGTAAAAATGTTCTCCAAATGACCTGTTGTAAAAATATGCCAGAAGAGACCTTCTAAGTTCATCCCGCGCCTTGGGTGTGCTACCCACTTGGTAGAGACATATTTTTTAACGAGTGCGCATGCGTCATTTATTAGTCACGTGTCTGGAGTTGTGTCCACTTAAGTAAAGAGGGTAAAATTGGGGGGGGGGGGGGGGTAAATCGTTGAGGTGGTAGGTGCGGCAGTGTGTGAGTGGGTGTGTGTGTGTCAGGTGGCATGTGTGTGTGTGAGTTTTTGTTTCTTTGTATGTGCCAGTACGTGCGTGTGTTTAACTCTAGCGAGTATGTGCGTGTACGCATGTGTATGTGTAAGGGGCATTTAGACGAGGGCATTTAGACGAGGGCATTTAGACGAGTGCATTTAGACGAGGGCATTTAGACGAGGGCATTCAAGCGACGGCATTTAGACAAAGGTATTTATACCTGGGCATTTAGATGAGGGCATTTAGACGAGGGCATTCAAGCGAGGGCATTTAGACAAAGGTATTTATACCTGGGCATTTAGATGAGGGCATTTAGACGAGGGCATTCAAGCGAGGGCATTTAGACAAAGGTATTTATACCTGGGCATTTAGATGAGGGCATTTAGACGAGGGCATTCAAACGAGGGCATTTAGACAAAGGTATTTTGTACCTGGACATTTATACCTGGGCATTTAGACGAGGGCATTGAGATCAGGACTTAAAGACTAGTTCGTTAAACCAGTGCATTAAAACAAGGGCCATGAACCTAGAGTAACAAGACCAACGTTTTAAACATAAGCCATGAAAACAGGGGCATTAAGTCTGTAAACACCTGCGAGTAATCTCCCTCAAACATCCCTGTGTTATGCCTACATGTTGTAAACTTCATTATTTCCGGCTCGTATTTTCCATCTCAAGCCTAGTTCCGGGACCAAGATTTTTATCATTAAAAAATGCGCTAGATTAGCTCCCCTTTTAAAGTGCATAACGGTTGTTTATGCCCCTTGGAAGGGTGGTTGGCACCTGCGTGGGGAAAAACAAGTCATAGCTCTGTTAGAGTTGTTGGCCCTGTTTTTACATGCGCGTTACGTCATAGCTCGCTTTATAGTGTCACTGTGACTTAAACGTGACGTCACGTCTGTACTGTGTCATTGTGACTTGTCATTGTGTTACGTCATGGATGGCTTGAAAGTGTCACGTGATTTTTGTTTACAGGTCATTTTCTGGGGAACGAGACCGTGATTGACAGATTACGTCACGCCGGGTTAAAGGTCGAGCACACGAAACCTGAGGATAACTTGACCAGGTGAGTAGTGGCCGGGTCATGAGTGGCCAGGTCATGAGGTCAAGGGTGGCCGGGTCATGAGGTCATGAGTGGGCGGGTCATGAGGTCATGGGGGGCGGGGTCATAAGGTCATGGGTGGTCGAGTCATGAGGTCAAGGATGGCCGGGTCATGAGGTCAAGGGTGGCCGGGTCATGAGGTCATGATGTCAAGGGTGGCCGGGTCAGGAGGTCAAGGATGGCCGGGTCATGAGGTCAAGGGTGGCCGGGTCATGAGGTCATGATGTCAAGGGTGGCCGGGTCAGGAGGTCAAGGGTGGCCGGGTCAGGAGGTCAAGGGTGGCTGGGTCATGAGGTCAGGGACTTGAAGTCGTGATCGTTAAGCCACTGGTGACAGCATGGTTAGCTTTATTATGGCAAGGAACTGACCACACCTTTCTAAATGAACTCACCCCCCCCCCCCCCCCCCCACCCAACACAGGTCTGACGGCTCCAGGACCAGAGCGCCCAGAAAATCCCGGAAGTTTGTTCTGTCAGACGACTTCCCCCAGCCCTCTGACGTCATTTATGGCGATATCCAGTACCTGTTTGCTAAAAGGTGAGACACGATGCATTGTTAATAAAAGGTGAGACGTGTTGCACTGTTGCTAAAAGGTGAGACTATTGCACTGTTGCTAAAAGGTGAGACTCAGGTATGTAGCTAAAGGGTAAGCGGTGACAAACGTTGGTAGATTCAAATAGCGATAAAAAGGTGAGATGTATATCAGGGTCGCCAGGTGTTGGGTGTGTACACGTGTACTGACTTTATCAACCCATAGGTGGACTGACCACATCAATGTTTCGATACTTGACAACATCAATGTTTTGATACTTGACAACATCAACGTTTTGATACTTGACAACATCAACGTTTTGATACTTGACAACATCAACGTTTTGATACTTGACAACATCATACATCAACGGTCCTATCTCTGACAGTCTGTAAATGTTGACCATTTCAAACTTGAGTCTAGCCAATCTCATTTCATCAGACTGACAAAAATCTATACCTAATCTCACTAGATGTTTTCCCCACCGGTCGGGATATAATCTCCAGTCCTACGGTCAACTCCCCCCATCCCACACACCATCCCACACACCATCCATTCAAAATCTGACAAGGACGGAATTGCTCGTATGCTCGCCTAAGATGGCTGAACTGACCAGCGGTCAGTAGTCAACGAATGCATCAAAAGATCTATAATTGCTATTGACCACTGGCTTACTCACCAGCTGCCCACTTAGGAAATAGGATGGAACATGGGGTGGGGGGATTCAGGCGCTCTACAGGGGTTCTCCTACTGTGGAGACATGGACCATCCATCTTGCGACTACTCTTTAAAATTAAACGAAATGACAATGTAATCATCTGATTGGTTGATATAAATAGGTTGTGATTGATAAGAGACCACTTTGAAGTCTATGTCTTTAATCACAATTTCCCGATTACTTATGGGAGGTGTGGGCATGGGTTGGATAAAGAGGGTTGGGGAGGGTATGTACGTTAGTGATAAGTGTATGATTACTCAAAACTTAAGTGAAAGATACAGTTAATATTTCAAAGATAATTAATAATAAACCGATACGCTGAACGCATCTTTGTACTTTATCAAGAAAAACAAGGTCGGGGGTCTGGTTGTTATGAAAGCATTATAAGATGTTGTCTGGTTGCTATGGGAACGCTATGATTTTGTTTTTAGTCTATCTAATTTTAGCTTTACTGTTCCCCCCAGGATGAGACACAGTAAAAGATTTAAGAAAGAGAAACAGAAGATGTTGAGGGCGAAGAAAAGACAGGAGCAGTTGGATTCATTGTGGGAGAGCCTTGATCCAAGCAGGTTGGTTGGCTGACCCCAGGAGGAGTGTATGGCTGACCCCAGGAGGGGTGTATGTCTGACCCCAGTAGGGGTGTATGGCCGGATACAAGAGGGGTGTATATTTGACCACAAGGGGTGTATGGCTGACCCCAGGAGGGGTGTATGGCTGACCACAGGAGGGGTGTATGGCTCTGAGCACAAGAGTCGTGTATGTCTGAACCATGGTTAATATGTTGATATATGTCTGTATTGCTACTGTATCTGTATTGCTACTGTATATGTGTGTATTGCTACTGTATCTATATTGCTAATGTATCTATAATGTTACTGTATCTGTATTGCTACTGTATCTGTCTGTATTGCTAATGTATCTGTCTGTATTGCTAATGTATCTCTATTGCTACTGTATCTGTATTGCTACTGTATCTGTATTGCTAATGTATCTCTATTGCTACTGTATCTGTATTGCTACTGTATCTGTATTGCTACTGTATCTCTATTGCTACTGTATCTGTGTTGCTACTGTATCTGTATCGCTACTGTATCTCTATGCGCCATATAACGCTCTTGCCTTGTATTCCAGCTTCAACCAAGACAAAAGTGATAAAAATGGGAAGAAGAAAAAAAATGCCAAAGAAAACACGTTCAACGACCTGTGGGTGAGAATGGACCAGATCAGGTAAGTGGATACAAGTGGATACAGGCTGTGGATGGCCTTCTGGATTGTGGTCCCACATGTGGTCTGTGGTTTGTAAGACTTGTTTAGCTACATATGCGACTTGCTGTTAGGAGCTAGCTTTGATGTAGGCCTACTACAAACATGTCCTAAAAATAATAGTAATACAACTATCCTGCTTAAACAAATTATAGTATTTGGTCGTAATATTTCAAAATTCTATTCATTGTTTTTGCTAAGCGAACAAAGAATTCGGTGGGTTTAATATCCAACTACTTTTTAAACACGGGCCCAATGTGGAGTGAACTAGGTTCGTCTAGCAACCGCAGGCTTCATAACCTGACCAGAACTCACCAGGACACCACACTGTGTGGTTTTAACGAGCTCTCACAACGATAAGAATCAGATGTCTATCGAGATTCGCCCCGCTCCTAACAAAACTTCATTACAAAGGTGGCGCGACGGCCTGTAAATCACTACGCGACAAAAAAAAAGTTCCGATGTTTCTAGAATATAGAGGTTTCTGTATCACGTGGCCGACACTGTAGGGGTTACATTACGTAGGGACTTGATAAAAAGAAAATTAGCTGTCCAATCATCACACTAGGGATGGCCAGATAAAACTTCAAAGGTAGATGCCATTTTCAGACTGTCTGGAGATACGCCAGTAATAACACCACTGGCTTCAGAAGAAATTCAGCTGTTTTATATAAAACAGTGAATCAGATATTTTTATAATATAACATATATATATATATATATATATATATATATATATATATATATATATGTATATATATATATATATATATATATATATATATATATATATATATATATATATATATACATATATATATATATATATATATATATATATATATATACATATATATATATATATATATATATATATATATATATATATATATATACATATATATATATATATATATATATATATATATATATATATATATATATATATATAGCTAAATGTTTTTAAATATTTAGAGATTCAAAATCTGGTGATCGAATACTACAGTAAAGTTGAACCATTGATTTTAGCGTTGACGTTTCTAACTTTTAAGTGTGGAAAGTGTTGGAAGGCACTTTATCGTGTAGCCGGCATTTTACGGTTTCATAATGTAGCCGGCATTTTACGGTTTCATCTTGTTACCTGATCGTATACTGCTGGTTTTTTTTCTCTGGTTTTCCCAGAAGACATTCTATATACACATTCTACTGTGATGTTGTTTTCATATAAAGTATTCGATCAGTACATTGAACTAAGAAAGTCTGCTCTTTATTTTCAAGTAAATGTGGACTTGTTTTATGCTTAAACATTCCCTTAAGGGCAAAAGATCTTTCTAAGTTCACACTACTCCGTGCAAAGACACGAATAGTATTTCTCATTTTCTGTCACCCGTTTCTAAACTCCCGATTAAAGATCCACTTTAGTCCTTGCAGCAGGAACCACAACTCCGCATGAACGTACGATCGCACTTGCCCTCGGCTGATTCTCTGCCCCTTGTCGACAACCTTATGTTCCACTTTTCAAGATGACATTTTACTGCACTTGACCTTGACCTCACTGCTCACTCAACAAAAGGCAAGCCCCGATCGTCGGGACTCTGAACTGGGGGTGCACTAGACCTCCACGTCCCCCTAGCGCCAAGACTGTTGTGTTGTTCCATCAATGCTGGTGGAGTTACGGGAGTGCTCTTGTCGCGGGAAGAATGTATTATTTCACAGTTTAGATCTGACGACCTCTTCTCAATTATTCACCGCGAAAGGGTAGACCTTCCATTCAGGCGCCGCGTGAATGGGTGGGAGCGGAAAATAAATCTAAATAAAGCGTTTTGCTTTATAGCGCTGGTCTCGTCTGCTCCATCCAACACTTAAGTGTGCCAGATTTTTTAAACACGCCAAGTCTTTTATCCTATCGTTTTGGCTTAAATTAATTGATTAGCCGCACTTTTTGTGGGTTTTTCTCCAGCTCTGAAACTAATAAATAATTAGATCGTGTGTATATGGGTGTGCCTGTGTGTCTGCTATTCCTGCTTTTTGTTTACATATATATTTTGATAAAACAGCTAGATCACACGCGCCAAATTTGGCTGATTTTTTTTCACTTTTAAGCACTTATATTTTAAGATCCTATTTCCATTTACATAGTTCAAAAGAAAGATTCATCGTAAGATATTTTTCTTACTAGAGACAAAATTATTATTTATATTTTTTTTTTTGGTAGAGGAAGGGGTGGGGATGGGGGTTGTTTAGGAAATGTTCATCGTAACATCTGAACCCTAACTTGGTTAATCAGTTTCATTTATCAACAACTCGTTGAATGGGATAAATTCCCCCGAGTTATGCTACCTAGTCGCAAATATCGGCTGGAGTTAGCGTTCTTCTCCGCGTTACTTCCCTTGGGGCGTATGCTCAGCTTCTAAACATACCAGCAGCAGGCCTACGAACGTGGTTAGTTTAAAAACATAGATTGTACGCGACTACGAATGAAATTCTTGATGCGTGTGGTACTGCCATTTCTTGGCTGATGTGCTACGTATCTCCGGAAGGAGGAGGTTTAGGTGCACCGTGTGTTAGTCACATTGATGGGAAAGTTCTAGAACATTCTGGCGATAAATTCTTTTGGAGTGATACTGTTGCTCCCGGCCAAACTTGAAAAGACATAAAATACATTTAAAGTTCAGCCGCTTTTAACTCGTATATCTCTATTATATAATTAGAAACAAATTAATTTATATTGAAAAACGATATTTAATTATTTAAAGATCGTAATTAAAATTTTAAAAATTGTATTTTAAAAATAAAATGTATGTATTTTTAAATATTTTCAGACCTCATTATTTAGAACAAATGGGAGAATCGTCTTTCATTGAAGGGGAGTCAACCGAAGAAACTATTCAAGGATCAATATCAGCAGTATCAAGCTTACGTCCCTTGAATACAAAGACAATCGTTCTACTGTGTTGTGCAATACTGGCATCTATTAAGTCTTCATCTATATAACTAGTTTGACCAAAAAAAGGTTTTTTCTTACATAAAATTGATTTCTTGAAAGATTTTGTTTGATTGGAGCATTTTTTTTTAAAATCAAAACATTTTTTATTAATTTCAAACTATTGAAAAAATTACAATGTAAATTTGATACTTTATTAAAATTCCATTTTGTATTCAATTTGATTTTTAAAATTATATTGGTTTGTTGAATCTGATGTACATTTCTTTAAATGTTTGTAAAAATGTGTTAAAACCTAACTGGCCTTCAAAGTACTGAAGACTTGAGCCAGGTTTTTTTGTCAAATGTTTTCAAATTTTTAAAAAATCAGGTTTTCTCTAGGTGATTGAGGCCATTCCCTTCTTCATTGTACAACTTGACCAAATACAAACCTACATTCTTCAGTCAGTATTGGTGATTCTTAGTGTGTCTTGTTTGTAATTCATTCAGAGCTTAGTCTCACAGCTTACCATCTTCCACATTTTCTGCTTCATCAAACAGAAAAATATTTTCATCTTTTTTTTTTTAAGTTTTTATTATTTTAGACAAACTGCATTTAGAACTGAAATATATTTTCAAGCTATTAGTATTACAAGGCTTTTTTCAGTTATTATTATTAATCTATTATCAACCTTTAAAGTCAATACGCTTGTTGATGTATTGTAATTAAATTATGTATAGGCTATATAATTAAAAGATATTTAAGTCTATTGTTTCTTATAAAAAAAAGAATAGATCTTCCTAATAGTGCCAATTGAAGAATTGTTTTCTAAAACATGTCAAAAGTATTTTTAGGTGCAAGATATTGGACTGTTTATGAATAATCTATAACTTCTAGGTAATTTTAAATTTTCTAAATTCACCTTGCACTTGATATATTTCTAAATTCAACTTTCTTACAATTCAGTTTTTGGAGACTTTAAATAAATGTGACAATTTTTTCTAAAATTCTTCGGGCCAAGTCATTTACAAAGTTTAGGTTAAAATAAATTTTATTTTACATAAAACCAAAAAATATTCTCATTAAAATTATACCTGATGTCAAGGATCACTAATTTTTTGTCACTTAATTAACAAAGTTTGGAAAATAACTTCAATTTATATGTTTGAAGTAAAAAAATGTGAGTTGAGTTCTGTAATTCATGTAAAATCTGGTTTCCTACAGTGTATTTTTTTGTGACGCCAAATTTACCTTGGTCAAATGTTTTATATTTCTTGTTGTAACAATTTTTTTTCCACTTTCCATCAATTGTTACCTCATTAAAACGAGATCAAAATGCATTTATTCATTTTTATACCTGTCATGAATTGTTTCATTTCTTTTTTAATTATGTACAGTACATAATACTGATTGGTTGTTAATATATTGAAATTTTAAAGCTGTCAATATTGCATTGATAACTGGCTTCTTCCAAAAATTATACAATGAATTTTATTTTTCTATATCCAAAAATTATTTTGAAAATATTGTAATGGTTGTCTAAGTTTCACAGCAATAGAAACACTTACTTTCTTATTTCAAATATTTTCTTTATTTAGATTAAATCTAGCTATTAACTATTTTAGCTGAATAAAATTAGATCATGCTGAATCAGGGGAGAGTAGCTTAGAGGAATGAGAACTCATATTTTCAGTCCTTTGCTTTTAATAAATGCTGATTTATTCATTTTCTTGGTTAATATTTTTTACACGCGATAATTAGCCAGATTGCTGTGAGAAGAGAGATCAAGTTCTCCATAACTTATGTAAAATGTTAGTTCTTCCATAACTTTTGTGAGCTGTTGGTCTTACCACAAGTGTATGCAGTAAGGTAGATTACTTGTATCACCTCCCTTTAGAATTACCTCCCTTCAGAATTTAGCCTAATATTTTTAAAATCTACTTGTCTAAAAAGAAAACAGTTAATTGAGCATGTTTTAAATGTTCTCACATTGCAGTCAGTGATTGATGTACAAGTGATTCATTATTGTTAGTGTAATTATCCATTAATTTATTGAACTGTGTTTGAATGGTACCAGTAAACAACTGAACACAACAAATTTTTGGTCTCTTCATTTCAACATTTCTGGCTTGTTTTTGTAGCCTAGTCACATTATTGAACAAGGTGACCATATTGGCAGTTTAGGAACAAAAATATAATACAACACAAACTATTAAGTCAGGTGTTGAAACAAATTTTATAAACTGTGCTAAAAAGATAACTTTTTTTGGCCAAGAATCCACTAAACGGTTTTATTTTATGATATTTATAAATTATAAGCCAAAACAAAAAACACCTTATATAAAAAGTGTACTTTATTACTTAGGAGTAGTTTTAACAATAACAAGTAATGGTAAATAAAACATTGCATCAAGACAATCAAAGATTTGATAAAACATGACAAAAGTGTATTCCATTCAAATAATGGCTAATGACAAAAACAAGACAAATGTGAATTCCATACAAATAATGACCAAAACATTACAAATGTGAATTCCATACAAATAATGACCAAAACATGACAAATATGTCCCATGTCAATAAAGGTCAGGCTATTCATTCACTGACAAAAGTTCATGCCCACAACAGGTTGTGGGTGGAGAAAATATTTCACAGCAGCTCCTGTAGATTTTTTTTAACCTTTGACTTGACCTTAAGGGTGAGCACTAAATGGTCAAAGCTGATGTTGACACCATGCCACCTGTCCAATGAAATATCGTCATGGCAACGGTTTGATGACAGCACACAGACAATCATCAACTTTCTTCAGTGCTCTCTGTCTCTGTTTTTGGTGGGGCTTGAAGTCTGTTGGCCTGTAAACATGAGGATTTGATTGTTATATGGGCTTATAGGTGGGTGACTTTTATTTGATTGTTACTGGTATATGGGCTTATAGGTGGGTGACTTGTAATGTTACTGGTACATGGGCTTATAGGTGGGTGACTTGTAATGTTACTGGTACATGGGCTTATAGGTGGGTGACTTGTAATGTTACTGGTACATGGGCTTATAGGTGGGTGACTTGTAATGTTACTGGTACATGGGCTTATAGGTGGGTGACTTGTAATGTTACTGGTACATGGGCTTATAGGTGGGTGACTTGTAATGTTACTGGTACATGGGCTTATAGGTGAGTGACTGGTATTTGATTGTTACTGGTACATGGGCTTATAGGTGAGTGTGATGACACAAGTTTAGGTTATAGAAGTCTAGTAGAAGATAGCAAAAACAGAGTATAGCGTAGTTAGGTAGACCAATAGAAATACAGGAGATGACTGGTCACGTGGGACGGCAGATGACCACTGAAGCGTGGGTCAGCAGTTAGGTAGCAGGTGGACAGAGGTAGTGCTAGGGGAAAGACGCAGAAGTTGAAATTAAATGTAGTGTTAGAGCTTGTCATGGAAGTGTAGTTGTAGTTAGATAGTGTTAGTAGACAGTTAGATCTTAAGACGTAGTTAGGGTAGGAGTAGGAGATGAGTGTTGAATAAAGAAACATTATAGAATATCTTGAATTGGACTTGTGTTTGATTTCAATTAACTGTACCAATAGGTAAGAAAAAGGTGATCCCTGTAGAGAGTATACATATACAGAATACAAACCTTCAACGCCCTCACAACTGTTGGATCTTCTTCGATCCCCACCCTCACAGGTGAGTGACTTGTATTTGATTGTTACGGAGACATGGGCTTAAATGGGTGACTAGCATTTAATCAACTCACTACACTTAATGTGGTAGGTGTTAGCAATAATGTTCAGGGGTGTTACCTTAAGGCCACAATTGTATGGTTATTTTAACTTATACTACATCCATGGCCACCGTTTGGACTATGTTCAACACATTTCTTTTGGGAGAGTGTGTGGAGGCAGAGACCAGAGGAATGGTAGAGAACTAGAGGGAGGAGAGGTCAGTAAAAAGAGTGTGAAGATTAGGAGGGAGGGAGGTCAGTAGAAATAGTGTGAAGATTAGGAGGGAGGGAGGTCAGTAGAAATAGTGTGAAGATTAGGAGGGAGGAGAGGTCAGTAGAGAGTGGGAGGATCCAGATAAAGAGGACCAGGAGAGAGGAAGAGGACTTACCTTGATAAAACCTCTGTGTCTCATGAGATCGTCCACGCGAGCGTTGTAAAAGTCATAGACAAACTGGGCCATCTGGGGCATGTCTGAGATGATGATTGGCGACTCACTGGGTGGGTCCTGGAGCTGAAGTAAACATTCAGACACATTTTATGACTCAAAATCCCTGGGAACATTTGCCAGATACTCTATCACTAGTAGTGTAATAGACCCCATTTCATCGTTTAAAACTTTTAAAGCATAAACCAGCTTGATATCAGTTATCTCCATGACTGATAACTCGTAAGTCTTGACTTTGGCTCCTGAGCTTCTGTCTATAAGACGTCCTGAGTCCACCAGCTCTGAAGGCAACTGGGCATGGTACTGAGAACACTATACCCCTGTATGTTGACGTTAGTGGAACAGATACACTCTACTCATCTGTCCCACAACAGGGAAAAGATGATACTTCAGCCTAAAACCTTATCCTACCTCCAGGTCTAACTTACCTTAAGGCAATTTAATTGATTAAACTATAGAGGTGGTTAGCCACAAAGATTAGTATAAAAAATAAAAAAATAAACCGTTTTTTAAGAGTTACTCACCTTTCTGGTGCAGGGGTTACTTTCATTGGGCAGCAAATGCAGCATTTGTGGGCGTGAGTTCAGCTGTAGCAAACAGTTTAAAAGGTTGTGAACATTCCATATGTTTACAGGGTTGGTTTCAATAAATGCTAAGTTGGCCATTAGGTAAAAAACTAGAATGTAAAAACATACGATGTTGAAGGCAGGAGTTAAAAAACTAAAATGTAAAAACTTACAATGTTGAAGGCAGGAGTCAGCTCGAAGCAGTTGCTGAACAGGGAGGAGCGAGCAAAGATGTAGAGGCCAAGGCGAGCTCGGGACATGGCCACAATCAGACGCCGGACATCTCTGGGGGGGGGAAACATTTTTTTGACATGTTTATCTCATCATGTGGTTAAACTATCTCATCACAAGGTTAAATTGTTTCATCAATTGGTTAAATTATCTCATCAATTGGTTAAACTATCTCATCACAAGGTTAAATTATCTCATCGATTGGTTAAATTATCTCAAGTGGTCAAATTATCTCATCATGTAGTTTAATTATCTCATCATGTGGTTAAATTATCTCATCATGTGGTTAAATTATCTCATCATGTGATTAAATTATCTCACCACTTGGTTAAATTATCTCATCATGTGGTTAAATTATCTCATCATGTGGTTAAATTATCTCACCACATAGTTAACACATCACACAGTTTAATTATCGCACTACAAGATTAAAATCATGTATTTAACTTATCTAAATTTAAACCCCATTGTTACCTTAAATGGCCGACAGCTTTAGTTCTAACAAGGGAGAGAAGTATGAAGTTGTTCTGCTGGCCCTGGTAGCGATCTACAGTCGTAACCTGGAGAACAGAAGATTTTATTTGAACCAACGTGACCAACAGCATAACTGAGTTGTAAGCTTCTTGTTGGCAGCTTAAGTCCTGGTCTGACAACAGGCTAACCCTAACCTAACTAACCTAACCTAACCCACCAGGCAGCAAACAATGACATTCTGTGTTGAGATGTTTCACCAGAGTGATCCCCCAACCATGACTTAACAGTTCTAGTGTTGATAAAAAAAAATGAGAACGTACCTTATGTGGTCTTCCAATCAGTGGATTGTTGCCACATCGTTGATGTATCACATCGCGGATGAGATGTTTCTGACCGTTGTATGTTGTCAAGATTGAAATTTGTTCCCCTGGGTATCCAATCATACGCATGTACATAAACACTGCAACCACATATTCAGCTTCAGCCAGATTCTGGGAGAGAAAAAAAAAGTTACCATAAAGATATTTACTTCCCCTGAACAGTTACAGACTTTATGTACAACTGGTATTATTTAGTTAAGTTTAAATAGGTATTATGTTCTACAACTTAAAACTGTATGTATTTTATTATACCTGTGTTATCAGTTCAAATTATGTGATTTTGTCTTGATTTTTTTAATCAATAAAAAAATAAACTGTATTACTACAATTAGGCCTAATGCTAATAATATAATTAATGTGTGTTTCGACAATGAAAATGTAACATCTAACTGGACATGCTAATGCTAACTAAGGTAAGTAAAACTGACTTGGTAGAAGTAAGGGTTAGGCTCAGATTCTCCCATGCCGTTGAAGTCCCCAACATCAATAAGCTGGAACTCATACAGGAAGCCTGCATTGGCTTGTCTAAACTCTGGCCTGATGAGCACATGAGGCAGTGATCCCAGCTTCTTGTAGCGCCAGTTGTACAGCTGTGCCAGACTGAAGGAAAAATGTCAAAACTTTTCATTTTATACTTAAACAAATAGGGTGAGTCATTAATTTTAAAAAATTATCTTAGCAGTTAATTTTTTAAAATTAACATAGCAGTTAATTTTTTAAAATTAACATAGCAGTTAATTTTTTTAAATTAACACAGCAGAGCATAAAATATTTTTAAAAACTGCAGTAAAACAATTTGCCAATCTGACAGGCTTCACCAATAAAAATGTGGTCAACAATAACTGTACCTTGATCTGGCTCTTCCCTGAGCATCCAAATCAACTGTAGGAACCCCCAGTCTCACCAGACGGGTAAACAGGGACTGTTCCATGTTGGAAAACTTCTGGAAGGCCATGTTTTTGATGACAGGGGGCAGCTGGTGGTGGTCACCAATCATGATCCATCTTTTTAATCTGCTGTTGCCATCTTTAGGATTCTGGAGAAACAAATTATTCAATCAAGTCTTGAACACAGCCACTGAATTGACAACATCACATGAATGTACAGCTATACAGATACCCATATATAATATGTCTGGTACTATTGGCACCAACTTCTTACCTGTAACAGGAGAGGAATGAATGTTTCTATCTCAAGGATCTGTGCTGACTCTTCCATCAAAATATTGTCAAACTACAACAAAAAATATTTGTTTCATTTTATTTCAAATAAAACTCATCATTTAAAAAAAAAAAATTAAATTTTAAAAATTATCAATGAATTTTAATTTTCTTCCATGTTGACTAGAATCAATTAAAACAAATCTTAAGAAAGGAGAAAGAAACCATCGACTGTGTCCTCACCTGGAAGCCCACGGTGACCAGGTCTCGTCTCTTGAGAGCTGCGTGTGTACACGTCATGGCAATAATTTTTGCCTCTTTAATCAGCAGGTAATTGGCTCGGTCAGATCCACTCCTCAACAGCTCAAACGCTCTGAACTCCTGAATCAATTTAACAAAAAGAATATTATTGAATGGTAAAGTCTACTACTACTTTGACATGGTAACACACAGAAATCAAATATACAGAAGAAAGGCTGACCTCCAGCTGGGTGAAGATTTTCTTGAGGTGAGTGAAACATCCTTCAGCAATGTCCATGTCTTCAGTGAATGTTTTACCATGAAACAATGGTTGAGGGGCGTTGGCGAAAAATTTGTTGAACGGGAAAAAAGCTTGGATTTTTTTAACATGTTCATCCTGCAAGAAGAAGTGATGTGAAATTTCATTTATTTTTCAATGATCAAAGACAGTATGAATAATTTTTTGGATAGGATGGAAAATTGTGAACAGAAACGTAAACAGCAAATGTAAGAATAACAAGTTTTAAAAAAACTAAAAAAGCAAGAAGAACCGTCCATTGAAGTTTTACCTGGCCATAAAATGGCTTGATCTTGCTCTGAAACTCTTCCCAGCGTGACAGAACCTGGCAGAGGGGAACAAAAATGTATGGTACGTTAGTTAAGGTATATGAGGTAATGGTGTTGTTTTATATATGGTTATCAGTATACTGAAATCAGCTTGTTTTTAAGTTGGTTGTGACATTGTAGAAAACTGAAATCTTGTTGTTTTTTTTATGTTGGTAACAGAGAATTAAATTAGCAAATAAATATTGAACAAGTACATGAACTGGATGAAAAATATTTTGTGGATTATTTAGCAAAGAGGGCAGGTAAAGAGCAGTACCTGGTAGATGTAAAAATAGCCAGCAGTCTCACAGGTGTAGGACATGTCACCTATCTCTCCCAGACTGATCTGCAGCCTGTTGACCTCCTGCAGCAGTTCCAGCCTCTGGGCCAGCACGTAGTTCACACGGCCATACCTGGGGGAAATACCTGGCTGTTATAGAGTTAAGTTCACACGGCCATACCTGGGGGAAATACCTGGGTGTTAGACAGTTAAGTTCAAATGACCATACTGGGGGGGGGGGGGAATTTGAGGGTGATTCTTCTTCTTCGTTCTTAATTATTAGTGTTGAAGGTGATCGAGATTTATCTGCCAGTGGGTTTTGAACTCGAGACTTTGTTCGAATTTATCAACCATGAGCTTTTTTGCCGACTCGACCACGCCTCCAACACAATTAAGCGTTACGTGTCAACTGGTTATGCGCCATTGAGGCCATTGACTCCAATTTCAGCCTGCTTTTCTTTTTGGATTTGCTTCCATAGCCTTTGTCCAACCAAGAACAAACTACAAGGCAGCAGTTGTTTGATTTTGGAGTTGTCTCTCCTAGAAGAGTGGCTGTCCCCAGCTAACGAGCCTCATCTGCCCGGGGGTTCGAACTCGAGACTTTTCGGTTTAGCAACCATGAGCTTTACCGACTCGACCACGCCGACCCTTATAAGGGTGATAATATGTGTTATGTTGGGACGGCATGGCCTAAGCGGTTGACTGCTAACTGGCATTCGAATCTGGGTTCAAATCAGTAGAACGTCCCTGAGTTCACCCAGCACGGATGGGTACCTAACTCATGTTAGGGAAAGTAAAACTGGCTGACCATACTACTGACCACACCTTCCCTTCATATGCCGAGGTCAGGAAATATGGATTGCTAGGTCTAAAGAGGATTGTTTACTTGAATGTGTTCTTTAGTTCACACAACCATACCTTCATGCTCCACTTACTAAAACATGAACAAGAGAAATTCAAAACTTTACCTGCTAAAATCTTTCTCTGTCTCTAAAGCTTCCTCACCATGACCAAGACGCAGCAAATGTCTCTCATCAACATCAAGGGCCATGATTTTTTCAAACAGCTGATTCAAGGCCTGAAAGAAAAAAACACATTGTTCCAATCCAGGAATTTTTTATGCATCTAATTTAGAGCCTGAAATACAAAAACATTTTTTTTTTTTTGAAAAAGTGATTTAAGGCCTGAAAGAAACATGTTTTATTCTAATACAGAATTATTTTTAAAATGTAATTACATATCTAAAACCTGACCAGAACCCATATTCAACCCATATTAAACAGCAGTTTCCCATGGCAACAAAGCTAACCTGATTGGAGTGTGTGACCACCAGCATCCTCTGGTTGGGGAAGTTGTGGTAGATGTTTGAGATAATCTGCACGGCCACGTCAGTTTTACCCGTCCCAGGGGGCCCCACCACCATGGTCAGGCCAGGCTGCATGCCTGCTCGGATGGCCTCGATCTGGGTGGGCGTGAACTGGATGGCATTCCTGAAACAACATCATTAGCTAATTATTAGCTAATTACTTATTTGGTGGGAAAATAAAATTATTTAAGGTAAATAACATTAATGGGACGAAGTGGTCTAGTGGTAGAGAGCTGGACTGCTAACCCGTAAGTCTCGAGTTCGCGCTAGGGAAAGTAAAGGCCGCTGGGCATAGTGCTGACCACACTATCTCTTCATATGCCAAGGTCACAGAAACAAGTGAACTCAACTTCACTTGCCCTATAGACCATCAGGTTTGAAAAGGGAACTTTACTTTTCTTTAAATAACATTATGTACATATTGACAATGGTAAATAACATTATATCCATATCCATAATGGTAAATAACATCCATATCCACAATAGTTAATAACATATAAATGTAAATACAATTGAGCAGTGGGATAAAACTTTGAACTTACTTTTTAGGCTGGTTGTATGGGTAAGGTCCTCTGTTAGATATAATATGTGGCATAGCTTTCACTATTTTCTTTGCTTTTGCTTCATCTGTCTCATTCTCTCTCTTTCCTTCAGACTTTTCATCTTCAAATGACAACCTTTTGTTTGAGTATACAACCAACAGTTAGGCTATCAAAACATGAAACTGTATCCAAGGTTACAGTTTGACATAGTTAAAAGAAGAAAAGTTCAAAGTTAACCAGTTAAATAATGAGAACAAAATTAAATATAGTTGATTGATTGCTTTGTGTCTTACTATACAGTCGACTAATTATGTAGTGTCTTACTTGAAAGGTGGGACCTGAGCATCTTTCTCACCAGCCACTGTGAGGGTGAAGTCAGGAAAACTTGCCTCCAAATGTTCCAGGTTTAGGAATGTGTCGTTCCAGTCTAAGTTAGCACTTCTGTTGGGCATTCTGATACAGAGGCAAATAGGTACAAACATTCTGATACAGAGGCAAGTAGGTACAAACATTTACATGACCAAATAGTACAAACATTCTGATACAGAGGCAATCAGGTACAAACATTTACATGACAAAATAGTACAAACATTCTGACACAAAGGCAAGCAGGTACAAACATTTACATGACAAAATAGTACAAACATTGTGATACAGAGGCAAATAGGTACAAACATTGTGATACAGAGGCAAATAGTTACAAACATTCTTATACAGAGGCAAATAGGTACAAACATTCTTATACAGAGGCAAATAGGTACAAACACTCTAATACAGAGGCAAATAGGTACAAACATTCTGATACAGAGGCAAATAGGTACAAACATTCTGATACAGAGGCAAATAGGTACAAACATTCTGATACAGAGGCAAGTAGGTACAAACATTTACATGACCAAATAGTACAAACATTCTGATACAGAGGCAATCAGGTACAAACATTTACATGACAAAATAGTACAAACATTCTGACACAAAGGCAAGCAGGTACAAACATTTACATGACAAAATAGTACAAACATTGTGATACAGAGGCAAATAGGTACAAACATTGTGATACAGAGGCAAATAGTTACAAACATTCTTATACAGAGGCAAATAGGTACAAACATTCTTATACAGAGGCAAATAGGTACAAACACTCTAATACAGAGGCAAATAGGTACAAACATTCTGATACAGAGGCAAATAGGTACAAACATTCTGATACAGAGGCAAATAGGTACAAACATTCTGATACAGAGGCAAATAGGTACAAACATTCTGATACAGAGGCAAATAGGTACAAACATTCTGATACAGAGGCAAATAGGTACAAACATTCTGATACAGAGGAAAATAGGTACAAAATAGAAACAATTAAGGTGGAATACTATAGTAGTAATAGTTAGCCTAAGCTAACTCTACAGGATTACATTAGCTTTATCTTTAAGCTTAACCAACAAACATCCAGTGACAACATACTTGGAGTAGTGTGCAGAGTCAGGGTCACCATAACCCAGGATGAGGTCATGTAGCCAGTCTGGCACCACACACTCTGTGTTCATCAGGTCTCTGATAGTTTCCAGCACTGCCTTAAAGTTGTTCTCCTTGGGCTTCCTCCTCATCATCACATTAAACGTCTCATACACGTCCTGAAAGTTATCAAACATTAAATGTTTTGTACACGTCCTGAAAGTTATCAAACATTAAATGTTTTGTACACGTCATGAAAGTTATCAAAGATTAAATGTTTTGTACACATCATGAAAGTTATCAAAGATTAAATGTTTTGTACACATCATGAAAGTTATCAAAGATTAAATGTTTTGTACACATCATGAAAGTTATCAAAGATTAAATGTTTTGTACACATCATGAAAGTTATCAAAGATTAAATGTTTTGTACACATCATGAAAGTTATCAAAGATTAAATGTTTTGTACACATCATGAAAGTTATCAAAGATTAAATGTTTTGTACACATCATGAAAGTTATCAAAGATTAAATGTTTTGTACACATCATGAAAGTTATCAAACATTAACAAGTCAACAACTAGCTAAAACATCATAAGAAAAAATATCCAAGCAATACAAACAAAAAAATCTAGAGTGAAATATTTTAAAAGTTTAGCTTGTAAGAATTTAACAGTTCCAGGGTCTGGTTATACATAGTCGTGTGACTACAGATTTACATAGTCAAGTGACTCCTGCAATGTATAGTCATGTGACTGCAGCTATACACAGTCATGGGACTCCGGCTATACATAGTCATGTGACACCGGCTATACATTATAGTCATGTGACTCCTGTTATAAATAGTCATGTGACTCCTCACCTCCTTGCCGCTGACGTTTTGAGTCATGTCCAGCTGATACTGGTTGGGGTCCAGCCACACTCTGTAGGTGCGGTTGTCACTGTGGAACTCTGGTTTAGGCTCTGGACCTGAAACAGATGCAGAGACGTGTAATCTTACTGCAAACATCACAACAAACAGACACACAAAACAGATGCACAGGTATGTAATCTTACTGCAAACATCACAACAAACAGACATGTAATCTTACTGCAAACATCACAACAAACAGACACACAAAACAGATGCACAGGTATGTAATCTTACTGCAAACATCACAACAAACAGACATGTAATCTTACTGCAAACATCACAACAAACAGACATGTAATCTTACTGCAAACATTACAACAAATAGACATACACAACATCTGAAAGATCCAGTTTGAACAAGTAACCATAAACAGTAAAAAAAAAATTTTCATTTTACAAAATTTGTAGTTCAATAATTTTTAGAAACATTTTAAAATTAATAATTGTGTAATCAGAAAAAGTAATTGAAATTAGACTAGTAAATATTAGTGAATGACTTACCTTCTTCAATAAGTTTCCCACTCTCATCAAGAAGTCCCTCAATTTCACAACCTCTCACGTAAACAAGACCAACCTAAAAAAATCAACAAGTGTCCACTAGATCAATACTGTGTTTCAAACAACATTAAACAACAGGATTAAAATTAAAAATAGCAATCATTTAGGTAAACAGTGTAGTTGTCTCAAGAGGTGGTCAGTTACCTGTGGTTTAAAAGGTTCTTGGTGGTTGTATTTATATCCAATAGGAACTTCAGGCCGCAGTGTTAACAGAAAAGCAACGTCATGTTTTCTTAAACCTAAAAATAAGAGAGCAAGAACCAAATTTAAACATGCATACTACAAAACAGAATGGTCACAGAATTATCAGCTAGGCGACCATTGTTAGAATTGTACACATTTTAGGAAGGGTAATAGTTTACCTTGCCACTCATACTTGACCTCTGGCCTGACACTGAGGTTCAAGGTCACA
This sequence comes from Physella acuta, assembly GCF_028476545.2. Taxonomy (NCBI): domain Eukaryota; kingdom Metazoa; phylum Mollusca; class Gastropoda; family Physidae; genus Physella; species Physella acuta. Next base: position 1,362,380 of record NW_026731697.1, read on the forward strand.
TCAGCTCTGACCTGAGCAGGGTGGTTTTCTCCAAGCTGTGGTTTAGCCACCTGTTGAGCAGAAGATGTTCAAACAATGAATGGTGAGAAAATTAATAAAAGTGGTTTGTAGAACCAATCTATGAGCTTAGATAACTATGATTAAAAAAACCTTAATCATGTTGAAAAATTGGGATAAAATTTGGCTGGTACAAGCAAACCAGTAGCTCAGATAAATAGGGTAAAACAGTCCTACACAATGGCTTAGATAAATAGGGTAAAACGACCATACACAATGGTGTAAGAATAGATAAAATGTAACATTGCTGGTACAAGTGAAACATTAGCTTATATAGAAAGACAAAAACAAACCTCCACAATGGTGAAAGAATGGATAAAATTTAACATGGCTGGTACAAGTGAAGCATTAGCTTATATAGGAAGACAAAAACAAACCTCCACAATGGTGAAAGAATGGATAAAATTTAACATGGCTGGTACAAGTGAAGCATTAGCTTATATAGGAAGACAAAAACAAACCTCCACAATGGTGAAAGAATGGATAAAATTTAACATGGCTGGTACAAGTGAAGCATTATCTGATATAGAAAGACAAAAAAAACCCTCCACAATGGTGAAAGAATGGATAAAATTTAACATGGCTGGTACAAGTGAAGCATTAGCTTATATAGGAAGACAAAAACAAACCTCCACAATGGTGAAAGAATGGATAAAATTTAACATGGCTGGTACAAGTGAAGCATTATCTGATATAGAAAGACAAAAACAAACCTCCACAATGGTGAAAGAATGGATAGGCTGCGCCATGCGAGCCCAACCTCCAAACAAACAGTGACCATCTTCAGCTTTCCTGTTTTAATTCAAAAATTTATTATAAAAAAATTATCTTATTAAAAAATAATGTCAAATATTGTGACGTTTTTTTATACATTAAAAAATGAATCATTGAAATGAATGCAGAACTTATTAGAAACGTAAACACTAACCAAGGTTTCATGTGAGTAATGGCGTCTTCAATATCTTGTCTGATCTCATCTGAAAACAAAATTATAATGGTGTCAGTCATGTTCAATCTTAAAATAAAATTTCAAACCAAAATATTATTCTTAGAACCAAATTTGAAACAACTTTGCTGACTGATACTCACAAGTCGACTCAAGTCTAAACAGATTAAAGTTGCGCAGGAGATAATCATGAAGTGTTAAGAATTGCAAGTTCAACTTTGGCAATGCCAGACAACCTGAAAAACACAAGTCATTGATTACAGCCCTGAACACTTACAAATTTTGTTTAGTTGTATTCATCCAATTGAAAATTATAAAAAAGCTTTAAATCGACAAAGTCCAGTTGGGTGATTTATGAAAAAAAATCTCTTTTTTTTACAGTTCCTGTAAATAAATAAAATGCTATACTAAATGCCCAAAAAAATAATACCTTCTCCAGAGAAGAATTCTGATGGCACAATGTTCTCATCCCAGATAATTTCTTCAGTGGGGTACAAGGGCATCTCATTGATGGCCTCCTGCTGGGATATCTTGCGCTCATGCTTCCATTTCTGCAATCAACATCGTAATTCATTCACGTTATCAGAAACTGATACATTTCTTACATTTTATACAATGAATGTATTACCCAACCAAATGGAGTTTTCAACAGTAAACTTTTGTGTAACAACAAAAACAACTACAACAATGACGTCAGACAGAACACAACCACAATGTTGGGAATGAACTGCACACTCAAACAACAATAAGTGAACAATACAGTTAGCAGCATCACAAGTACAAACCAATATTTCCAATAGGAAGGTCTTTGAATATTGTGTTTCTTCTGTCTCAAGGGGAGGTAAGTAGTTTAAGTGTGCTAGTAATCTGTGCAAATCTTCAGCACTATAGGTAGAAAAGAAATAATGCATTCAAAAAAATATTAAAAGCTTGTCTTGCTATAATTTTAAACAAACATTAAACAATGTTACCAGGCAAACAAAATGTTTGGTTTATGTTCCATGTTAAAACATGTTGAGTACCGAACAAACATTAAACCAGGCAAACAAAATGTAAGGTTTCCTATTTAATGTTCCATGTTAAAACATGTTGAGTACCGAACAAACATTAAACAATGTTACCAGGCAAACAAAATGTAAGGTTTCCTATTTAATGTTCCATGTTAAAACATGCTGAGTACCAAACAAACATTAAACCAGGCAAACAAAATGTTAGGTTTCCTATTTTTAATGTTCCATGTTAAGACATGTTAAGTACCTGAGAGGTTCAAAGAATTTTAAAATAGAATCCTTGGTGTCCACACTGGCCACATTTTTGATGGCATAGTTTTTTAGTTCTGGGAAGTGCTTGAACAGGACACACTGAAAAGTTTTAACACAATTTTCATCAATTTATCGTTTGCATTGTTTGTGACTACATAAAATCCACACAAAGAACACACTGTTTTAACATTTATGTTAAAAACTACTTATACAGATTGTTAGAATTTAAAATTATAACTCCTGATTATTCTAATACTTTGCAATATATTTTAAATTTACTTGTAGGTAGCCTTACCAGCGCCACAGATAAAAATTAGAAAATAAGTTCGTTAAACATAATTACCTGCAGGGCGTTAACCTTATTATAGTGTAGGTCAATTCTGTCATGCATGGTCAAGGCTTCCCCTGTGATCTCATCAATCTCAAACAGTGCATAGGACTCCAGCATTTCCAGAAGCTGAAAGGGAGGATTGGAAATGATCAAGTACATGTTAACAGTTGGGCAGATTAGAAACAATCAACTACTTGTATCACCTAGCACAAATTTCCACAGTATGATGTGACCACTCAAACAACCTCCCACTTACCTGTCCAAACAGCTTGCCCTCTGGACGGTGGATCAGTTGTGAGAGTTTGCACCTGACAACCACATGCCGGTCATCTATCAAAGCATTGACGAACCTTCGAGTAGGGAGCTGGGCTTCAATATCAATCAACAGCTCCAGGAAACGTTCACAGTAATGCATTTTGTTGGGATCTGCTGAGCCTGAGTTTTCAATTGAAATATTAGACATGAAAATATTTGCGATCAGTAAAAATATATTAACTGCCTTTTTTTTATCTTAAGCCAATTTTTAATTTGTTTACAATCTCATTACAAATTTTATATAAATTAACTTAAGATAAAATTGTTGCTAAAAATTCTACAAATGTAAATATTCACAACATAATAACTTTGAGACCTATGTATTTGAAAATTAAAATCTATCTTGATTTATTTTTAATGGTTGATAAGCATTAATCCTTTTTAAAATCTCCAATAATTTACCTTTAAAAGGAATGGAATCCAGGATGTTGAAGAACTTTTCTAAGAGTCTAGCAAAGAAATTCCTTTCAAACTGGACAATCTCCCTCTCCTCCTGCGGAAGCTTCTCATCCCTCTTTTGAAAGGCGTTGTAAAACTTCTTGTACTTGGGGTTGGCTCTGAACAGCTCTTCTCGCCTGCCCTGGGTTGTGAGGGCAACAATTAGAGCACACATTCAAATGGTGGGTAGAAACTTATCAATAAGGGTACATATTTAAACAATAATTTAATGCTGAATCTGAACATGTATTAAAATTAAACAAAGGAAGAACATGATGCTAAGTTGTCTAAGCCTCATTAAAAAATGTCATGTGAGTTGTTTAATTAAACAAGAATTTTGAAAAGTAACACAAAGGCTGTGATTACTTACTGGAAGAAGATTAGTCCACACAGGAAGAGAGACCAGTCTCTGCACTCTTTCTCTGATTAAATCTACTTCCTAAAAGTTAGATAATCCACAATAAATATTTATCACAAATAGCAAGAAAATAATAATTTTAAAGCAAAAAAAAAAGCCCACTAAAACAGTTGTATAGTTAAATGAATGAATGAATAATTATGAATAAAATATATGTACCAGACTGTTGAAACAATGTATAAGAAAAATTAACAGCACTGCTGTTTCTTTGTAGGAGAGGCCACCGGCACTAAGACAAAGGTCAAGGACATGTCGGAACAAGTGAGGAAACTCTTCAGGGAGGGCTTTAAAACTCTGGAAAATAATGATGCTATCATTAATTGTACCAAAATATTTTATATTGGAGCTGTTTTGTTTTTCTTTAAAGAAATGTAGTAAGTGCTTGTCAATTACATGTCTTCAAGTAGATGTTATAACTTTCTTTTTGTGTTGAGAATATTAACTTGTTTTGCAATATGGATTAAATGTTAAGTTACCTCCCATGCTGGAACCCTTTCTCTAAATTTTTCATTGATGATTGCAGCAATAGACATCACATGGGTGGTTTTAGCCTTGTAGGAAGAAAAAAGCTAATTGTTACCTTCCATTATAGATAAAATACATTGATGATTTGTCATTAAAACAAGAAATATTTAAAATCAAAATAAATCACTAAAATAAATTGAATTCTAACCTTTCCTTTCTTGTAATTTGGCCACAGATAATTTTCTAAGTAGCGGCTGAATTCCAGCATCATAATTCTCTTTGTCGAGAAGCTGTCATTAAAGAGAAACCACATTTCAAAGATTTTCAAATAGTGAAAAATATCTTTACAAATAAATAGCCAAGTTTTGATACCATATAATATCAGATGTTTTTGTAATGAATTAATTAATGTATATGTTAGTAAGAGATAATAAAATAATTTTAAAAATTAAAAGGAAATCTATAATGAACTTATATTTTACTTACTTTGTGCCCATAAGCTCTACTTGATATATTTCATCTACAATCTAAAATTATTATTTTTTAAAAATGTCAATAAATTTTACAAGAAAACTTACATAATTTTAAAAAACTCCAATTTGTGCACAATCAAATCATAGAAAAAATACATAACTAGTATTTTTTTTCAGGTTTTTAAAGTATGCATTTTTTAACTTTTATTTTTCTGATAAAACACTTCAACAAAAGTGGTTCACTAATATTTTTATTCTTATAAACTATCCTTTTTAATAGAACCTTTTACAATCCTGCCATTCTGCAATCAAGTTTATCATACTATTAAATAATATAAAATTATAAAAATAAAACTAGTAGTCTTGACTTTAAAAATTATTTTTCTATGTGCATTTGTTTTTAAACTGCAAGGGAGAAAAAAGGTCTCACCTGGGGTTTAAATGGTACACCATTTTTCTTTGCCTCCGGGCTCCAATTTTTAAATGCAAGCTGAAATCATTTGTTAAAGGTTACAACACCAAAAATCACATCAACCTCTTTACATATATAAATAAGTTTGGGGGTTTAGCAAAGCTAAATTATAATTTTAAAAATTCTTTCTTTTAAAAAACAAGATACAGTAAAACATAATAATTGTCCTAATTTAACCCACACTAAACAGTAAATGGCATAAAACTACCTCAGTTATTGGGTCTACTTGAATTTGCTCAACAGTTATAGCTGTTGATTTTTTGCCAGTAGATTTAGGTTTTTCCTCTTTTATTTCAGCTTTGACTTGCGTTTCCATTTCTACAGTCTAAGAGGTTATTCTTGTATTTATATATTTTTTATATAGTGATTTGATAAGGTAATCTTTAAGTCAGCATTTCTTGAATTCCTTAAAAAAAGAGGCAGATGAGATTTGTTTAGTAAGAAAGTTTTCCTCCTTAATTTTATGATCGCTCACACAAATTTTCTTGTAAGCCAGAGAAAATCCTGACAGTCTAAGGGTCACTGTAAGTTTAATTAAGATATCAGCAGACCTATCAGATAGCATATGTCATAGTATGAACAATTTCTATTTGATATTGTTGATGACATCAGGGATGATTATAGATACCAGTGTCCCATAATGGAATCTTCTTTAAAAAAGGGGTGTTGGGTTGTTAGTAGTATTGTAATCTCGACTAATTTTATGATTAGAAATTAGGGTTAGGCGTATGGTTGGACCAGGGTTGGGGTTAGGGACAGGGTTAGCATTGACATTAACCAGCCATGTGTGTATTTAGTTAACTACCAGTCAAAGAAGATTCCATTATCAGACACCGGTGTAACCATTCTCCCGACATGAGTTCTGTTTTTACACAGACCAAGCAAAATGAAAAACGTTCTTTGTAAATTAAAATTTACATAAGCTTCTATTATTATTGACTAATACCATGCATGCGAGAAAGTTCAAGTAACTAGGCTCTAGATTTGTAGCCTATTTCTTTTAGGCCTATATAGATCTATTTATATTTTATAAATTTCAGATTGATATAAAATTAATTTATGTTAACAATGAACATTAGAACAGAAAAAAGCAACTAGAATCTACATTGTTACATAAAGTATAAAGTGACAAATTTTAATGTAGTATTTTGGCTGTTTTGAACTAGATCTAGGTGGTGTTCATTTATTTTATTCAATAATAAAAATAACTTTAAGAAGTCATTAATTTTCAATCTAATGTTGCATCATCATAATTTATTAATTTTATTTACAGTTAAAAGGCAGTATTTATAGGTAGGGTTGTCGGCATCCGCCGAGTTCGCGGTAAAAACATGACCCGAAATCGCCCATTACTTTCTGATACCGGACCCACGAGATTTGGTTTTGCATACTAATAAGTTTTTAATTTATGGTAATTAATTAAGTTTAAAAGGTCATTTCCTAAGGTTAATTAAAAAGAAGAGTGGTTATCCCTTAGTTTTAATGGCTTTGCGACCTGATTGCATGCTGTCTCTGCTTTGGTCTTCCCTCTGTATCAAGGTTAGTTTCAAATACGTTGGAATCTCGATTTTTTAAAAGATTCCTCTAGATGAGAGTAGATTACTGATCAGACATATCTTAAGTAATCGGAAATGAAATTTGTTTTTGGATATTTTGACTCCGACATTAGTTATACCCCTCCGAACGTAGTCACTGTATGTAGGTCACGCTGCCACCATTGTTATATTTTTTCATCCCGATCTTCCTGCCTTTAAGTTTGATCAACTAATAACAGCATTCTTATGGCATGTGCAAACAAATCTAATTTTTTATTTCAAAATATATTTACATACCCATCTTTAATTTTTTCAGCTCTAGTTCTAGTTTTGCAGAATGTTTTTCCTAAAAATCCAATATTGTTAGACTAGACTCTAGACTGACGAGAGTCAGACCTAGATCTAGGTTACCTGTCTGTTGCTATACACTAGCAATGTGCTAACTGTAATTTTAAGTATTCAAGTTCTACTTACCCTTAGATATAGTTATATGCTGAAAATCAGAATCCATACGCCATACACAATTCACACATAAAAACATTGATCTGATAACTTCATTTCACTTATTACAAAATGGCTTTTATATGGACTCTACTTCACCTGCCCAAAATAACAAGGCAGTTATAGACACATTACAGTGTTCAAGTCATTTACTTGAGATTTCTGACTATGGAGTTCTTTCATTCACTGTATTTATATAAAATATTGCTTTAGAAACATTTTCATATTTGCGCAGCAGTTTTATAACAAAATGGCTTAAAGATGGACTCTACTTCACCTGCCCAAAATAATGAGGCAATTATATGCACATAACAGTGTTCAAGTCATTTACTTTAGATTTCTAACTTTGTAGTTCTTTCATTTGCTGTATTTATATAAAATATGGCTTTAGAAACATTTTCATATTTGCGCAGCACACAGTTTTTTGGGGTTATGGGAGGAAGCCAACACAAAAATATAAGTTCTGTATTATTTTTATTAATTTCAACAGCATTTACAAGTTCTATATATCATTCTAGTTAAACTCTGCAAATATGAACAAAATACAACTGCAAGTAAAATAACTATGCTCAATTTATTCAGGTATACCATGACTTGTCACAATTGGCCAATGCTAAAGTAGGGATTTAGGTAAAAAAACACTAATCATCATATAAAAATACAAATTACATATTCTTGTAGAGCTCAACTATATGTAAACAAAACAAAAAAGATTTTCTGTCTAGCTCAAATAGTTTTTTTTTGGCGAATTTTTTTGTGAGGGGTGGAATCCCCTTGCTTTTGCATTGGCCAATTGTGACAAGTCATGGTATACCTGAATAAATTGAGCATAGTTATTTTACTTGCAGTTGTATTTTGTTCATATTTGCAGAGTTTAACTAGAATGATATATAGAACTTGTAAATGCTGTTGAAATTAATAAAAATAATACAGAACTTATATTTTTGTGTTGGCTTCCTCCCATAACCCCAAAAAACTGTGTGCTGCGCAAATATGAAAATGTTTCTAAAGCCATATTTTATACAAATACAGCAAATAAAAGAACTACAAAGTTAGAAATCTAAAGTAAATGACTTGAACACTGTTATGTGCATATAATTGCCTCATTATTTTGAGCAGGTGAAGTAGAGTCCATCTTTAAGCCATTTTGTTATAAAACTGCTGCGCAAATATGAAAATGTTTCTAAAGCAATATTTTATATAAATACAGTGAATGAAAGAACTCCATAGTCAGAAATCTAAAGTAAATGACTTGAACACTGTAATGTGTCTATAACTGCCTTGTTATTTTGGGCAGGTGAAGTAGAGTCCATATAAAAGCCATTTTGTAATAAGTGAAATGAAGTTATCAGATCAATGTTTTTATGTGTGAATTGTGTATGGATTCTGATTTTCAGCATATAACTATATCTAAGGGTAAGTAGAACTTGAATACTTAAAATTACAGTTAGCACAATGCTAGTGTATAGCAACAGACAGGTAACCTAGATCTAGGTCTGACTCTTGTCAGTCTAGAGTCTAGTCTGACAATATTGGATTTTTAGGAAAAACATATTCTGCAAAACTAGAACTAGAGCTGAAAAAATTAAAGATGGGTATGTAAATATATTTTGAAATAAAAAATTAGATTTGTTTGCACATGCCATAAGAATGCTGTTATCAGTTGATCAAACTTAAAGGCAGGAAGATCGGGATGAAAAAATATAACAATGGTGGCAGCGTGACCCACATACAGTGACTACGTTCGGAGGGGTATAACTAATGTCGGAGTCAAAATATCCAAAAACAAATTTCATTTCCAATTACTTAAGATATGTCTGATCAGTAATCTACTCTCATCTAGAGGAATCTTTTAAAAAATCGAGATTCCAACGTATTTGAAACTAACCCTGATACAGAGGGAAGACCAAAGCAGAGACAGCATGCAATCAGGTCGCAAAGCCATTAAAACTAAGGGACAACCACTCTACTTTTTAATTAACCTTAGGAAATGACCTTTTAAACTTAATTAATTACCATAAATTAAAAACTTATTAGTATGCAAAACCAAATCTTGTGGGTCCGGTATCAGAAAGTAATGGGCGATTTCGGGTCATGTTTTTACCGCGAACTCGGCGGATGCCAACAACCCTAGCTAAAGCAAGGGGATTCCACCCCTCACAAAAAAATTCGCCAAAAAAAAACTATTTGAGCTAGACAAAAAATCTTTTTTGTTTTTTTTTTCATTTTGTTGAGCTCTACAAGAATATGTAATTTTTATTTTTATATGATGATTAGTGTTTTTTTACCTAAATCCCTAGGCCTATGTGCATTTACATTTAGTTTTATGATTAGATTTTTAAAAAGCATGATTTAGATCTGATCTGGATTCTAATTAAATTAATTTTTTTAAAAATTAGGCCTAATCAAGAAAATAATAAATAAATAAATATTAAATTAATAAATATCAATGTGCACTCAACATTTGTGGGATCAGAGAAAGTTCATGTGAAATAATTATTAAAACTTAAGAAGTCACCTGTTTTTCACATTACTAGATCTAGGTCTAGTCGCTGGCGATTTTACGTACCTAAAACTCCTAAAACGATAGATTACCAATTATTGTTTGAAACTTTTTACCCAGTTTTTGAAATTCGACAACAAAACGAAGCATGTAGATTACTAAACACTGACAAATTACCGAAAACCAACAATTAATAATGTTAAGCTATGCATCATTTCACATTTCTCTCTGTACTGCTTTCAATAATTGTAAGCATTGAAACATGTTTGTATTCGTCAGTTAAACTTTGTTTAAAAATGAATTACATATTTCGTACCAGACTATTCAACGAATCTACAAAGGCCTAGCAAACAACACAATCCACGATTCAATGACTTTTCGGATTCGTATTTCAAATTAATAGTATTTGAAACGCAGTTGGGTTAGATGTGGTTATTAGAGAGACCTAACTTATAAACGCCAAATACACTTTTTTGTTGGATTATTTATTACCATTGTGAGGACTCTAAGACCTTCTTTGAGTTTATAAATATTTAATTAACTTCACTGACTTAACTCAATACTACACAATCACAATGCAACAACAAACAATCCCATTCTTTCTTTTCTTATGAAGTTCTGAGGCCCGGCTCTATGATTGAGTGTGTGTGAGTTGAGTGTGTGTAGCCGGGTGTTGTCAAATGAAATACACTATACACTCAATCTCAATTATTCGACAAATACTCAAATAGTCAAATATTGTAATCAATCTCGACTAGATCTAGATCTAAATTCTAGATCTCGTTTTATAGTTAGAATTTAATGTTAGGCATATGTTGGGGTCGGTTTAGGGATAGCAACTTAAGCCATATGACGATATGTTTATGTTATATGGTTATGTGTTCTGGCAGGTCCTATCTAGAATACAGACAATACAAAAAACAATAACAATAGTTTTATTCATTCCAATCAAAACCCCAAATCTTAAAATAATAATAATTTATTAATTGTATAAGCCTAAATCTAGTTAACCAGATTCCTGAAAGAGGGGATGAGTTTTTATGAATGAGTTATGAGTACACTAGTCAGTCAGTCTTAAAAAAATTATGGTTATGTGTTCTGGCAGGTCCTATCTAGAATACAGACAATACAAAAAACAATAACAATAGTTTTATTCATTCCAATCAAAACCCCAAATCTTAAAATAATAATAATTTATTAATTGTATAAGCCTAAATCTAGTTAACCAGATTCCTGAAAGAGGGGATGAGTTTTTATGAATGAGTTATGAGTACACTAGTCAGTCAGTCTTTAATTATTTCCAAATATAATGAATATGTCTCAATTCTCTTTAAGTTTAGCAGTAAATATATTTGAGCCTTCAAGCTGATCATGATGCATAACTGAAGTTTATGGAGGGGAAAGAAGCTATATACTATATGATTTGGTGACTACCTTCATCTTCAAACTTCTACTGATCATATTTCAATATGATGGCAATGTCTTCAGAGCAGACAGCTGGACAATCCATAGAGCAGAGGGTGGAAGCATTGATAGACTCTGTGTTTGTAAGATAAAGCTTTTGATACTTTGCTTTTTAAAATGTTGTGAACATAGTCTTACATATTCTAACTCCAGTTTGCAAAAATCTTTTTAAAGTTTATTTTTGCCTGAATATTTTCAAAATAAGCACTAGTTGAAATAGAATAGTTCGGAAATGATAGATGTTGCCTCATTTATTTTTACCATGACACCATTGTGGATTTTAGAACATTGTTGAATAAATCTAGGGAAAAAAATGGAGCTACAACAGTCTGATTCTGGATGAATTTATATATATGAATGTAGGTATTTATATAATTATTTATGTAACAAAATATTTTTAATTTAACAGGACAATACATTGATAGGAAATGCCTTCAGTAATATAGCAGCTAAAAGACCAGGTCAAACATTGCATGATAGATGCATAGAAGGGGTGAAGGATTTTTGGACATCTCTCACAACTGTAAGTAATTTGCTTTCTCAAATAATGAAAGCTCCTTAAATAAATTGCTTTTAAAGAAGTCTTTTAATGTTACAGACATCAGTTAAAAACAATTAATACATCAGTCGGTGGTTATATATTGCAGGAACCTAAGGAAACAAGAGACCTTGCCTTAAGACTGCTTGTGCAACACTTACATAAACAATGGAATCAGAAGAGAGCAGATGCTATATGCGCTGCTCTAGAGGGACTTGTAGAAAAGAGCCTAGTCGAAGCTAAGTAGGTAAACTTTCACTCTGATCTAGTGAATTGGTTAGGCTTTCACTTGGTGAAGAAATAGATTTAAACATTTATAGTCTGCTACATTTTGTTTTGTAAATTTTTAATTCAAATAATAATGTTTCATTAGAAAAACTGTTTAATAATACAATTTTACTCACAAATAAAATATTATACATTAATTGCTTGTATTTTTTTATAGTCTAAATCAACAATTGTATTTTCTGGACTCTGCATGTTTAAAACATTTGTAATATTTTGTTTTAGGTCTGTTTGTGATGCTCTCTTGTCCTGCGACAAGCTCACTGTTGATGAAGAGTTACACTGGGTAGCTACGTTTAAACTGGCCAGAAAAATTATTGGTGGAGTAGACTACAAGGTTTGAGATTTTGATATTCTGTTCAAATAACATTATAAGAGAACAAATATTTATTTGATATGTTTTCACTTTTTAGTTTATCACACCAGTGAATGTAATAAAATCTTTTGGTTCATTCTTAAATGAAAGGGAGATAATCCTTCTGTTTCAGGGTGTCAGAGATCTACTCAAAGTTGTTTTAGAAAAATGTCAACTTTTGAACAATACAAACAACATATCCTGTCTCCCACTTATCAAAGTTGTTATTTCAGTAAGAGTTTTCCCTTTTCTTTTGATAACGTACTTAATACATTAAAAGATGTTTAAATGTTCATACAAACTTGTATTATCTTTTGTAGCTGGTGAAGTATATAATCAATAGAAATTCATGCCTGATGCCTGCGTACCTTGCTATCTATGAAATATCAAAGTTTGAATCAGACAAAAACCAACTGTGGCCTCACTGGGTAAGTTTTTTCATTTTATTGAAATTTATTTGTTATTGACTTATCAATGCTTTCTTTTTTACTGTTTTCTAGTTTCTTATTTTTCTTCATTTATCATTATTTTTGTTGTTACCACATAAAAATAAAAACAATCAAAAATGTGTTAGCATGAACTTAAGATAAAACCTATTTAATAAAAATATAAGCAGTAGTTTTTAAATGTTTGTCTTATACTTCCTTAAAGATTTGTTTTATTTTTTGTTAAAATATTTAAATTTTAGCCTCTGGGGAAAGTTCTTTGTGATTTTGTTGATGGGTTTAGGCACTGTGCTCAGATGGTTTCTATCTCTGGTGAGTTACTCTAGTCCAGCATTGCTGTCAGGTTCTAGTTATGGAACCACAACAATGGAAATACAACTAGTAACTCAATAATTCTTTTGTTTCCCAGGTAGAAATCAGCTTCTGCCCATAGTTGGCCACTCTATGTCATCCAGCAATGTGTGGAGACTCAACAGAATGACTTTAAGATTTGCTCTCAACGGGCCTTTACCTTACAACAGAGTAATTAATCTTTGTGTTTAGTTTTGTCCATCTAGGATATCTGTTTAGTTTTCTTTAAGTTAGAATAATTAGATGCAAACAGTCCACTAACTGTTTTAGAGTAATTTATATGCCTTTTATTATCTTTTTCTAAAAAAAAAATATTAATTGAGAGAAAGTGTTTATAATGTTATAATTTTGAAACAAAAACTTGTGTAATAATTTCATCTCTCTACCAGGAACTACAAGAGCCACAAAACAACTTACTTCGTTATGTTCTAGAACAACCTTACTCTAGGGAATTAGTTTGCAACATGCTGGAGCTCAACATACAGGTAAATAAAAAACTAGAATCTTTAAGGGTATTCATTATATTTCCTTTACTTAATCTTTGATACAAACCAATGTTATAATTCAGGACAATACAGTATCCTATGAAGGCTTTTATTCTGCTTGTATCGCTGTTAGTGTCAGGGCTGGATAGAATAACCTTAAATACATCATAATTTAACAAGTATAATGTTTTATTGTGTACAAGATGTATCATACCACCCTTCAGGCAAAGCAGCTTTGTGAAGTTCTAGAGCAGCAACTGGTTGATCTGCTGGTTTTAGCTCTGGAGAGATTTGAACACGAGAGCGCTAGTCAAGGGGACTCCCAGCTACAGTGGCAGCACTTGTCTTCACAGCTCATTTACTTTGTTCTCTTCCAGTTTGCCAGCTTTTCTCACATTGTGCTCTCCCTCTATGAGAAGGTGAGATCAAAGTTTTTAAATTACAACTCTCCTGTGTGGATTTTATTATTCCTAATCAATAGACTTTATATAATTTTAAGAGCACAAAGCAAAGTGTTTTTAATTTCTCATTTCTAGCTGAAAGGGAAGAATTTGAAAAAGGGCAGGCACCACTTGATGTGGGTGCTGCTACAATTTATCTCAGGAAGTATTCAAAAAAATCCAGTAAGTAATATTTCTATTTTTTGCACATTATATGCACTAATTGTAGTTTCAACTCAGTTGGGTCATGTGGTTTCAACTCTGTTGGGTCTGCTACCACCCTGGTACATGCTAATTACAAAGCATATTTTTCATTTTAGTCATATTGTGGATATTGTGTTGTCTAGTTGAGAATCATGACTCACATTTATTTTGATAGTCTTGACATTGTTTTAACATGCTGACTTCCTACCTGTGATGAAACTGTTGACCTTTTTTTTAAACTCTAGATAGATGACTCTCTACCTGTGATAAAATTAACTGTTGACATTGTTTTAAAAACTTTGATGACTTTCTGCCTTAGATGAAACTAACTGTTGACATTGTTCTAAAACTCTAGATAGATGACTTCCTACCCGTGATGAAACTCTATGATTTGCTGTATGATGACAAGGAGACCATACCTGTACCTGACATCAACAGCCCCCAGTCCACACATGTCATGGCCGCCACATGTATTTGGATTCACCTGAATAAAAAAGCTGGCAATATTAAATTGAGACCCATCCCCGTATCACTTAAAGAACACCTAGAGTAAGCTGACATAATTCCTTCTTATCACCATTTTTATGAAAACACATCTTATTAATAAAATCATCATTTATTCTGACTTTTTCTTAAATTGAAAGTTGATATTTCTAATGTTATATTTTGTTATATTTATTTTGTTTTTAACCAACCTATTATTTCCCATTATAAATTTGAAATGTTTTAAAAATAATATGATTTATTTTTGACAGCTTCCTGAAACAAAATTTAAAATCCCTCACACTACAAGGGTACAGGATAGCTTTAATGTGCAATGCTTGTAAGTAAAGTGTTTAATTTGTTTGAATATTCTTTCTATTTAAATAATGAAATTTGTTTTCAAGATATTCTATTAAAATTAAACTTAATATTGTGCATCACAAAACAGATAGCACTGATACGGATAACTTTAGCAGACCAATGGGCTTCTTGGTTGAGACCATATATGGCAACAACAAAAACACCACACTTTTACCTGGCAATGTCGTGGCATCTGCTCCAACTGCCCCTCTACAGATGAACTTTCTTGATTCTTTAACTGTCCATGCCAAAATGAGGTAAAATTCTGTCATATTGTTAAAATCTGGAGCATAAAATTAGTAATTTTCTTTTATACAGCTACTTTGCTCTGAATTTCCATTTGTTCTCTACTGACTGGTATTTTATAATGTCATTTTGTTTTTTTAGTTTGATACACAGTATTGTGACGCGAGTGATAAAACTGGCTAAAAATAAAGCATCAGCTGCACTAGCGCCATCTCTGGTGGAAACTTACAGTCGGCTGTTGGTGTATATGGAGATAGAGAGTCTTGGGATTAAAGGCTTTATAAGTAGGTTGATGCTAACTCTGATTTCACTGAGGTTGATATTTGTGAAGATGTATATAAGCTATGTTGTTGATGTAGAGCTTAACTCTTGTCACATTGACGTCCCCAGACCAGCTGCTGCCCACTGTTGTTGAGAACCAGGCTCTGGGCATCCTCCACACCCTGCTGGAGATGTTTTCATACAGGCTGCACCACACACAGATTAACTACCGCATCCAGCTCCTGGCACATTTACATCAGATGTCTAACAACCAACCAATCAACCAAAACCAGTTGTACATGTGGTATGATTTCATTAGCTCATTTTTTTAAAAAAAAGCAATTTTTACTTAATGGTAGAAGCTGTAAAAAAATGAAACAGTTCTTAATTATTAGTTACTATTTTAAAAGTTCAATTGTACAAAGTGTGATCATTTGGCCACTATATTAATTTTATTTGTTTTGGTATCCTTTCAAATGAAATTTAATTTTATAAAATTTAGCCATACATTTTTATTGCATTAAAATTTTTGACTCATTTCCTAACATGCTTTCTATTACAGTGTTGAGAGCACAATACTGAAGTTGATAATTGGACTAGGAAGCTCCGAGGTCCAGCCCCAACTGTCTAGGATCTCAAGTGAAGCCAAAGGCGGAGCCTCGTTTCTTGTCAGTGACTCAGAGGAGTTGAACAGAGCACTGGTCTTAACTATAGCCAGAGCCATGCATGTCACTGGTAGGTCTGAGGCTCAACACATTTTACCACAGAAACATGCCTTTAAAAATGGCATTGATATACTACATTACTATTGAACAGAGCACTGGTCTTAACTATAGCCAGAGCCATGCATGTCACTGGTAGGTCTGAGGCTCAACACATTTTACCACAGAAACATGCCTTTAAAAATGGCATTGATATACTACATTACTATTGAACAGAGCACTGGTCCTAACTATAGCCAGAGCCATGCATGTCACTGGTAGGTCGGAGGGTCAACACATTTTATCACAGAAACATGCCTTTAAAAATGGCATTGATATACTACATTACTGTTGTACAATCTTAGAAGTAGATTTCTTACATTGAGTGATTTATTCCGCAGCTGTGGATAACATGTCCAGCGTGTGGTGTGAGGACATATTGAATGTTATAATGCAGAAAACACCCATCAGCTGGTCCTCAAATACCCTGCAGTGTTTCCCACAGGTAAAACTTTTTACAGAATTCGCTTAAGTCTTTTTATAAGCTTGATATATTTATTTATTTTTAATTTAATAAAAATAATCTAAAAGTATTTATTGTTTTTAAATTATTCTTTTGAAATAAATTTCTAAAAATTTGATGAAAATTAAAAACTAAGGCGATCATCAAAAATGTAGATTAGTTTTTATGTTTTGGTTTATCGGTGTATCAAATTTAACATCCGTGTTAAGTTATGCCAAAATATTATTACAATCATACTTACATTTTTTCCAGAGTCTAGCTGAATACTTCCAAAAGAATAATGTCAGCAACAAGGATAATAAAAATCAACTCAGAACATCAGTGGAAAATGAATACAGAAAATGGAAAAGTAGGTTAATTAAATTGGTTTTTATTTTTATTTTAAAGAAACAAAATGATCTCTTAAATAATGAGCTAAAAAAACAATTTTTCAAGCTTCGAAAGTTTTGTATTTTCACCTAATACTTTTTTGTCATGGTTTATTAAATGTGTTCTGATAATAGGTATGGGAGGTAATGAGAGTGGTATAATTGCACACTTTTCAATGCAGAGTAATCCTCCACTCTTCTTGTGGTAAGTTTGATTTTTTTTAAATATACAGTATTTTTAATGTTTGTGTTGTATGGATTTAGAATATGTAAATTGTGTTTCGTTTTAACTGTTAGAAAATCAATGTATTCTTTGACATAAATTTCAGCATCATTTGGAAAAACATTCAAGATGAGAATAGGGTTCCATCTACAGCATTTAAGTATGTTGATGTTTTTTTCTGCTTTTTTCTATAAAGTAAATCTTTGTTTTATTGGACATTCTTTTTGAGTGATGTTTATAGTTAGTATATTTTAGAATTGCTACTTTACTTTATGAATTGTCTGACTATTTAATTTTACATTTATTATTTTGTCATGATTTAACTAGCAAATGTTAAATTGTCATTTCTGTATTTAGAGTATTAGACAGACTTGGACCTCGTGCTCTGACTGCACATCTCCGAACTTTTGCTGACTATTTGGTTTATGAAATAGCCTCTAGTCCTGTCATGCAAAATTCTTCAAAGGTTGGTCTCTCTTTACAAAATCTGTCCTAAAATCTTTTAAGATTTCTTCAACATGCTCTCTACAGTTTTTAAGCTTAAAACTTCAATAGCTTTCAGATATTTTCTTCTGTAACACCTATACCTAATTAAGTCATAGTCAGAATATCTTCAATAATTTCCTTTTTGCTATTGCACCCCATCCCTATACTACATCTAAATGTGATAAGCTTTTTTTTTCTGGGTTTTTTTTTGTTGTTGTTGTTTTCTGTGCATTGATCTCTATTTTTCTATGTTTTTGGTGTTGTTTTCTGTGCATTGATCTCTATTTTTCTGTTTTCTCCCCCTTGATTAGTGCATTGATGCTCTGACTGATATGATGTGGAAGTACAACATCATTACCATTGACAGGCTAGTGCTCTGCTTGGTAAGTTTTCAAAAAAACAATTTTATAGGTATATAGGTGTAAAATTTAAAAAAATAAATGTTAAGTACATGTTTTACAAATATTCAGTGTAACAGTGCTTAACAATTTAAAATTTCCTTAGGTTGATGTATTAATAACAATATTCTAATGTTTAAACAATTTTATGATTAGTTCCCTTCATTTTGCTTTCTTACTTTCTATTACTTGAAAAATTAAAATATCTTAATTAATGGTTAGTTCAGTTAGAGTTAGTTCAAGGGAAAAAAAGTAGATGTTAATAAATATTTCTACCATCATATATAGGTGAAAAAGGTAATGTCTTTCTCTGGTATTGATAAATTTTGATTAACGAAAACAATGTAACATTTACTATCTTTTACCGTTATTGGGTCCTCTACAGTTGAATTTAACTTAGGATTACATTTTTGCTGTTATAGTTCAATCTTAAAATAACCAACTGCTCTCTGTTCCTAAGTAATAAAAAACTAGAACCTTTTAATATAACATTTTGAAATTAAACAGTAACTTTGGAAGCAATATGATAGTGCATTTAGTGCCATTCACAATGAATCAGTGGCCCTAACTCTTTTGCTACTAATATTACCAACAGACTACTTCATAATTATGATTTTTGTTGTTTAAAAATCAAATTGCTTTTTAAAGATTACTTAAAACAAAATAAAAAGTGTAAAGTAACAATTTGTTTTAAATAAAAGTTTGTTATTTGGCATGCTTAAGCTATAATGCAGAATTTAGTTAACTAAAAATAATCAAATTTCTTGAAAGTATGGAATAAAAGTGTTATTTTTGAAAAATACTTTTCAAATTCATGCTCTTTAAATCATTGTACTCTTTTCTCTATATTTTTAGTAATTAGTGTTAAAGAATTATTAGATTTGAATTTATATTTATTTACATCATATGTTCAGTTTTTAGACATAATTTTAAAAATTGGGTTTTTGGAATAACAATTTTTTTTATTAATACTATAAACTATTTGATTTGAAGATGGCTTGGTAAAAAGTTAGCATAAAATATCTTTAAAGAACCTCTTGATTGTGTTGTTGCTAGGCCCTGAGATGTCTGGAAGGTAAAGAAGCTCAAGTACAATTTGTAGTCATCCAGTTCCTGCTCACTGCTAAACCAGATTTCAAGACTCGCATCCATGACTTCATCAGAGAGGTAAACACCCTTCCTAACCATTTTCTCTTAACCTGCTATTTGTTGTCTAGAAATGATATATGACATTAGGTACAATCTTATATACTTATTTTTTAAATTTTGACAAGATACATAATAGTTTGTAGTGCAGATATAAGCTTGTAATTTCTATCTAAAGAATACATCTGAGCACTGGTCCCAGTCCAACTGGCATGATATTCACATGAACTTCCACAAGGTATGTGAAATGTTGCTTAAAATAACATGACAGGTTACATTTATAAATTGCTAAAATAACCATTCATTGTTGTCATTTTTATTTATATTGAGCACTAAATTTTTCAAATGTTTTATTTTAGCTACTTATGTATGGTAATCTGTTTACATAGCTATATTTTAACAAACTGAGGCATTGAGCTAAACAAAAGCTTGTATTGAACAGAAATACCCAGAAAAGTTCTACTATGAAGGAACAGGTTCACAAGATCTAAACCCTATCCAACACCAGTATTTGCCTGTTTATTTTGGCAATGTTTGCCTTCGTTTTATTCCAGTGAGTTTTCACATTTTTTACCATCATACATACAATTAAAAACACTTTTTAAAATTCATTATTTAATGTTCATGCAATTTAACACAGACATTGGTCTAAGACTTTGTCCATCCTTCTCCTCAGGTTTTAGATCTGACGATTCATCGATTTCTTGAAGTTGCTCAGATGCAAAAATCTCTGGAAATGATTCTAGATCAAATTGGAGGGCTGTATAAATTTCATGGTATTTATATTTGCTTTTAGAACTTCAAATTGGAGGCTGTAAAAATGTAATCTTGAGCCAATCTTTAATTTAATAACATTAGTAAATATCTAGCTTGAGTTTTGGTACCCATTCCTACTAGTACAAGACAAATTTTTCATAGAGCAACTTTAAAACTTACTTATACAAATCAATTGTTTTTCCTAGATCATCCTATAACCTACCTCTACAATACAATTTTTTTTCCTAGATCATCCTATAGCCAGGGTTCGTACGCTGTCTGGAAAGTCTGGAAAAAGTCTTGAATTTAGAAAAGTGAATTTAAGACTTAAAAAAGTCTGGAAAATCGCTAGTTTTTGGGCTGGATTTTTTAAAAGTCTGGAAAAAGTCTGGAATCCAGTTTTAGAAACAAAACTTCGAAGTCCATATTTTCCAAGTTAAAAAATTGCTATTTTTAGGTGAAATTACTCCAATTTTTTCCCCGCGCTTTTGCGCGGGTTTACACTGTTGTGACTTTTTTCGCTGGTTTGCAGAAAAAAAAACGGATGCTCAGTTGCTACGTCATTGGAAGAGGAGGGGTAGGGAGGGAAGAGATATTTTGTGTTGCGACTGACCGTGTGAATGTGTTACAAGTATTTAAAATTAAATTTAATGAAAGAATGATCGCCTTCAGAATTGTTAGGCTCTCGATTTTACCCGCTATTTTTCATTTTTTAAGTTTTCACGCAGACAGTCATAACAAAAAAATTATGTGGGAGGTGTATGAATGGTAGTTTAGATATAATTTATTTGTCTCTGAGGGTCATCCGTTTATGACATCCACAAATTTTTCGGATTTTATCCCCTCCCCCTTCCACACGCGTTCACTTACTTTGGGTTAATATTAACATTTATAAGATTAATAGGTGATTAGGGTGATATAAATACAGTGTTTTGTTTACACGCTGGGATGGTTTTTAAAACACAAGCACAGATTTCAATGCTGACGATTAAAGCTAGACTACCCCGCCCCTTCTTGTAACTACGGTCACTTGTGTGAACTCACCGTGACCCCAAGTTTGTAGTTGGTACTGCTTGGTAAGGAGGGTGGGGGGTATAAGTCACATCTCAGTTCATGTTATGACGTATTAAACAGGCATACTGAAGCCTAGACTACTATGACTTCACAATGACCCCTTCACCGTGTCTTGTGGTTGTGGGGGGAGAGGGGGGGGAGGATACCGGCAATTTTTTTTTTTTATTGCAGACCCGTTCCTCAGCTATAAGTAGTATAAGTGTATAAGCATAATAAACAGTGAGTGATGTGGTTACAGCCTGCAGAATGTTTTTTTTTTTTTGCTCCAATTTTTTTTTTACAAGTAGCCTATATTAGGCTACTTAACAAGAGCAGGCCTAAATTAATACATTACGTTAGTATTCTTTAAAGTAATTAACTCTCACTATTATGCAATACCATTTTAATAATAGTTTAATTGAAAACATTAGCATTTTGATCATGAACAGATTACATAAGTCTAATGTTTAAAACAAAATAGCTGCATCATTTTAATCAATTATTTTAATTGTTAAAACTTTAGGTGGAGTTGAGTAGGCAAACTTAGAAAAGTGATTTTCTGTCAATTTGGCTAGAGAAAGTTCAATATAAATATATCTCAACTGCCTAAAATAAATGTCAATTTAGTACAAGTAATTATGAGAGTACAAATGGTGCATCATTTTATAAATTATTCGCGAACACATTATCTGTATAAAGTCTGGAATTTTTCCAAAAAAGTCTGGAATTTCATTGTGAAAAAGTAGTACGAACCCTGTATAGCCTACCTTTACAATTTGTTTGTTTTTCCCTAGATCATCCAATAACCTACCTGTACAATACTCTGTTCTACTATGAGAAAAGACTGGCTGATAAAACACATGTCAAAAGGAAATTAGTTAGCGCTATTATAGGTAGAGTTATTAGAATTTTCTAGAATAAATCTAGAAATTATTTTTTAATTGCATCTTAGATATTTAGTTATAATATTTTAAAATATTTCTTATCTTCATTGATGCATTCTGACTTAAATTGTAAATTATGACTTTACATTAGTAAACATGGTTAACTTGTGATTTAACAGTTCAATGTTTGGGGTTCATTTCCCATAGGTGCATTTAGTGACATCAGACCAGAGAACTGGTGCCTGTCTGATGATTACCTGCAGTACATGAAGAGGTCGCAGGATGAATCCCCCTGGACACCTGACCAGGACTACTACATTAAACTTATCAGCAGGTTAAGAAAGAGTATCCTTGTGCTGGTGACATCAACAGTTGCAAATTTGCTCATTTTAGTTTTTTTTATCAAACCCTTAATGTATACCTAATGTAAGAGTTAGAGATAACTTTTTAAAAATACAAGAACTAAAATTGATTTTAACTTTAAAGTGGACTGCACATCATCATAGGGGTAAATTTTAATTGTGTTTTTTTTTTGTTTTTACTTGCTGTTAAGAACTAGTTTTGTCTGATTAAAAGAGCATTTTTTAAAAACAGAGTTACTTCCCTTAACACTATAGCAATACTGGGTGAGCTCCCTCCCCCATACCCATCAGCTGACTGGAGATTCAATGAATTTCCCAATGCTGCAGCCCATGCTCTACATTCCATCTGTGTTGAGCTCATGGCACTTCCTGTTTCAGCCCAGACTGTGGGGGAGGCCATAATTGATGTGTCACTCAGACCGTAAGTACTTGCCTGGTTATTATAGAGGAATTGTTCCTACAATCCTAGTATTTGTATGGGCTGTGTGATGACTATAAGAGGCCATAATAGACGTGTCACTCAGACCGTAAGTACTTTCCTGGTTATTTATAGCGAAATTGTTCTTACAATCCTGGTATTTGTATGGGCTGTGTGATGACTATAATAATTTCCATTGTTTCCAGGTGCTCTCTGCTGCCACCACAGAAAGACATGATGTCATGGTACAATGCTGTTGGCCTGATTCTCACTGCCCTACCTGTAATTCTTTCAAATTTTCATAAACACCTGTATAACACCCAAAATTGATTTTAAAAAATGCGTATTTTATGAAGCTTTTCTTTTAATTTCTTCATATCAATTTTTTAAATCTATTGTAATTTATATAGATAAAAAACAAAACAAATAAAAACTTTAGATCAGAAAAATATATGTATATTAGAAAATGTTTAGCTAAAGTTAACTGACTTCTGTTACTACAGGAATCATACTGGAGTGTTCTCAATGAGCGGATACTGAAAGCTATTACCTCCCCTATGCTGGAGACCCCTGCAGCTCACCATAGTCCCTTTAAAATTTTCAACGTGAACCTGTCACATCTACAAAATGCTGAACATCAGTGCTCCACTGTGCTGGAACTGTGTCATGGTGTGTGGCACCATGCAGGCATCGGACAGTTGTCACATTTACCTCAGTGAGTGCAGTTGTATTTCATAATAATTTTATTTTATCCTAATACAGTTTTTTTTTTAAATATAATACGAAACTCCTCGCATTCAGAATACTTAAAAGTTATATTTTTGACAGACTCAAAATCACACATCTTTTGTTTTAGTTAATACTTTGCAATTTAAAGCATGCCTTTTTTATTTTCTTAATGCGTCTGCTTTTTCTCTTTTAGGCTGTCTACCAACTACTACTAGTCCAACTGTTTTTATTAAATAATTTTTTTCTCTCATTAGGTTTGTAAAAGAGAAATTAAAACCAGTCATAAAACATGAGAACCAGTTTATTTTCTTATGCCATTTGGTTGGCCCATTCCTCCAACGCTTCCATATGGAGAGGACACGCTGTTTATTAGAGGTTTGGTTTCTAAATTTTTCATGTCTGAGAGTCTGAAATTTTTAAAGTGCAGTAGAAGAGACAGTGCAAATATAGAGGTCATATTACAAGATTTACTGACGTTCTATATTCCCAAAAGTTTCATTATGTATTTTTGTGTCTGAACAGCTGACTGTAGAACTGTATGAGATTCTCCTGAATGTGGACAGTAAAAGTGAACATCTTTATCACATGGACGCCATCTGTGATTATCTGTATCCTTTGTCATGTGCACTTTCAATACTTAGATAATACGTGTTAATCACTTAGGTGTGATTGAAAAGAACCTGATATCGTAAATTATTTTAATCTGATAGATTATATAGAGAATGGTGATTTACAGATTATCTCTTTATAAGATCCCTACCTCAGGGTTTTGTGGGAATCACCATGCCCAGCCACCTTCAAAGTATTACCAAATGTGACTTTACTTTTAGTCGCATTTTTTAAGAAAATTAAATATATCCTGACAACAAAATGTCTGGACATATCACCAAGCTAAAATAATGTGTAGTATATCTGTTAATAGGCTATATCTTTAAGCTACGTTAAAAATGTATAGTATATCTGCTAACTGTATATATATTTAGGCTAGCTTTAAAATGTATAGTATTTCTGTTTAATGGTTATATATGTAAGCTAGCTTAAAAATGGATTGTAAAATCTGTTAATGGTTAAGTGTGTTGACAGTCTCAGCGAGATTATTTCTTAACCACCACCCTCAGTTATCACATCAAGTACATGTTTGTAGGGGATGGAGTGCGCAGTGATGTGGAGAAAGTCATCTGTAAGTTGAGACCCGCCCTCAAACTCAGACTTCGCTTTATCTCACACCTCAACATGGAGGAAACTACAGCTGTTGTTCCCACCACCTCAACTCCTATCAGTGCCCCAACACAGTAGATTTCTTACTGCTTCAACTACCAACACTGTCCCAGCACAGTACATTTTTTACTACTGTAACTACTAGCAGTGCCCGAAGACAGAAGATTTCTTACTGCTTTGACTACTTGTGTCCTTACACTATTTTGCTGGCATTTACAGGCTTGGGAATTTTCTCCTGTTCCTTAGTATGAAAAAAACATAGATCTAGCGTTGTTATTAGCATAAAATTTCGTATTTGTTGTTACACCGCTTCATATGTTGTAAGCAAAGTAAATAATAATGTAATAATATCAAAATTTTTATCTGCTTTGTCTCTGTTTTCTGTGTTGTTGTTGTACAAAATTTTGTATTTTACAATTTATAAAATGTTTATATTAACTTTATATAGTATGATTTTATTATGGTTAGTTATTCATGGTAAAATATTACTTTTTATTGATGAGTAGGTTTTTAATTATTTTGTAATAATTTGAGCAACTTTGTTTGGTCAATGTTCTTCTTTATTTGATGTGGAAATTGTCAGGGGGTGTTGTGATCTCATCTTTTTTTACCATTAAAATTGTGTAGCAAAAATACCATCACACCATCACCCCTGGGTATATTAATTATGATATGAATGAAAATAAAATGTGTTCTACTGCATCATGTTTTTATTACTATGTATTCGTTTTATTTAAAATGAATTCCCCCCCCCACTAAAATGTCACACCTCAGCCTACAACCCCCCCCCCCCCCCCACTCAAAATTGCAGTTGATTTTTTCTTAAAAGATTGATAGTTTTCCAAAATCTTGTCTGAACTCTGTCAACAGAGTATTTTAATTAATT
This sequence comes from Physella acuta, assembly GCF_028476545.2. NCBI lineage: Eukaryota > Metazoa > Mollusca > Gastropoda > Physidae > Physella > Physella acuta. The sequence goes on from NW_026731697.1 coordinate 1,388,165, forward strand.
CCTATTACAATTTATAACAACAGTTTTCTAAAACGCAAAATAACGTCTAAAACTCATTTTCTAACATTGCGTTTTTATAATGCAAAAAAATGTGACATCACACCATCTGAACCCCCCCTCCCCATCATAACACATCGTCACAAAATTACGGAACCCCCTACGAGGGTGACGTCACTTATGGACGACCTCCTTTTGCCATTTTATAGTTTAAAGTACATTACTAATAAATCATTTACATGCACATCATTTACATGCAGCAGTTTGTGTTCATTTTGAGTAAACTGTTTTGATGAAGCAAGCATTGCTTTTTGGAACTAGCACTAAAAACCAAGTTGTTTCACTAATGCATATGAATTCTGTTGCAGAGATGTCTAGTAGCTGAAGTCATGTTTGGATTCTGAACGTGATTATGTCATTATGACAGTTTCTGTACGCTTTCTCTAGATCTCAAGAAGTCATCTACATTCACATTATCCAATGGAATTAAGTTTACATTTTAAACCAAAATATACTTTAGATCTGCATTGAAGCAGAATTTTAAAATATCGAGATCTAGATTCTATTTCACTAGTTACCTATTTATAACAGAACGTAAAACTGAAGTCATGCGCTTAGAAAGCGCGATGAAAAGGGAAACACATTTAATCAAGGGCAGATAAAATACGTCTACTTCGTTTGACTGTTAGGCCTAGTTTAAAGCTAAATTATATTAATGCTTGTCGTTGTAAACAAATTATTCTTAGGTCTAGATTCTAGATCAAGAATCTACATAAACCAGGAATGAAAATGTAGCGTTCTCGCCAAAGCAGAAACAATCAATGTATTGTATTGTACGTAGAATGCTAGTCCTGGCCTACACAAGTAACTCCTGCTTTCACGCTTGCCTTAGCCAGCTAGCTTCATATTCATAAAGCCGCTGCGGCTAGGCCGCTTAGTTACTGGCTTAGACTAGAGCCCTAGACTAGACGCTAGAGGCCTAGAGGGTTAGGGCTTAAGACGGCTTAAGTTTAATTAATAATTAATAATAGTTTATTAGTTACTAAGTTAGGCTTAGCCTACCACTGTGTTACCACTACTGTACTACACAGTAGATTAGTAGATCTACAAGTAGGCTTTTTGATGAGAATTACAGAATGATTTTTTTTATTAAAAATGTATCAATAATAGCTAGAACACTAGTAAACTAAACTAATTTAGCATATTTTAACTTTCTGTGCAAAGTCATTATTACTGAAAAAAATTCCAAAGTCAGGTCAGCCTGTGGCACCCTCCACTGAACGTGACAGAAGGAAAAAAAAACTTCACCCGTGACCTTCATTAAAACAGAATTTGCTTTTTTATTTTTTTTATTTTTGGTAAACATGTGCTTAATCTTACCCAATAAGTGATAAAAATTTGAAAATTAATTTTAATTACAGTTGTAAAGTAAGATAAACAGCTTAATAAACACATGCTTTCTTGAGGGGGTGTGGCCCGGGTGTGGCACATCGCAATTATAACTTTATATTTCTGTGTTTTATGACTATATTTGTTTACAATCAGCATGCTATGTTTTTAAAATTGATAAAGGGTAAGTATACCAAGTTACAAAATCTGCAATCTAACTAATAATTCATACTTTCAATTTAAAAAATAATAAAAACGATCATCAACGAAGAAAGCGTAAACATTCTATTTTTAGGTGTGACATAAAAAACAGTCATAAATCTAGCCAAATGATTGGATTCTTACGCGGCACACATTTTCCCGCGCCTCGTTTTCACCAAACAAGAATATAATAAAATGGCATTATTACTTACAGCATGAAAAGCATTGTTGTCAGCCTAATTATATTAAACAATTCTATTTTTATTTGATAGTAAAGATGTTATAAAAATTGGGTCTAATAAAAAAGTTATTGGATAACGCACCTGCTTTAGTTTATTCGACTTGAAACGCAAGCTAAGTAAGCGTGACTTTCTCTCGACGGCCTCGTTAAATACAAATAAAGAAATTAGGTCAAAAGTACATCTGGGAATTCTTAAATAACAGACTGAAATAGAAACGGATAGTTCCGATGTCTAAAATTAACGATGGCCTCGTTATTATTAGTTTTATCCCTCTACCGTTTAGTGAAAGCGAAACTGGTCGCCATTTTTGGTAAGCGCATGAGCCATGAGATGGCTTCAAAACAACAAACCCGGAAGCTGTGAATCGAACGGCCTACTACAAGTTACCAGAATTTTTTTTTTCACTAATTTTTTTATTAGAATCTTCTAGATATCTAGATCTAGGCCTATATCTTTTTGATTTAAACCCCACGCCCACACATTTGATTTTAATAATTTTATATAAAAATTAATCGTAATAATTGAATACCCTACACCACTCCTACACTCCACCAATATAATTTTTTTAATTAGGCCTACATGTATTTTATAGGCCGCATATTAAGTCATTTGTCATTTATGTATTGAAGAAAGATAATTATTTATTTTTTACTTAGATTTAAAAATTTAAAGAAGAAAAAATAAAGAGTTGATTTTTTAGGGGGGGGGGGGGGGGGGGGTAAAAATTAAAATTTGCTTCTATCAGGAAAATTAATGATAAGAATCACTTTTCGTGAGTACTTATTCATAGAAAACAAAAGTATGTCCATTTTTTTTTTATGATATTTAGTATCGACCTTTGTATCTCTGGCAGAACGAGCCCCCGGTGTGGCCTCAACCTTTAGAGTGCCTTGTAGAATTTTTCTCTTTTCTTGCCTCGCCCCCACCCACTCCCCCACAACCTCACACCCCCCTACAACTAGTTGGTTGGCTTGTTCTTGTTGCATTAAGTTTCAAATAAACTCTCATTTCATGTACAAAATATGAATTCAAATTGATTCAGTTTTTTATTTATAAAACTGTTTAAATACTGGCATCTCAATTATTGCTGGTATAAATCAATTGGGTCAAGTATAGATTTGCACCCAGTTGTAGTAGAATTAAGGTAATAATCAAATCCTTATCATAGCATATGTTAATGTGGGTGCAGAAAATTCCATAACTACTCTGAAAATAACTTGAATAAGACTACAACCTGAACAGTTTATAATAGATGACATATATTGAAATTTGAGCTAGACCAATGATTAGTTAAAATGCAGCCCCGTATTAGCAAAAAGATAGTGGACTACTTATGGAAAGGAATGACTGATATTTTACTTATAAATTCTATAATTACGTCTTTTGAATTATTTATTTTATTAGTCCATGTTTTTAAAAAGTTAGGATTTTTAAAAGCTTATATTCATTTCAGATGCTGAAGCAGTAACCCAAGTATTTTGAGGCAAGGAGGAACATCATCAACTTTGTTAACTGAGAAGAATATCAGTTTTATCAGCTTTGTAACATAAAAACAATGTTGATTTAAAATACAAGCTTTAATAAATAAATCAAAATAAAGAGAAGTAACATTAACAGTTATGATATTCAGACCTTCATTTATAAAGAGTCAAAATATATTAGGCCTATCTGTTATAAAAATGAAGCATTACATGTTAACATCTGAGAAGCTCTGATATACATTTCTGTAAAAAAAAAAAAGGTAAGCTCAACTAATTCTAATTACAGTATTCATCTACTTTATTTAAAAATTTAAGTTCCTTTTTCAGGCCTAGCAATCCATAGGGCAGATGAAGTTGAGTTCATATACTGATTCAGGTTACCTTAAAAAAAAATTACGTGATAACAACTCATAAATAGATATTGTTATTAATGCCCATCTGAAATTGGCCATTCCATAAAGAATTAAAAAGGGGTTACTATGGGCCATGGTTAACCTTAATCCAGGAATCACCAAGTACTATTTTCTTTTTTTTTTTTTTTTTTGATATATAAATTTTGTAATTGAACTAATAAAAACTTTGGTCAAAAGTAAATATTAAATCTCTAAAATAATTGTTATAGGCCTACTTAATTTTTTTGAATTTTTAAAAAATTATTAAATGCAACTGAATAATTGGTTTCATTTTCTAAAATAATTTTTACAGTACTTAAAAACAATTTTTAAAAAGTTCTATCTACTTACATGAAGTGGATGCAAGATAATAATTTAAACAGTAATTACATATGATCTTTCATATTAACATAATTCTGGTCGTTCTACTATTAATTAATAATTCTAATTGTATCCTCCAGTCTGTTGATGTTGCAAACCTAAGCACAGCCATCCGGTATAATTTGATAGGTTGTTGCTCCAGTTTAAAAGAGAAATGTTAACCATAATAGAAGGCTCAGTCAGAGATTGTCCTGAATTGAGCAGCAAGTGAGTTAAAAACTTAGTCCAGATGTGTAGTGATGTGTTTGTGCTGCTATGTACTGAGTAGAAAGTTAATTAAACATTAAACTGTCCAGATTTTTTTGTTCTGTCTTATACTGAGGAGAAAGTTAGTTAAAAATTAAATTGTTCACACATTTAGTGATTTGCTTGTGCTGTCCTAAATTGAGCAGCAAGTTAGTTAAAAAATTGAACAACCCCTTGTTTATTGATTTATCTGCCTACAAGTGTGTGTACCATGAAGCAGGTATTTATTTAAGCAAAGAAAAAAAATAGATGTGTTGACTCCTGTTGTTTAAACTACACATAACAATGCTAAGAAAAAAATAGGAAAGAAATTGATAATCTTTTTTTTCCCTATAGGGGTAGCATATGTGGAGAAATCATCTTAAATGACCTGTATTAAACCCTCTGGGAACGTTGCTTGTACAAAATATCTATCATAAAAGAATAAAGACACAATTCTGGTAAGTAAATCAGAGAAAGAATAGATAGTGTTTCTGTGTTTTGTGTTAATTGTATATGTATGCTTTGAATTGACAGGATGAAAACTTTTGTGGCAGCTACGTTTAAAATAAAGTTAAGAATTTTCAAATCTGCTTACAAACAAGATATGTAAAGCCAAAATGGTTGCTTCAGGCATCTTGGACATACAAATTTGCTTTGTGCTATGTCGAAAAATCAGCACTGTTTTACCCCAGTTAACATGATTATCTTTTATGTACTTGCTTCCAATTATATAAGACAATTGGACCCTTATTCTATTTTACTTTTTTAAGAAAACATGACTTCCAGTAATCGTGAAGAATGTACTAATTAAAATTTATATTTTTAAATTAATTATTTCTGAATTAAAATATTCCTATTTCTTTCAGCAGAAAATGTTTCCAGGGCAAAGAAAGGTATTTCAGCACACCAACCTCAGGAGAAACCGAACAACAAAAATCATAAATTTTTACATTCTTATTGTAATCATTCTTGTGATAGGCCTTTTTCTGACAGCATTAAACTTCCATGAGCTCCATAATATAAGGCAAGAACATCACTTCAACATCAAGCAAAGAATGTCTTCATTAACATTTGAGGCAGCTAAGCCTATTGTATGGATCAGAGAGAAGCCTAATACTAAAAGTAATGGCCCAGAAGGATACTTGAAGCACATCTACCACATGTTTGAAAAACTGGGCTTCCAGTTTGGTGGACAGTGGTCAGAATGGGTGGTTTTGTGGAGCCATGATTATCCATTCTCTTCATCCCAGCAAGATGTCTTACAAAATCTGTCGCCCTTTCAGAAAGTAAACCACTTTCCAGGTTCTGGCCATATCACCAGTAAAGTCAACTTGGCACAAACAGATCTGGATTTCATTCCCAAAGCTTTTGAGATGCCTATCAGAAAACGGCAGTTTTTAGAATTTGCTTCAAGATATACAAATTTTAGCTGGATTCAGAAACATAGTCAACACAGGGGCATTGAGGTGAAGCCGTTTGAAAAGTTAGAATTGTACAAAGCAAATATATTTATCCAGGAATATATATCTAACCCATTTCTCATTGATGGTAGAAAGTTTGACATTGGAATATATACTGTTCTCACATCCATTGATCCGTTAAGAGTTTATTTTATTGATGGAGAAGCTTTGTTTCGATTTTGCCCTGAGGTATATTATCCATTTAATAGCTCAAATCTAGATAAGTATGTGATTAGGAACCTCTACAAACCCTTGTGGGAAATGCCCTCTTTATCAGACCTGTATGTGAATCATGGCTACACATTTAAGAATTCTTTTGATCAGCACCTAGTCAATGTTGGTAAAGACCCAAACTTAATCTGGGAAAAAATCAAATCAGCAATAAGAGACGTTATTCTAATGAAAGAACCTGAGATCATTAAAGCTGTTGAGAAATACAATTCCAAGCGAAATTTTTTTGAACTGGTACGTTTTGATTTCATCCTAGATGAAAACCTGAGAATTTATATGATGGAAGCCAACATGTCGCCCAACTTATCCTCTGATCACTTTCCTGGTAATGCTCGTCTTTACGAACACGTACTCTTTAACCTGCTTGGTCTTGTTGGGATAGAATATTACACATCAGAACAAAACCATCTGGCTCACGAGAACACAATGTATGTCACCTCACAGGACACCCAAGTTTTCCCAGAGTACTGTCAGGCCGAGATGTGTAACGCCAACTGTCAGCCACTTGTCTGTAAGCTCTGCAAACATTGTATAACTGGAGAGCTTCAAATTGATATTAAGTCTGCTTACTTAGAACACTTACATAGGGGCACAGCTAGAAGAATATTTCCTCCATCCATATTGCCAGTTGATGCTTTGTCATGGAAACCAGACTTTCCTTTGCCATTGGGGGACAAGCTGAATTTAAAAAACCGGCTTATGTACATTTGGTTTCTGGGCAAATGTCGGCTGGACCCTGGATGGTGTCATTAAATTTTTGTTAAATCAGATTTGTTTTGATTGTTTATAACTTATATTCAACCAATTAACTAGCATTTTTAATAGTTGTGTTCATAAAGTTGGATTTTCATATTACTCATGATGAACATTTTAGTTCAATGAAGTTTACTTCCCAGTTCTTTCACAATCATTTTAAACTGATATTATTCTGTTTTTTATTAAAAACTGTTTGTTAATACATATTTGGTTTAGTTTGTGCTTTGGCTGAATGTCTTCTACTAGTAGAATGGAAAATGTAATTCAGATTGCTGAATTACAATGGGGAATATAAAATAATATGACAGTGAAGATTGTTTTTAGTGATGTTAATTTAAATTAAGTAAGCTAACATGGCACTACGCCCCCACATACAGTTACTTGTAGAAGTGTCAGCTGATTGTTTTATGTTACTTTCCTTTTTTCAAATTTGGATCTATTAATTTATTTTTGGTTTGACTCAGAGCCTGTTGTTTTTCTATGATTAGATTGTTTCATTATCGACAGTTTTTATTTTGTTTTTTATTAATTCAATCACTTTTTAAATTTATCATAAGTACCATTTTAATTTGAACTATCGGTCATTATAATATCAAACTGTTCAGTAAAAACAGTTTTTTCATCAATTAGCTAGCTTACATAACAATGAAACAGCACAGCATATTATCTCATATTAATATTTTAGTTAAACAGCCCAACCATGATAATGAAATAAAATAAACACTTGTTTTCAAATTTAACATGATGTTGAACATGATCATGCTTGATGAATCTACAAAATTGTTCTTCACTACTGTCACCCTAATGTTTGTAAATTTAACACACTTTGAATAAGTCTACACCAATGTTTTTTTTTTAATTATATAGGGCCTAAGCAATTTAAAAAATAAATTTCAATAGTAATAGTAGGCTTATTAATTATTATAATTAACTAAGGCGTCACACGCCAGAGTCGGTCTTTTGGCGAAGTCGGGTGGCGATAAAAAATATAAATTATTTGCCACAAAAAAAAAACGACTAGATCTAGATCTATATTTACTATTTTTGACAAACTCAAAACTACTTTTAGACCTAAGTCCAAATATTATTAATTCATCTTTAAGTAAAGTATGTGGATTGTGAAACGAGCAGATCTAACTTTGACGGGTTGCAGTTAGATCTATGATTAAGATTACTGATCTCGTTTGCGCGCTACAGCATGAGAAACGTCGGAATTCTTTCCATTGATTTGATGTAGGGCGTAGGGTAGTCTGTAGCAGTGTTGTGGTAATGGCGGCTGAAACAACAGAAGAATGGGAGGTTAGTGTGAAGATTTGTTGACTTAGGATAGAAATCTAGATCTAGAATCTATATTTTATTCTATATGAATGTCATTTTTTATGTCGCCATTACCACGTGAAAACCGAATTGCTTTTGCCTTTTTTTTAATTGTGTTTAATTACCGAAAATACTAAACTAAAATACTACAAACTACAAAGATTCTAGTGGCAAAGACAGTCTACGACTCTACTTACTACAATACTACTAGATTCTAGTACTAGTCACTCTACGTACGACGTCCGAGTCTGTCTAGAGTCTAGTCAAGATTTCTAGATACTAGATTGAATAGATTCTAATTCTAGAATCTAATTCTAGATCTAGTCTACACAGTCTACTACAGTCTACACCTACACTAAACACTTTAACTTAACTTACTTGACTTACTAGATTCTAGTACTAGATCTAGTACTAGATCTAGATCTTAGTTACTAGATCCACAATACTAAACTACATTCTACATCTTACATCGGGATAGTCATCATCATATGACATATTCATATGCCAATAACTGCAGGCAATATTTTTAGAATGTTAATATCTAGGGATGATATTTCGAGTCGTCCCTTTGAATCCCGGTCAGAACGTCCCCCCGTCGTGGCCTTAACCAACCGGCGTGCTTGTTGCATTGGGTTAAATATAAATGCAAAACAATAATATAAACAATCTCCTTTTAGGTCGGTCAGGCCACATACCAGGCACGCACAGTGTTGTGTGTCATGCCTTAACCAAAATAAACAATCTCCCTTCGTTATCATTAGATATATTTAATTAGTTAATTAATAATTATTAAATATTAACATATATAGATATCTAGACTCTAAGTAAAGTATAGTCTTTCAATCTGGTATATGCGTTATTAAAAATTTGGGCATCCCTGAATCTGCTGCGATAAAGTACCTGACTGGAAAAACAAAGGGTGCTGGGCATAGTACACAGTACTAATCACAATATCCCCCCTATGCAGAGGTAATTGAAACAGATGAGCTCTACTTCATCTGCGCCATGTGTCTTGGAGACTAAAGGGAAAAGATGATAAGGATAAAAAAAAGGATACAAATGCTTGACCTGTTTTATGTACCCAATTTTTATAAGGCAATACAGATTAAATTAATATATTGGGTTGATGATTTCTTTTTTGTTTAGGAAATGACAGTGATGATGGAGTTACCTGATTTAGACAGTAGAAAACAAAGTGAATCACACATTCAAATTCTGGTAAAGTATTTTCCAGATTATGTCTAAACTCCAGTTTTTTTTTTCACAGATTTTTCTTGTATTTGGTAGATTTATTACTTTACCAAGAAAAAAAACGGGGGTGATCTCCCCTAAACTTTCTTATATAACACTACGGTGGGATGTCAATTCGGGATAAAGACATGATTTTTAATCTATTTTTAATTACTTAGAAGTTTTACAATAGAATAGAATCTCGTTGAAAAAAGAATTAAGCACCAAGTGAACGGCAAACAATCTGTGTATAATAGTGCAGAATATTATTAGTTATTTATAAATTCACATGCGTTTTTTTGAGAAATCGGAAATAGCGTAAATTACTTCTTGCGGTCAACGGAAATTACTCAAAATTTGAAAGAAGACACAGAATTAGATCTTCGGAAAAGTTGATACAGAACAACAAATTTCATATAATACTTGTATATGAAATTTCATCAACCTTGCTTTAACGGTACTAAAGTTATTGTGTTTATGGACAGAATTGCAAAGCCCAGTTTTTCTGACTTGGTTACGCATAGAACGTTGAAATTTTGATAAACCTGTATTTATTATCATTTGCCCGATTAAAATAAGTCCCCTATACTCCATATATGATGAAGTACTGAGGTGTAAAATGATGAAAACTGTCAAAATTTCATGTGATTTGTGTGCACGATTACAATACTTCCTCTATACTCTGTATGCGAGAAAGTAAAAAAATAGAAGTTTATTTTTACTAAATCCTCACTAAAAAGCTTTAGAAAATGTGTATACTCGCTACTTAATAAGAATGATAACAATTTTAAAGTGAGCACTAAATTTAAATTGAAGATATTTATAATTACATGATAAACATTTGTGATTTCTTTTTAAATTAACTATTAAACAGTTGTTTTTATTTTTAGGGTTTGGCTACAGAAAAGCCATTAATAAAGATCAATAACCAGTTGTTTACAGCACAGCTCCATAACACACTTGGTTCTCATCTCCTTCTTGAAGTGGAGAACAACTCTGGTATGGTAATTACTTGTTCATTCCAGCATAAAAAATAGTCGTTGTCTTTTCATTGTTACATTTATTTTCATCATTTGTTATATCTCAATATAATTTGGCTGAAAGCACATTTTTTACTTTTGCCTATACATTGTAATAACCTTTAACTGAACTGGCAGTTGCAATAATTTTGTTTTTAATTCTTCACTTCTCACACAGATGTTAAAACACAGAAAACTCAGAAGAAAGTTATAACAAATATGATGGTCACAGATAAAACGTTTAAACTGGAGCCAGTGTACCTTGAGAAAAAATCTGGTAAGCTTCATCTTTAAATCTTTCATTAGTATGAAAAAAAACCACATTAATAAGCTGAGAGGAAGAAATAAGTTTTTCAACTTAAAATTACTCATTTAATGCAATATTTTAACCAACAGCTTGTTTTCATGTGAAGCAAAATGTTAAAATTTACTTTTAAAAACTTTCTTATTCTGACATTGGTGGTTGGAAGTCAAAACTTCTCGAACCTTTGAACTTTTTAATATATTTTTTAGTTTGTTTTTAAAAATTGTTCTTTTTCAATATCAGATCAAAAAGACGTGTATGGCTTCGGAAAAAAACATCAGCAATCAATGGGAAAAAGTGATAGCTCTTGATGTTCAAGCATGGACTCTGACACTCTACTCATCCTGTCCTAGGAAACTACCACTGAGGCTCAGGAGCTGCTCTGATAAATCTCAGTGTTGATAGAAAGCAGTAACTGTATGGCAGTACAAAGAGCCACTGAAGATAAGAATGAGGAAACGTTTTGTTATTGATATCATGCTTTTTTGTACAGAAAAGATGTTCACTACAGTTGTGACTTGGAAATAAATGATGAAGTTTCTTCGGTCTGTCTTAATTTTATTATTTTATTGTTATTGACTTCATATGTTCTACTTAGCATAGTGGTTTGGTTAGTAGTCTTAATTGTTGGTGTGTGTGTTCTAGTTAGTATTTGATGAAGACTTTTTCTTTGTTCTTAATTGTAATATTAAAGGGGATTTCTTCCAACACAATTAAGTATTATGTGTTAACATGGCCAGCAGGCCTGCTTGCTTCTGGATTTGCTTCTATAGCCTTTGTCCACCCAAGAACAATCTGCAAGGTAGCTGTATGATTTTGGAGTTTTATCACCTTGATGAGTTGCTGTCCCCAGCAGTGTTTCTTCCAGACTTTTTTTCTCCGGGTGGGGCGGTAGACTTTCTTTGTGGGGAAGAAACTCTGGTCCCCAGCCAACAAGCCTCATTTGTCTGGATGGGGGATGTCCTAATTTATTCCTTTTGGTGCTCTTTGATCTGTAGACTGATAGCATTGCTATAATTGTGGCTTCAGTGAGATGCGTGCACCAAACATCCTTCACAATTATTTAATTCAACAGCTAGGTTGGTAGATGTTTACTTTTTTAAAAGAAGTTTCCTCCAGACAAATTACCTTTGCAACAGGAGTGTAAAAATTAATTATTTTATTTATAATAAATGTAGTGTAGATAGTAAAGCATATAATAATGTGTTGTATAGCAATCTCATACACTGCCAACTGAATATAACAATAACATGTAACCCAGTGTTTCTTTCAGACATGTTTTTTCTCCTATTCCGGGGGGGGGGGGGGGTCGACGCTTGTTAAAGTATATATTTTGTATATTAATTCTATTTCATTTGGGGTGGGGGCGCAACAACAAAAAAATCACACTTTTCTACATTATGTTTAAACTGTAATTTATCTAAACTCTGAAAAGAAAATAACCAGTACAAACTAAGTAAATGTACTTCAAACGTTAGGTGCAATACAACTTATTGATTCTAGGTGTTGAAGCCCTAGTGGCCTATACAGCATATTGATTACTGCTTCCTTGAAACCCAAACTGGGTCGATACCCAATAATGATTGCTTAGTGATCAATAGATGAGTGATGTTCAAGGAATTTAACATTACATTACTTATGTCTGGAAACCTGTGTCGTACTACCTAGAATATTTAGTCATTGTAGAAAATATCAATGACGACAGTTGAAATACGAACATACAACATAGATCACGTAATAAAATGCGCCAGAGCAACATAACACGAACTGGTATCGTGATGTTTCTATATCGTGGAACCATTAAAGTCACGAATCGAATCAATGCCACCTATACAGGCGCGCGTTGATCGTATGGTCCTATATATATATATATATACGTGCTGTGACAAACATAGTTGTATTTATATCGTAGCCAACTGGTGACTGTCGTGATGGTGCGTCGTGTGATTTCTTTCTTAATACTTAATCCTTTCGAACTATGACAAGCAAAAAAAAAAAAAGGCTGGACGAATAATAAGTAGCCTAACAATATGGATTCACATGTATATCGAGACTTGATGAGTGTCAGTGTCCTGTGTGATTTGCCATGCCACGTTTAGCAATTCTAGCACCGGCAAAACTTAGAGAACACTTCCTTAAGCTGCATGGAGATGGAAAATTCAAGAGCACGACGCTCGCGGAATTCAATATGATGCCGCGCATTTCTGAACTGGTGACGTCACGTTTTTTTGGACGATTTCCACATCCCCATCGCCTCCGTCAAACATCTTCACAAAAAAGTCAGACCCCTCCCCCCCTAAAATGGCGTTACACCTCGGCCTTTGAGGTCGTCCATAAATGACGTCACACTCGTAGGGGGGGGGGTCCGTAATTTTGTTACGGTGAGTGATGAGGAGGAGTGGCGTGGGGGTTTCAGATGGTGCGACGTTACGCTTTCGCATTATTAAAAAGCAATGTTAGAAAACGAATTTTAGACGTTATTTCGCGTTTTAGAAAGCTATTTTAACAAATTGCAATAGGAATTGATTAAAATACTCTACTTTGATAGAGTTCAGACAAGATTTTGGAAAAACATCGATTTTTTTAAGAAAAAATCAACTGGAATTTTGAAGGGGGTTGTAGGCTGAGGTGTGACGTCATTTTAGGGGGGGGTCTGGCTTTTTGTGACGATGTGTGACGGAGGGGAAGGGGGGAGGTAAAAATCGTTCAAAAAAGCGTGACGTCATTTATGGATGACCCCTTTAACCCCCTTTGGAAAAAATATCGTATTTTAAGAAAAATTCAACAACAATTTTGAGGGGAAGGGGGGGGGGGGGGGTTGTAGACTGAGGTATTACGTCATTTTAGGAAGGAGGGGGTGGGGTCTGGCTTTTTGTGACGATATGGAACGGAGGGAAGGGAGGGAGGTAAAAATCGTTTTAAAAAAGCGTGAAGTTATTTGTAATAGATTGAAATAATTGTGAGGTCAAGGGAACTCACTCTTCTGTATTAGTTATATTTATAATATTGTTATCTTGAGTGATGTCCCTTGTCTACTTCCTCCCGTCCTCTCTGTGTGTTACCATCGTGGTAGTTAGACCCAATTAAACGTGTTATATACAACCACAGGCTTCTGTCGTCAAAATATTATAACTGGCGACGAAGGATAAACATCTACTAGAAAGAGCACCTACTTACGCAAAAAAGAGGTTTGCTAGAGCTTATTAGCTAATTATTTCTAGAATTATGGCGCTGTATGGCCAAATAAAAGAATTTGATGCGAATGATGAAATCATTCAAGATTACCTAGAGAGGTTAAGCTTTTACCTTAAAGCTAACGACGTGACGATAGAAGCCAAAAAGAGAGCTGTTTTGTTAACAGTCATAGGGCCTCAACAATTTAGGCTACTAAAAGACTTATGCGCACCAGCTAGTCTAATTACCAAGAGCTTTAACGAGCTGAGCAAATTGCTAACAGACCACCATGCGCCTACCCCATCAAAGTTTCTATGTCGAGCTAGATTTGACAGTAGGACTCGTCAACCAAACGAGTCAATATCAGAATATGTTGCTGCTTTACGTCATTTAAGTAGATTCTGTGAATTTGGAGAAACGCTGTCTGACAGATTATGTGAAAAGTTTGTGACAGGTGTAAACAGCCCTGATATTCAAAGAAAGTTGCTGCTCGAGTCAGATCTAACATTAGAAAAAGCAATACAACTTGCAACTTCAATCCAGCAGTCATCAGATGCGGCGAAATCTCTAACGCCTTCAGGGATCCATGCAGTAAACAGCAGGTTAGTCAATAAACATCAACCCCATCAGAGCATTCCAACTTATGCTAAACAGCCTGCTCGTTCAAATCCTAGATTTAAATCTAGTAATAATTATCAAAAATGTCATCGATGCAAAGGTCCCCATGCATCTCATCGGTGCAAGTTCAAGTCTGCAACTTGTTATAAGTGCGGTAAGCAAGGTCACATTGCTAAGGCCTGCTTTGCAAAGTCTTCGTCTGTTGCTAAATCTAGCCAGTCAAGACAGTACCGCAACCAAAGGCAGCATTATGTTAACTCTCACCAAGACTACCTAACCCAACCAATGAACCACTCTACCTGTGAAAATGCTCAAATTGATTTGCAGCCGGATTTCAACCTGTTCTCTGTTAAATCAATAAGTCATGCTCCCATCAATGTACCAGTTTATATCAACGGTAAGAGCATCAGCTTCCAACTTGACACTGGAGCATCTCTAACAGTCATAACAAAGAAAGATTTTGACGCTGTCACAGAAGGATCAGTGTCTCTACAGCCGTGTCACAAGTGTCTAACAACATACACTGGTGACAATGTTCAGGTAATAGGAGAGTGTATGGTTCATGTAAGTTATAATGGTCAAAGTGTTAAACTTCCTCTTCTTGTGGTTGAAGGAAATGGACCGCCATTACTAGGTAGGAACTGGTTAAGTGATCTTAAGTTAAATTGGGAGAGTATTTGTTCATTGAAGAATGTAAAAGAATCTAGTCTTACTTCACTAGATAAAGTAATATCTGAAAATAAAAGTGTTTTTGGTAACTCTGGATTACTAAATGATAGAACAGTGAAGTTAAGCATTAAAGATACAAATCCAAGATACTGCAAAGCTAGAGTTCCACCTTATGCAATGAGGAATAAAATTGAAAATGAGCTAAGTAGATTGGAATCTAATGGCATTATAAAGAAGGTAGACTATTCCGATTGGGCGACACCCATTGTGCCAGTGTTAAAGAAGGATGGTTCTATAAGAATTTGTGGAGATTATAAAACTACACTGAATAAGCAAATAGAGCTAAATAGGTACCCTATTCCTAACATTGAGGAAATTTCTTTGAATTTGGCAGGAGGAGACAAATTCACTGAATTAGACTTTAGTCATGCTTACACTCAACTAGAACTGCATCCAGATTCAAAAGTCTATACGACAATAAACACACATAAAGGACTCTACCAATATGAAAGACTATGTTTTGGCATATCATCTAGCCCTGGAATTTTCCAAGCTGTCATGGACAGTATTTTTAAGGACATTCCAAATGTTTGTGTGTACTTTGACAATGTGTACATAACTGGTAAGAATGACACTGAACATCTTAAAACACTTGATAAAGTCTTGAAAATTGTTGGTGAAAAAGGTTTAAAGATAAACAAAGATAAATGTCAATTCATGTTGACAGAAATTAGTTTTCTTGGTTATATATTGAGCAAGCAAGGCATCAGACCTCAACCTGAGAAAACAAAAGCCATTAAAGAAGCACCCAAACCTGAAAATACCCAACAACTAAGAGCTTTTTTGGGCTTAATAAATTACTATGCAAAGTTCATAGGAAATCTGTCTGGTAAACTATCACCACTGTACAAGCTGCTACAGAAAAATGCAACTTGGCACTGGGGTAAACAACAAGATACTGCTTTTAATACAGCAAAAGAGGCTTTGTCTGCTGACACCTTACTAACTCACTATGACCCAGGGAAAAGACTTATATTAACATGTGATGCTTCACCAGATGGTGTAGGAGCAGTCTTGTCCCACATGGATGAGAAGGGTGACAGACCCATTGCTTTTGCCAGTAGATCTTTGAACCAGACTGAGAAAAATTATTCTCAGTTAGATAGAGAAGGCTTAGGCATCATTTTTGGTGTTAAGAAATTTCATAAGTTTCTGTTTGGTAGGAAGTTCACCATCTTTACAGATCATAAACCATTGCTAGGTTTATTTGGAGAAAACAAAACCCTACCTGAGCATGCCTCACCAAGGATTCAAAGATGGGCTATCACACTAACTGCATACAATTATGAATTGAAATACAAACCTGGATCTGAGAATAGTGCAGACAGTCTTAGTAGATTACCTTTAAAAAACCAAAGCCTGAGCTATGTACCAGAAGATGTATTTGTTCTCTTCACTATCATGGATAACTCCAATATAAATGTGAATGATATTAAAAGAGAAAAACAAAAAGATGAGTGCTTAATAAAAGTATATGAGTACTGTAAGAATGGTTGGCCTGAAGAGTCTGTGAATGATGACTTAAGGCCATATTAAATAAGAAATAAAAACCTTTGTGAAGATAATATAAAAGATGGAGAAGAAGCAGTCCATTATCAGTCAGAGTTGCCTAAACAAAGTATTTGTAACTTAACAAATGATTATGGTGATATGGCAATTTCAAATGTTTTAAAGAGAATACATTAGTAAGAAGGAATGTGATCATCAAACAACTTTGCTAACATCATTAGCACTTACAGAAACTAAAAGGGTAACATCAAAAGAAGAAAAAGATTTTTGCCATTTAATACACCCACTTCAAATACTGGATCACAGTTGCAAAGTGATATGGTCCAGGATATTACTTTTAAACAGTATTTTTGGTTACCAGGAAAGCACTATCAGATTACCTGAGAAAATTGATCAATCAAAGAAATCTATGTTAGTTAAGGATCTGAATAATAGTATAATACTTTCAGATGCCAATTCAAAAATAGTTCCATTAAATCATGACAAGACATTCATTGAAAGAGAATTTGGTGTTAATAAGAATGTGTATCTAAGAAATTATGGGAGAAAGGAAAAATGGATACCAGGTCAAATTGTTCAATGTACAGGACCTGTGCCTTATAAAGTTAAAAATAACTTGTGCAGATAATAAGTGTGAATCTGTCAATCCCACCAAGTCTGATCAGTTCACACCAACTCAGTTTGTTCTACAACCAAGTTCTGTTGATATGAGTGAACCAAGTTGTCTGGAGTCAGAAAATGTAAATTCTGGAGTTAATGATTTAAATCCTAGACCTCCTGAGATAGAGAATCCAGATGGTCAGAATATTGAGTCACCAAATCAAAAGCCACTGAGAAGGTCAAGCAGGACAATCAAGGTCCCAAATAAGTTAGACCTATGATTCTAAAGGTCAAAAGGACTTTGACATTATTGTTTTGTATTTTGATTATGTTGTAGCATATTGTGCATTGTTTGTAAGGATGTAATCTACCATAGCGTTCATGTTACAATATAATTGGTGATTTTAGGATACTATCAATTGTTCTATTGAGAGATGTGTTATTGTGTTCTAAGGGTAAAGGGATGTAATAGATTGAAATAATTGTGAGGTCAAGGGAACTCACTCTTCTGTATTAGTTATATTTATAATATTGTTATCTTGAGTGATGTCCCTTGTCTACTTCCTCCCGTCCTCTCTGTGTGTTACCATCGTGGTAGTTAGACCCAATTAAACGTGTTATATACAACCACAGGCTTCTGTCGTCAAAATATTATATTATTTATGAAAATTTGATAGATAGAAGGCAGAGAATTAGATCTTTTACTTACATGTGAAATTTAATTTATCTATCCGAAATAGTACTCAAGTTATAGGCTTTTGAAAAATTCAAAGTAGGAAAAGTAACACTTCCGGTTATCGGAAATCGCTCAAAAGTTGATACGGATCCAGAGGCGTAGCGAGGGGGGGGCGGGGGGGACGACATATGTCCCCGGGCGCCGACCTTAGGGGGGCGCCAAATTGACAGTTTGAGGGGGGGGTGCAAATGAAAAGTTCGAGGGGGGGGGTGCAAATCGAAAATTTGCTCCCGAGGGGGGCGCCAAATTGAAAGTATGTCCGCGGGCGCCGGGAAGGGTCGCTACGCCTCTGTACGGATCTACGATTTTTATAAAATACTTATATATGAAATTTCATCAACCTAGCTATAACGATACTCAAGTTATCGTGTTTACAGACACAGACACACACACACACACACACACACACAGACATACGGACAAGATTGCAAAATTATGTTTTTCCGACTCAGGGAGCCCTAAATCGTCCAGATTTGCAAAAATCTCGATTTTTTTTTTTTTGCACAATTACAAGACTTTCTCTATTACTTCGTATATACGAGAAAGGGGTCATCCATAAATGACGTCACGCTTTTTTTGACGAATTTTACCTCCCCCCTCCCCTCCGTCACACGTCGTCACAAAAAGCCAGACCCCCCACGGGGCCATCCATAAATGACTGTAATAGATTGAAATAATTGTGAGGTCAAGGGAACTCACTCTTCTGTATTAGTTATATTTATAATATTGTTATCTTGAGTGATGTCCCTTGTGCATGGTACTTCCGACCTTGCCGGTTAACAATTAAAGCTGTTTACATACTCATGGCTTCTGTCTCCGTTGTATTCATAATCTACCTCAACTGGCGACGAGGATAAACATCTACTAGAAAGAGCACCTACTTACGCAAAAAAGAGGTTTGCTAGAGCTTATTAGCTAATTATTTCTAGAATTATGGCGCTGTATGGCCAAATAAAAGAATTTGATGCGAATGATGAAATCATTCAAGATTACCTAGAGAGGTTAAGCTTTTACCTAGAAGCTAACGACGTGACGATAGAAGCCAAAAAGAGAGCTGTTTTGTTAACAGTCATAGGGCCTCAACAATTCAGGCTACTAAAGGACTTATGCGCACCAGCTAGTCCAGATACCAAGAGCTTTAACGAGCTGAGCAAATTGCTAACAGACCACCATGCGCCTACCCCATCAAAGTTTCTATGTAGAGCTAGATTTGACAGTAGGACTCGTCAACCAAACGAGTCAATATCAGAATATGTTGCTGCTTTACGTCATTTAAGTAGATTCTGTGAATTTGGAGAAACGCTGTCTGACAGACTATGTGAAAAGTTTGTGACAGGTGTAAACAGCCCTGATATTCAAAGAAAGTTGCTGCTCGAGTCAGATCTAACATTAGAAAAAGCAATACAACTTGCAACTTCAATCCAGCAGTCATCAGATGCGGCGAAATCTCTAACGCCTTCAGGGATCCATGCAGTAAACAGCAGGTTAGTCAACAAACATCAACCCCAACAGAGCATTCCAACTTATGCTAAACAGCCTGCTCGTTCAAATCCTAGATCTAAATCTAGTAATAATTATCAAAAATGTCATCGATGCAAAGGTCCCCATGCATCTCATCGGTGCAAGTTCAAGTTAGCAACTTGTTATAAGTGCGGTAAGCAAGGTCACATTGCCAAGGCCTGCTTTGCAAAGTCTTCGTCTGTTGCTAAATCTAGCCAGTCAAGACAGTACCGCAACCAAAGGCAGCACTATGTTAACTCTCACCAAGACTACCTAACCCAACCAATGAACCACTCTACCTGTGAAAATTCTCAAATTGATTTGCAGCCGGATTTCAACCTGTTCTCTGTGAAATCAAAAAGTCATGCTCCCATCAATGTACCAGTTTATATCAACGGTAAGAGCATCAGCTTCCAACTTGACACTGGAGCATCTCTAACAGTCATAACAAAGAAAGATTTTGACGCTGTCACAGGAGGATCAGTGTCTCTACAGCCGTGTCACAAGTGTCTAACAACATACACTGGTGACAATGTTCCGGTAATAGGAGAGTGTATGGTTCATGTAAGTTATAATGGTCAAAGTGTTAAACTTCCTCTTCTTGTGGTTGAAGGAAATGGACCGCCATTACTAGGTAGGAACTGGTTAAGTGATCTTAAGTTAAATTGGGAGAGTATTTGTTCATTGAAGAATGTAAAAGAATCTAGTCTTACTTCACTAGATAAAGTTATATCTGAAAATAAATGTGTTTTTGGTAATTCAGGTTTACTAAATGATAGAACAGTGAAGTTAAGCATTAAAGATACAAATCCAAGATACTGCAAAGCTAGAGTTCCACCTTATGCAATGAGGAATAAAATTGAAAATGAGCTAAGTAGATTGGAATCTAATGGCATTATAAAGAAGGTAGACTATTCCGATTGGGCGACACCCATTGTGCCAGTGTTAAAGAAGGATGGTTCTATAAGAATTTGTGGAGACTACAAAACTACACTGAATAAGCAAATAGAGCTAAATAGGTACACTATACCTAACATTGAGGAAATCTCTTTGAATTTGGCAGGAGGAGACAAATTCACTGAATTAGACTTTAGTCATGCTTACACTCAACTAGAACTGCATCCAGATTCAAAAGTCTATACGACAATAAACACACATAAAGGACTCTACCAATATGAAAGACTATGTTTTGGCATATCATCTAGCCCTGGAATTTTCCAAGCTGTCATGGACAGTATTTTTAAGGATATTCCAAATGTTTGTGTGTACTTTGACAATGTGTACATAACTGGTAAGAATGACACTGAACATCTTAAAACACTTGATAAAGTATTAAAAATTGTTGGTGAAAAAGGTTTAAAGATAAACAAAGATAAATGTCAATTCATGCTGACAGAAATTAGTTTTCTTGGTTATATATTAAGCAAGCAAGGCATCAGACCTCAACCTGAGAAAACAAAAGCCATTAAAGAAGCACCAAAACCTGAAAATACCCAACAACTAAGAGCTTTTTTGGGCTTGATAAATTACTATGCAAAGTTCATAGGGAATCTGTCTGGTAAACTATCACCACTGTACAAGCTGCTACAGAAAAATGCAACTTGGCACTGGGGTAAACAACAAGAAGCTGCTTTTAATACAGCAAAAGAGGCTTTGTCTTCTGACACCTTACTAACTCACTATGACCCAGGGAAAAGACTTATATTAACATGTGATGCTTCACCAGATGGTGTAGGAGCAGTCTTGTCCCACATGGATGAGAAGGGTGACAGACCCATTGCTTTTGCCAGTAGATCTTTGAACCAGGCTGAGAAAAATTATTCTCAGTTAGATAGGGAAGGCTTAGGCATCATTTTTGGTGTTAAGAAATTTCATAAGTTTCTGTTTGGTAGGAAGTTCACCATCTTTACAGATCATAAACCATTGCTAGGTTTATTTGGAGAAAACAAAACCCTACCTGAGCATGCCTCACCAAGAATTCAAAGATGGGCTATCACACTAACTGCATACAATTATGAATTGAGATACAAACCTGGATCTGAGAATAGTGCAGATAGTCTTAGTAGATTATCTTTAAAAAACCAAAGCCTGAGCTATGTACCAGAAGATGTATTTGTTCTCTTCACTATCATGGATAACTCCAATATAAATGTGAATGATATTAAAAGAGAAACACAAAAAGATGAGTGCTTAATAAAAGTATATGAGTACTGTAAGAATGGTTGGCCTGAAGAGTCTGTGAATGATGACTTAAGGCCATATAAAATAAGAAATTAAAACCCTTTGTGAAGATAATATAAAAGATGGAGAAGATGCAGTCCATTATCAGTCAGAGTTGCCTAAACAAAGTATTTGTAACTTAGTAAATGATTATGGTGATATGGCAATTTCAAATGCTTTAAGTAAGAAGGAATGTGATCATAAAACAACTTTGCTAACATCATTAGCACTTACAGAAAATAAAAGGGTAACATCAAAAGAAGAAAAAAGATTTTTGCCATTTAATACACCCATTTCAAATACTGGATCACAGTTGCAAAGTGATATGGTCCAGGATATTACTTTTAAACAGTATTTTTGGTTACCAAAAAGCACTATCAGATTACCTGAGAAAATTGATCAATCAAAGAAATCTATGTCAATTAAGGATCTGAATAACAGCATAATACTTTCAGATGCCAATTCAAAAATAGTCCCATTAAATCATGACAAACATTCATTGAAAGAGAATTTGGTGTTAATGAGAATGTGTATCTAAGAAATTATGGGAGAAAGGAAAAATGGATACCAGGTCAAATTGTTCAATGTACAGGACCTGTGCCTTATAAAGTTAAAAATAACTTGTGCAGATAATAAGTGTGAATCTGTCAATCCCACCAAGTCTGATCAGTTCACACCAACTCAGTTTGTTCCACAACCAAGTTCTGTTGATATGAGTGAACCAAGTTGTCTAGAGTCAGAAAATGTAAATTCTGGAGTTAATGATTTAAATCCTAGACCTCCTGAGATAGAGAATCCAGATGGTCAGAATATTGAGTCACCAAATCAAAAGCCACTGAGAAGGTCAAGCAGGACAATCAAGGTCCCAAATAAGTTAGACCTATGATTCTAAAGGTCAAAAGGACTTTGACATTATTGTTTTGTATTTTGATTATGTTGTAGCATATTGTGCATTGTTTGTAAGGATGTAATCTACCATAGTGTTCATGTTACAATATAATTGGTGATTTTAGGATACTATCAATTGTTCTATTGAGAGATGTGTTATTGTGTTCTAAGGGTAAAGGGATGTAATAGATTGAAATAATTGTGAGGTCAAGGGAACTCACTCTTCTGTATTAGTTATATTTATAATATTGTTATCTTGAGTGATGTCCCTTGTGCATGGTACTTCCGACCTTGCCGGTTAACAATTAAAGCTGTTTACATACTCATGGCTTCTGTCTCCGTTGTATTCATAATCTACCTCAATGACGTCACGCTTTTTTGGACGATTTTTACCTCCCCCCCCTCCCCTCCGTCACACTTCGTCACAAAAAGCCAGACCCCCCCCCTAAAATGACGTCACACCTCAACCTACAACCCCCCTCAAAATTGCAGTTGAATTTTTTTTAAACATTGATTTTTTTCCAAAATCTTGTCTAAACTATTAAAATTTATTAAAACAGTTTTCTAAAACGCGAAATAACGTCTAAAATTCGTTTTCTAACATTGCTTTTTTATAATGCAAAAATGTGACGTCGCAACATCTGACCCCCCCCCTCCCCCTCATCACACATCGTCACAAAATTACGGACCCCCCCCTCCCCCCTACGAGTGTGACGTCATTTATGGATGACCCCCACCCTAAAATTACGTCACACCTCAGCCTACAAAACCCCCCTCGAAATTGCAGTTGAATTTTTTTAAACAGTTATATTTTTCCAAAATCTTGTCTGAACTCTGTCAAAATAGAGTATTTTATATTTTTAATCAATTGTTATTACAATTTATTAAAACAGTTTTCTAAAACGCAAAATAACGTCTAAAATTCGTTTTCTAACATTGCTTTTTTATAATGCAAAAGTGTGACGTCGCACCATCTGAAACCCCCCCCCCCCCCCCATCACAAAATTACGGATCCCCCCCCCCAACGAGTGTGACGTCATTTATGGACGACCCCAAAGTAAAAATGTAATGGTGTGACGTCATACTTTCTGACACCCCCCCCCCCCCCCCCCCATCTTCACATTTATGGATAACAATATTGTTCTGCCTAGGTTTATTTTGCCGAAATTTCGGTTTTCTGACCAATAAATTTTACAGTGGTGTTTGTTTGTCAACCAAAACTTATTAATTTGTTTTTATGCGTTTTTAACCATATTTTTTTTTCTATTCATTTTCCAACATAACCAAAAAGAAATTCCCTTTTGTTTTGCGAAATCGGTCCGACAAACTTTTTACCTCTGAACGTGAACTTAACAATCTTTTTATAGATTCGTCAGACTGATCACATGACCAAACTCTCTAATCACAACATTTTTCTCAGAATAATAGAATGTAAAGAAAATATTAGTTTAATAACACACTAAACAGAGAATATTTT
Source organism: Physella acuta (assembly GCF_028476545.2). Taxonomy (NCBI): domain Eukaryota; kingdom Metazoa; phylum Mollusca; class Gastropoda; family Physidae; genus Physella; species Physella acuta. The sequence goes on from NW_026731697.1 coordinate 1,412,244, forward strand.
TTAAATTTGTTTTTTCAACATACATCTTTTTATAAATTTCAATACATCTTTTCATTTAATAGCAAAAGATGCACATTTAAAGTTGACGTAATAGCCGGAAGTAAAACGAAAGCCATTGATTAGAACACTATTGTCAAACAAAACCCAGAGAAGATTGTGTTGGCCCAACCTAAATTTTTATTTGTTCATTAACTTCATCTACTTGAAGATGAAACAGAGTGGTCAGTTGCCTGCTGGGGTAGACCCTCGTTCATTTAGATGCTGCTTTTGCTGCCATGTTAAAACAGGAACGTTGTTTTATGGAATAGTTATTGCGGTAACCAGCTGTCCTAATTTTTTAAACTTGAGTGACCAGGCTAAATTTCTAGATCTAGATATCTAGATCTAGCTAGAAAATCTACTAGTCTAGAATCTAGATCTATCTACTTATCTAGATCTATAACTCCAGCTTCTAGAAATAAGAGAATATACTCACTAGAAATCTAGAATGAAGTTGTTAGTTTAGAATTAATCTAGGCAATTGAGGGGGGGGGGGGGAGATTTTTGGTAATCTATCATGATATTAGCGTGTATTACGGCATCGTAATTTCTAAGGGCAACCATTTTGGAAATGGCGCTGACTTCCCTTTTCGCTTTTTGTCCCAGGCTTCCGTCACCGCCGCGCGTGAGTCTAAAAATAGACTAACGGCTTGTTCCAACCGGCATTTCGTTGACGCTCTCTGCCTTTCGGGTTTACTTGACATATTGGAAAATTTTTTGGCGGACGATATTTATTAATTTAGTTTTTCTTTCTTCGGAATATTGCTGTCAAAAATAGAGGTAATTTCATCACTTTTTTTCTATTTGAATTAGATTCCAGTTCTTTTTAAAATTTTGGTAGTTCGACAGAGTTTTGCAAATTTTCTTTAAATTAAGTCTGAAAACGGCTAATTTCCCACCAACAAGTCGTTTAAATGTACCTGCAAAGTCTGAATCGATAGCTTTGTAGCCGCCATTATTTTAAAAAGATTTTAAAAATATTGTATATTTAATAAGTTTTTTAAAAATAGCATTATTAAAAAAAAACTATTTTACGAAAAAAAGTAATAAGGTTTAATAGTGTCATTAGGTAGATTTAGATCTAGATCTAGATTCTAGCTAGACTAGACCTAGAATTTCTAGAAATTCTAGATCTAGTCTAGAGGGAGATTATATCATCTAGAAATCTAAATCCAGATCTAGATCTAGAGATTCTATCATTCTAGTCTAGATCTAGTCTAGAGTCTAGTCTAGATTCTTAGAATTAGATCTAGAATCTAGATTAGATCCAGATGATCGTCAAGCTAGACTCTAGACTAGATCACTAGGAGAGGCTAGATCACTATCACTTCACTAGATCAAGAATCTAGATCAATTTATGAAACCTAGAATCTCTAGATTTAATAATAGATCTAGATTCTAGATGATGTAGATTCTTTATTCTATACATATTCTATTTATATTAAAATGACGAAAAGTCCGAAAATATAATTTGACGCGTATGACGTCATCAAGTTGTGTACTACCAATATCGGAGACACTTTTTTTTTTAATGTAAGAGGAAAAATAATGGTGGCAGGTTAATCCAAATTTTTTATAAACACAAAAATTTTAAAATCGAAATAGGCTAAATAAACTTTTGCTAGACACACACAGAGTATAAAAAGTAGTTTCAGTAAAAAATTACGCGTCGATCGGTATCTTTTCCTCCCGAAAATAACGAATTTTCAATTTTCGAAATACACTCTAATGATATCATCTTAAGTGCGAAAACTCGTCTCGTCGGAGGTTAGTAATGTGCGAAAAAGTTGCCTCATTTTAAGGCTCTAATAGAAGTATATAGTATATTGTGGTATATTAGGTAGTCTGGCGCATTGCTTAGATGGCAGGATTGACCTCTGACCCTGAAACGTCACGCATCGTTTTCTGACGGTTTTTACGTTTATTTTAGGGGTCCCATCCACGACAAATGAAAAAACTGTTTATATCGCAAATTCTCATCATTATTTTAATGCAAATTGCTAATAAAATGGATAATATGCCTTAGAATGTCAGAAAAAATCGCAAGATTCGTGGTTGTAAATAATGAGAGGATTTCTAGTGGAGCACTCTCCGTAAAAACTGAACCGCCGCCAAAAACGACCGACTAACGGGGAAAACGGCTCGACTAACTGTACATTAATATATAATTGATATATTTATCATGTATATTTACAGTATTTTTGATTACTTTTTCTAAAATCTTCCTCGAGGATGAGGTACCCACGCTGACATTTCTATCCGCTATTTTTAGTATCATGACGTCATTGTTACGCTAGTTGCCAGACTGAAACAACTAGTTTTTGTTTTTTACGGAATGAACTGTTAAGTCTAGTATTTTAATTATAATTCAATTGTAGCATGTGTGGAAAAAGTAAAATTATAGACATTATTATTGTATTAGTAATTTTATTAGTATATTAATTTTTTCTTCACTGTGGGCCGACCGTTGCTGCATTCGTGACCGGTGGTTGACCTCGTCAACGCTGTGTGGCCTATTCGTTTATATAATCAGTGATGCTCGTTCAGTGGCCTTTTTCAGAGCTAGGCCTAATTACGGGCGATTTTTAGACTTAATTGATTGGCCGTTAGCCTTTTTCATTGCTGCGTATTGTAAAAAATGCTCGTTCAGGGGCCTTTTTTTTTTGCAGCTAAATAATCTGTTTACGGGCATTTTAAGCGTTTATTTATTAATTTTTTTAAGCTAGACGTAGATCATCTAGATCTAGTTTAAAAAATATTTTTTTTATACAGCTGGCTGTCTAGCATGCCTGATATGTGAACTAAAAAAAAAATTGACCGAACTTTAAAAAAAAAAATGACCAGAAGTAGGGAAGTAGGTCTCTTTTTCAATTTGCTTGAAGAAGAGGGGGGGGGGAAGAGAGAGAGAGAGAAGTGAAGACACCGACCATCTCGTGTACGCGTGTTCATTCTATGACGTGTACTATAGGCCTGCTGAAGTCACGGTGACCCCGCGACCGTGGTGGGATTTTTCATCCACAGGATAGTAAACATAAGCAAGCAATCACGCGAGTGTTGATGTTTGGAGATTTTATTTTTAAAAAAATCACATACGTCATGTTTTCAAGAAGAAAAAAATGTAATGTAAAAAAAAAGACATTAATACCATGTATGAACCTCAGCTGCCACACTGTTGACTCAATATAATGTGATTGAGTGGAAAATGTATTTGCATTTATAAACTATCTTAACTATTACTATCATATTATTTTATGCATATTTATTATTTAAAATTAGAATTTGAAATAAAAAATATTTATTATGGTCGTTTGATTTATGTAGGTGTTCATTATTTCTTAAAATGTTATGAATAACATGTAGAGTAGAATTTAATAAATAATAAAATAACTAGATCTAGTTTTATTATCAACCAGTTGGTTTTTGTTATTTTCCGGTGAGTAAATGACCTAAGCTGACGCAATTACCATGGCGGGAATTAAAAGCTCGTGCACACAAGTCCACGGCGTCATGTTATGCCGGTCCAGGAGCAAGATTCTTGTTTTGTCGTTCATTTTCCATTCTAGCTAAATTTTCAAATTCTCTCTTTTCTCGTCAACCGAATAAGCTAGATATTTAAATGTGGTGTCAAATGTTCTCTTAAGGGGTAAGGAACTTAATGGTGTATTTGAAATAACAGAATATTTTATTTTAAAAAATCCATAATTCAACCTAATATACTATAGTATATTTGTCAAACATTATAGATAACTGAATAATCAATATAGGCCAGAAATTAACTTGAAACAGCAGTTTTTTCAAGCAAGATTTGCTATATAAACAGCAGCCACCTGTAAGTAAGTTAGAGTGGTTTCCCCTGAATCTCTAACTATAATTTTACAAAAAAAAAACTTAAACAAGATGGCTACTAAAGTAAATGAGCTTGATTGAATCTGATGAAAACATCACTAGATCATCTAGTCTTTATTTTTACTGAAAAGTTTTAATGCAATTGTTTAAAAAAAGGTACATTAATGAAACTTTGAAACATTTTTGTAATTTTCAAAACATAGGCCTAAATCCTTCTAAAAATGTGAAATAATTACTAAATTTACCTTTTTTCACATTACTAGTCTCGGCTGATTTTACATACCTAAAATGATAGATTACTGAATTTTTATACCATTGTCCGATAATAGAATCTTCTGATGATTATTGATACCGGTGTCCGATAATGGAATCTTCTTTAAAAATGGGGTGTAACCTTACACCCTTTTTTAAAAGAAGATTCCATTATCGTACACCGGTATAAAAATTCTCCCGAGAAAGTATAATTATTTAATTTTTTTATCGGCAAAGTTTTGGATAATATTTAGAATTGGCAGAACGAGCCCCCCCCCCCCCCCCCCGTCAAGAACCAGTGTGCCTGTTGCATTGAGTTAAATAGAAATGTTGCCTTTAACATAAACAATTATTTTCAAGTTCTCTACATGCTGTCTTGAGACTGAAATTATTGTCTTTTTTTAAAATTGTAATATAATAATTTATCAATTTCTGGTTTACTGAAGTGAAGAAAACAGGCTATTTACCAATCTAGCAATCAAACCAACTAACTTTATCCCTTTATCTGACACAAGCTTATATTTTTGTATGGTTTCCTGCCTTCATTTTATTAGTGTTTTTTTTTTAATATTTAGATTCTACATTATTTAGGATCTAAGCTAATTAATAAATTATGAATCCATTGGTTTTTCAAAGCTAATACTATCCTGTGTAACAAAAATTAAGATTATTTTATAACTATTTATAACTCTTGCAAAGTATAACAATTACAATTAAGACTGATTTAGATTTAGGTACTGACATGAATCAGTACAAAAAAAACCTCAGATGATATTGTGAACAATAAAAATGAATTTTAATTATTAATATGGCTGGCAAGCCTACCAAGTAACTTGAAGTTTCACAAATTTATTTTATGAGTTAACTTTTGAATAACAGTGGTACTTCTTTCAGTTATTTCTGCTAAGAAAAAACCTAGAGCTCTTTAACATAGTTAAAAAAAAGCATATTTTAGACATGAACATGGGTCTAATTATTTGTGAATCTAAAGTCAGATTTTATTAGTTGACTATATAAACATTTTTTTTTTATTCCAGCTGATTCATGTTGTTTTTCTGGGATTCCTGGTACTTGCTGCAATCCACCCAGACATTTTAGTGCCTGATAACCAGCAGCCCTATGATGGAATCATTGTTGTGCAAACAGAAAATGGAAACTTCATCCAAAATTTCGGTAATCAAGCTGGAAAACAGCAGATCAGCAAAGGTAGATTTTATTTTTCTTACGTTACATATTTGATGTATTTTTAATTTGCAGATTAGCTATCAACTAATAAATTCATATTCATTTCTCTATGCAGTTTATTCTTTTTCTACAAGCTACTAAATATCATGTACCCTAAAAGGCCTATTTTAAAACTTTTTTTTTCAGACAATCTTTGTGTTATGTTTGGAATAACACTTGTGTGTCTGGTGTCAACCATAGCACTTGTCTATGGAGTTGCTAGGGTTTGTTTATACTTTTTTTGTCTGTAAAATTCTGTTGGTCCAAATTTATTTTAATTAAAAAGATTTTGAAGCATTACTTTCTGTACTAAGTATTAAAATCTTTTTAAAACAATTTTTTTCTTTATACTTAACCATGCCACATTTAAAATGTATTTAAAACTTTTATGTAGAATTTGGCAAGTTATTTGATGCCCTTCTTCTGCCTGCAAGTTTTCGATTTCTGTCTGAGCTGTCTGACTGTTGTAGGATGCTTCACATATGCCCCTAACATTAAGCAATGGATTCATGATCAAGGACTGGTAACTAAAGATTGCACTATTTGTGTTATATTTTGCTCTGAATACCTGTTGATAAAAACTAATAAAGTTAAATGTAAAATCTATAATATAAGCGGGCTGTGTCTGTCCTTCCGTCCGTCATCGCTATAGATTTTGGGACTATAAAAGTAAACTACGCACCATGCTGTGCTTTTCAGTGCACCGCAGTGTCTTATTATAAGTAAAAGAGTTGGGTTTGCTTATATAATGACATAGAGCTATTTTATAATTTCCACTGTTTGTACAATTTTGCATAACGTAAAGAGAATATTAAATACATGCACATTGCTAAAACATATTAAAAGGATCAATGTCAAATATCGTTTTCGTTAATATTCCTAGAAAAAGTGGATACATTTTAATAACATAATAACTGTAGGTTAGAAAAATCTAATTAAACTGTTTAGTATTTTTGCTAAGGGAGGTATTTTAAAAATAAATTGAACTCACGCTAAAAATGTGAATGCAGAATCTACAAGACGGAATAATTGTTGGAATAATATAATTAGCAAAATGTGAATGCAAATTATGCAGACGTGTACGAGTACATTATTGTTGGAATATTATAATTAGCATTGATTGATAAAAGTCTATCTTTTATTTTTTTTATTCACTGAATGTAATGTTTACTACTTATAATTTTTAATCAACTATTAAGCACTATTATAGACGCGTCATCACGTTCATTGGGTGCGCAATGGTATTAGTTATGAAACTCTATTGTAAATTTTTAAAATTTAAAGTACTGGGGAAAAAAATGCGTGAATCGATAAAGTGATATAATATGGTAGGTAAACCACGGATATTTTAAATACTGCTGGGGGTTTTATAGGAGAGGCATAGAGAGGGGAGGGAACATATGTCCCCGGTTGCCGACCTAAGGGGGCGCCAAAGTGGGTTGGAAAAAAATTGCGGGGGGGGGGGGGGGTGGTGGAAATCGAAAGCTTGAGGGAGGTGGGAGGGTGCAAATCGAAAGTTTGAGGGGGGGGGATGCAAATCAAAAGTTTGAGCGGGGGGGGGGGGTTAAATCAAAAGTGGTGCAAATCGAAAGTCTAAGTGGAGGTACAAATCGAAAGTTTGAGGGAATAGGGTGGAAATTGAAATTTTGAGGGGAGGGGGTGCAAATCGTAAGTTTGAGGGGGGGGGGTGCAAATCAAAAGTTTTTCCCCGGGCGCTGGAAAGGGTCGTTACGCCTCTGTTATTTTAGTCATTCACTGTGTCAGACGCATTCGGCGGCGCTCGGAAAGGGCGCGATTTGGCGCTACGGGCTAGACTGTGTGCAATATGCCTTTATGATTGCATTTAAATTGTGTTTATGTTATGAGTGTTATGTTTGTTTTTTCGTTTGTTTGTGTTTTTTGCGTTCGTTTGTGTTGTGTTTAGTTTTGTTCTGTTCCCAAGTTGGTACATTTAAAAAAGATTTATCGTGGCGGAGCACGGGATGCAGCTAGTTTATTATAGGCCTACTCAACAAAACTATCAATTTTTATTTATGATACAGTTACAAAGTTTAATTTTGTTATTTGAACTTTCAGCTTATGATTTTTATATACTTTTGTAAATAATTTTAAAATTCCCAGTGCAGGAGAAACAGTGAGATAAAATCCATGTTAATAGTATCTAGAGTTTTTCCTCTGCAGAGGTGGGTTTTTTTTCATGTTATGTCCTGATGAAGCAGTCCACATGGTATATATTTGCAGGAAAACTTGCCATTCATGAACCACTATATTTTTGAAGGAAAATTTACCATTCATGAACCACTATATTTCTGCAGGAAAACTTGCCATTCATGAACCACTATATTTTTGTAGGAAAACTTACCATTCATGAACCACTTTATTTCTGCAGGAAAACTTGCCATTCATGAACCGCCTGATGTGCTTGGACTCAGACTATCTCATGCTTTTGTTTGTCACCTGCCTCATTCTGGTCCTCTCTGTTAAGGTTGGTTTTGTATTGTTCATATTTTTTAAATTTTGCTGATTATTTACTGTTATAGCAATTATCTATGTTTCATGTTCTTTTTTAGTGTAGTTGGTTATAATTTAGTGATTTTTGAGAATGTAAAACCCCAACATTAAAATAGCTTACAAAACTGCAGTGTCTATTTATCATAGTTCTGAATTTTGTTTTGTTCCAGGCTTACCTTATTGGCATGGTATGGTCCTGCTACAAGTACATCCAGTATCATGTGGCTTCTCGCAGTGTGGTCAGGGAATACTCTGTTGATCCTGACACTGAGGTACACTATCATTTGCATGTTTAGTCATAGCTACATTTTCTGTATGTGGGCGAATAGAATACAAGCCATGAAATTGTGATACTGTAGAAAGTTGTTAAGAATATTTTTAAAAGACAGCATTTAGGGCATTTAAAAAAAAAAGGAAAAAATGGGAATATAAGGAAATGGGTTTAACCCTGGAAGATGCACTAAGTTTGGTGTGGAAGATCAATAAAACACTAGTGGCAACCCAACTGTCCACCTATACCATGAGACAAGAAGAAATAGACCCATTTGAAAACTTTTTAATGGCTCAATAAGTTTCGACTTGTTTAAATAATCAGACTTTGCTCACAAGTTGGTGTTGTGTTTAATTATAAGTGAAATCATTTCTTATTTTTAGAAGGTTTGAATTGAATTAGCTGAAATGTGTAACCTTTTCATTATTTACTTCACTAGATGCTTCTCCCTCCATGCTATGAGGAAGCCATCAAGGTCCCCAGCACCTATCCTCAGCCCCCTGCATACAACAGTCAGTAAAGCTGAGCATCTACTATTTATGCAGATTTTTTCTAACTAGCCCTGCATATTTAAAGAACTAATCATGCCTTTTGTTCTGTTTTAGAGGTTTAAAAAGAAATATTTGGTGTGATTCAGATTAAATTAACAACCTTTGTGAAGAAACTGTTGACTAAATTTATTCTGGAATAGAATACATTTGTGTATCTAGCCTACTGTTCCATACATTTTGGCTTTGATTATAAGAACCTTTAAATTGCTTGTAGGATGATTTGATTCTATCAGGGTTGCTTTAACTTTCAAACTTTGGGAACATTTCATCATTTTCTTACTGGTTGTAAAGTTCACATCCAATGTATTTGTATATAATGGTAACCTAAGGAGTTTTCAATATTTTCTATCTAGCTTAGTTTAGCACTTGTACATGTTTACCAACACTGGTTGCTTCGTCATGGCTATAATCCTGCTGTACATCCCATGCAAGAATACCTAGTTTGGATTGGTTTGTTTCCTGTGTTTGGTACACATTTGTGGGACGTGTTTATTTAGCCCCCATCTTTTAACACAGACCCTCAATCTTCACTTGTTAAATTGTGCCCTAAACTAAGTTAAGTCTTTTAATTTAAAAAAAAACCTATTAAAATTTTAAATACTTTATAACAACTGGGTTTTTTCTTTCTATTTTTCTTCTTCAAAGTTGCCCATCTCTATTTGAACAGTGACAAAATTCTGGAATAATATTGTTAGTCCCATTTCTTCTGTAACGGTGAATTGTTTTTTTTACAATCCTTTTATTATTCAATGTGTCTCATGTAGTCTTATCAGGTGACATTTTTACACTCCGCTTTCAATGTGTGACGCAAAATTAAAAAAAAATATTTGACAACTCGTTATATTTAATTAAAACTTATTGTTTAGTTGTAATACATTTTGTGCATCGTTTTGTTTTATTTTTATTTGGTTGTTTTTTTTGTGTTGAAATGTAATCCAATATTTCTGTGATGTCCAGACCGCTAAACTCATGCCAATACATTTCTCTTCGTTTTGAAAATACCTTGCAATCTATTTTTTCTTAAACACTTGTGCTATCTTACACTAGCCCAGAATTGTCTTATCAGTATTTATTTTTTAAAAATTTCACTTTTTTGATTGTGTACCTCATGGAAAATTATAAATTTTGGAGCAATGTATTTTTTACTGCTATACAAAGATGCTTCATTCCTTAAGCTCAAAAATCACAAGTAAAAACCACCTCCTAACATCCAAAAATGTAAAGAGAGCTGTATTGTGGTAGTTTAATGTGTACAGTGAGTTTCTAAATTCTAAAACATCGCCAATAATTTGTACAATTTAAAACTTTATTAATGTGTACAGTTTGTTTAACTAGTACAACTTGAAAGTTTATTTCTTCGGTATTTGGTTAATAAAAGCCTGATTTTGAAAAACAAAGCTGCTGTTGTTTCATTAATTAAAATGATATTCTTTAGGTAATAATTTTTTTTAAAAGAATAAAAAATAACTACTCAAGAAAATGTATATATTACTACACAAGTACACGACAACAGCTTCTATTCATTTACAGAAATTGTTAGGTGCAGCTAAATCTTAACATACATCAAGACAAATCTATGGCTGTTCAGTTTTTATGACTAAAAATTTATCCCACTTAAGGTGGGTCAGGTAAAAATTTACCCCACTTTAGGTGGGTCAGGTTAAAATTTACCCAAGATGGGTCAGGTAAAAATTTACCCCACTTAAGATGGGTCAGGTAAAAATTTACCCCACTTAAGATGGGTCAGGTGAAAATTTACCCCACTTAAGATGGATCAGGTAAAAATTTACCCCACTTAAGATGGGTCAGGTAAAACTTTACCCCACTTAAGGCGGGTCAGGTAAAAATTTACCCCACTTTAGGTGGGTCAGGTTAAAATTTACCCCACAGTTGTTTCTAGTATCTACCCGTTACATGAGGTGTGGTTACAACGAGAGATTTACGGTGACACTTTTCTAGAGATTTAGGGTGACTTTAACGTAAACTTCTTGTTAACATTGACAAGACTCAACATAGTTTTCATTATTATTTTTTTTTTTGTACATGTTTTATTTATATTTTACTAACCGTTTTTTGTGATCTTTTAGATCGTAAAACAGTTGTGGGGGTTTAATCACACGATTTAAAATTAACTCCACACTTTAATAAAGGCTTTTTAAAAAGTGCAAATGGTATGTTACTATATAAGGGTTAAAGTTTTAAAAATGTCATTCTAAATACATGTTGGTAGTTCACGGTTTTATATCGCAGTTTTTTGAGTCAGTGCGGCAATTAGAATAGCCGTGTCGTCACTTCCGTCGTTGGTGCAAGTTGAGTTGTAGTAGGCGAGGTCTGGCATTCCAGGGGATGTCAGGTCATAACACGAGCCACATCCGCTGCTGTCACGTGATCGACGCCCATCATCGGACGGTGAGTCGGACTCGTACATGGGCGTGGCCATTCTGTGCTCGTCATTATCCGTCGTGCTGTACGGGACGACACGAGAGCTATGATTGGCCCAGGCGTGTGGGTACTGGACTGAGTTGGAATCGATTCTGTCAAGTGGTATCGATCTGTCCTTTCCAGAAATGGAAGAAGGGTTGGAGTTGAATGTCCCCTTTTCAACATTGTACATCGTGTTGATTGGTTTGGTTGAAAAATGCACGGTGCCAGAGTTGGTTGAGAACTGCTGCAAGTTGGGGGCGCCACATGTTGTTTGACAGTCTCCGGCCATGGCGCCATAAGACCCGTGAGTTCCTGACGACTTTTCCGGTCTGCGGAAGTCTGGCGACGGGACCAGATCCTGCTCGACGAAATATCCGCGCTCTTCTCGTCTGCTGTTGACAACTGACTGCTCACACTGCAAGTCAGGCTTAAAGTCATCCATTGTGACGTCCTCGCTAAATATGTTGGTTTGTCGGATGTAATGCGGCCTCCGTCTAGCGTTGGTAGGCCCTGATATGTCATTGAAGCTAGTCACTTCCGGTACGTCACCACATACATGCATATGTCTGTTTTCTTGGTTGTTAAAATATTTACAATACTCAAGCGAGCTATTGCATAACATGGGTGGTCTTTGAAGGTGAGTCTGACCATATCTTGACTGGGCCTCTGCGTCCATTTGACAAAGTTTCTCATCGTTGTTGAAGGCGTGTTCTAGATCCATCTGACGCCTGCTGTTGACGTACGTGGCTTCGAGAGCCAAGCTATACTCCAAGACTTTAGCGGTGTCTGGAGTTTCTGCGGCACTTCCGGGGCTGGTGGATAGTAGAAACGCTTGCGTGTGTCTGCTGGCAGGAACCGGCATGCCCTTGATTGTCTTCTCCAGGTACTGGTCCAGCTCCAGAATGTCGGCACAAGTAAAAGGTTCGTTTGTTTTTCCTATATCATTTCCCTGCTCCGTTTCTATGGTCACAGGGGCGTGAGTATTATGTTCGATTTTTATGCTTTCATGTGCATTCGTCGAGACTCCCATGTGTCTTTGAGGAGAATCGCGAGAATCGTAATCTTGGCACGTTTTGGTATGAAGATTGTTGTTTTGAGCCAGTTTTTGATATTTAGTGTTACCACTTTTTTCGACGTAAGCTAAAGACTGAGTGAACACAGATAGAGAGTTTGTTTTGTCTGTTGTACAGTTGGGGTGTCTAGATGAACCGGTATCAAGGTCGATGACCTCTGCTGAAATCTTGCGTAGAATATTTGAGAAGGTCACCTTGCTGTTATCCGTAGGGACACTAAATCCGTTCCCGGCATACACTGTGTTGTTTGAAGTGTAATTCGGCATGTTTCCAAATGCGTGGTAATTAGTTTCATAAACGGATGAATGGTCCGACTTTATAGAAGTAGCAGAAAGTAAGTTGGGCGCATTTTTCGAAACATAAACTTGTCGCGAAAAATGTTCCGACGATCTGGCCGTAGAGGTTGTTAGCTCTACAGAGGCATGTTCCGCTCCCGGAGAATCGTCTTGCTGGTTGTCGGCAGAGGAACTACTTTTCTTGCTTCCAATGCGTTTGGTGTTCTTCCGCCTTCTGGGCCGATACTTGTAATCGGGGTAATCTTGGGTATGCTGTACTCGAATCCTCTCAGCCTCGTCTACAAAAGGTTGTTTCTGATCCGGTTTCAAACTCCGCCATTTTCTGCCTGTAAAAAATGAGAAAAAATAATTGTATTTAGATCTACGTTATGTTGAATTTATAATAACTGAACAATAGACACAATAGATAAGCCCTACAATAATACAATACAAAATGTACACAAATAGATTTATCTGCAATACGACACTTTAAAAACGAAGACAAGTTGACAAGGTTTTTAAATAGCCTATGTTCAAGCAGAATGATAAGTTAATGGCGTCACAACCTTAGAATACTTGAATGGTAGGAGGACGGAGAGGAGAGGGTTAAGAAACGTGTGGCATACATTTTGTATTTCCCCGTGAACAAAACATGGTCAGCTCAAATCATCATGACATTAAAGACCACAATAAATGTGTTAATCATAACCAAAGCATCAAGTAAAGTAAAGATGTGTGTACCGTCAAATATCACTGCGCATACTGCAAATAGTGCACAATCCTAGTACTTCCTAGTTGTTAGTAACACGGTTATGGGAAGGTAACATGATATAGACCGAGGTAAGGGTGTGTGTGCGGAAGTAATATTGTACTTTACAGCCAATCTAGTACGGGCAACATCCGCCATTTTGTCATTATTAGCTTACATTAAACATGAAATAATTAAAAAGTGCTCATGCTAAAGTTGAATATTTGAATAATTTAAATAATAAAATATGGAAATGTACTGAACCTAAAAATAAATAAATTACCCAAAGAACCAATAGAGACCGCTTGCATTGTATTAATTGTGATTGGTTATTAAACCAGGATTAATGTGAAAATTATAGGAAAATCTTATGTTTATTTTTTTTTTAATTTCAAAGTAAAGTAAACCAATGTTTATTTCTAAGCCAAAGAGCCTACGTTTTGGCTTCAAATGCACCTAAACATGTTTTAAAAAATATTTTATGACCTTTTAGTCAAATATGGTTTTAGTTTCGTCGAATCGGTCATGTTTGTGTAGTGTAAACACACCTTCAAACTTTGAAAATTTCAGGTTATGTCACAATAAAACCTACCGGAAAGTTTTTTAAAAAATAACACAGGTCGAGTCAACAACAGGACTTTTAAAAAAAATCTATTTCCCCACCTAATCCATTTCATTTTCCCAACTAAACCAGTTCCATTCAATCGTTTTTTTTTTTAACTTGTAGGCCTACTAAATCATTTTTTTCTAAGTAATTTTTTTTAGTTTATATTAATTGAAGAGGATATTCAAATTAAAGTAATTCAGTGGAGCAACTATTTTGTTTATTTAAATCAGCAACCATCCCCTATTGAAATACAATCGAATAAGTACACCGATGTATTGATGTAAAAAAATGCATTTCTACTGTCGCTATAGATACTAGGATTTTTAGAATTCTTTGCTTCTTTGCCATTGAGTTTCACAAAAGATATTGGGGTGGGATGGATGGATGGGGGAGGGGAGCGGGGGGGGGGGGGGGGGGGGGGGGGGGGTATTAAATGGGCATGCCTATCTGTGATCTGAAAATTTTTGTGCGGGGAAAAAAAAATCCTGAAAAACCCAGACCCTTGATTATACGAGCTTAAAATTGGTGAAAAACCCAGACCCTTGATTATACGAGCTTAAAATTGGTGAAAAACCCAGACCCTTGATTATACGAGCTTAAAATTGGTGAAAAACCCAGACCCTTGATTATACGAGCTTAAAATTGGTGAAAAACCCAGACCCTTGATTATACGAGCTTAAAATTGGTGAAAAACCCAGACCCTTGATTATACGAGCTTAAAATTGGTGAAAAACCCAGACCCTTGATTATATGAGCTTAAAAAATACATGAAATATTTCTCAATTTTTTCGGGAGGAGGGGACGGAGGGGCGGGGGCTAGTAACGTTACAGGCGGCAACTCGAGTATCATACAAAAATATCAGCCAATCAGATCGCGGGGAGAAACGTCACGAAAATGTGTGAAGATTTCTGTACCATGGTACTCAGTTATATCAATAGATTGGAGAAAAACCCAGCGCACCCTAGATTTAGATAATTAATTGGGTTGGCTCTAATCACATGTAAATCTCTTATCTAAGCCAGTTCGGTGGATGGTGGTCGAGAGAGCTAAGCTCTAACATTAGAGGTTGAGGTTCGAGTCCTGGTGAGTCCAGTGGACCCCTTCCAGAGTTTCTTTCAGATATCTTTGAGATGGGATGGTCATTGCCCCACTCCCTACGGAAGCACGTCCACCCCCTCCCTCCCCCCAGACGAAATAGAAAAAAAAATTTATATTATATAGAAAATATAAACTTTAACTAGTGCCCCCCCCCCCCACCGGAAATTCTAGGCCTAAGTGCGCGCCCCACCCCGAAAATTTCAAGTGTCTAAAAAACCCGAATCTCTTCATGCCATTGTTAGCCATGTTATTATATTCATTCATTACATTCAACATCAGTCTTTAATACTTCTTGCCTTAGACATAACTCAATAATAAACTATATATTTGATACAGGCTCATGTTATAATATCTACTGAGTCAAGAAATGACTTTAAAAAATACCTTTTTCTTAAATGCGCCGTAATATGAACAGGAAGGGTATTAACTTCATAAATTGAAAGGTAAGGGCGGGGGGATTCAAACCGTAAAAAAAAGCGAATTTTTTAACCTGGATTTAAAACGATTATAAACAGGTGATATTATTCATATTTTAGTATCATACTACAGCATAATAACTAACAGGTTAACATACATTGTCGGGAGCGGTGTATTCCGAAACACTGAAGTTGTTTAAAATTTAGGCCCTATGATTAAATAGTTTGATGCTTTGACTAATAATATACACACTAATTTAAGTTTTAAGGAGCCCCAAATACCAGGGATGTGGGGTGAAAGGTGTCTAATGGTGTATAATACTTCTTGGTCGGATTTCTTTATGCACAAATACCAATCTTCGTGGAAAAAGTATTAATTTTCTTGAAAAAAAAATGTCCATCTTCGTGAAAAAAAAAAAAATTAATCTTCTTAAATACCAACATCAATATTTTTTAAAACAAATATCAATCTTTTTAAATACAAATATCAAACTTGTTAATTACAAATATCAATCTTGTTAAATACAAATATCAATCTTGTTAAATACAAATATCAATCTTGTTAAATACAAATATCAAGTTACGCCTAGTTGTAAGCGGAAAATGTATGTCACCTCAGAAGGGTGCGAGAGCAGTGTTTCTTCCAGACTTTTTTCTCCGGGGGGCACTTGAAATTTTCGGGGGGGGGGGGGGGCGGACACTGTTAAAAGTCTATATTTTCTATATAAATTATATAAATTTCATTTCGTTCGGGGGGGGGGGGGGGGCGTTAAAAAAATTTCGGGGGGGGGGGGGGGGCATTTCCCCCCCTTCCCGGAGAGATGCCTGGAAGAAACTCTGTGCGAGAGTGTCGTTGTTTGTTGTCATGTGTATGGATGATTTCACGGAACATGAGAACAACAGATAAACCCATGACCAAGTGGGATTCACTGGATTAAGTTTTTTCTTCTAGCTGGCTCAAGCTTGTAAACAAACACAGACAACCATTTAGGTAAGGGGGGGGGGGGGGATTTGGCGGGGAAAAGTTTTGATGTTTGTCAAAGTTTTGACACCAACGAAAATCTTTCAAATATAAAGGTAACGGTATGCGATCATGTGTTTTAAAAATGCAAGTTATTAATTATTGTTATTATTAATAATTTCTTTAATTAAATATCAATTATTAATACTTTAAAAAATTAAATTCGATCTTTTGCTAAATGTTGCATCATAATAAGTAGCTAACCGTAGTGTTTTTATCTTGTAAAAATAATTTAATGTGCATTATTTTATTTAGTAGAAAGCTGCAATTTACGATTCAAAAACATCAAATGAAACTATGTGCGCTAGTTTGGAAATTATTTTATACTATACTTTGTAGCAACTTGGTGTTGTGGCTGTGTGGTGTTTGGTAATGTGGTGTGCTGTGGTGTTGTGGTTATGTGGTGTTGTGGCTATGTGGTGCGCGACACACACTGATGGCGTGTGACACTAAACTATCGCCTGCCACATTGCTCTGGTGTATGGCCCAGGTTGAAAAACATTGGATGCTAGTGGAAAAATGTTTATTCTGATGGTAAACCTCCCCTTATAAAACCAGTGATGTCACACCTCCCCTTATACAGCCAGTGATGGTACACCTCCCCTTATACAACGAGTGATGGTACACCTCCCCTTATACAACGAGTGATGGTACACCTTCCCTTATACAACGAGTGATGGTACACCTCCCCTTATACAACGAGTGATGGTACACCTTCCCTTATACAACCAATGATGGTACACCTCCCCTTATACAAAGAGTGATGGTACACCTCCCCTTATACAACGAGTGATGGTACACCTCCCCTCATCCCACCCTACACTGGATGACACGCCTACAGCCGTGAGCTATGCAAGAGTTATGGGATTTAGTTGCATCGCGCATGCGCAAGCAGACACCCCGAGGAGGCAAGAGTTACCCTTTTGTTAGGCCGCCCGCTAGGGGGTTAATAGACGTGCCCAAATCTCGTGAGATTTACGAGAGGTCTGGCCCGAAACTCGCCCTCACTGCAAAGCTTAGTTCATAATACGAGTTAAAAAACGTTTTCTTCAATAATCGGACAGATAGGGAAGTAAGTTAGCGGGCATAAAGTGCAGGAGTGCTTGTAGAGAAATGTAATTTGGTTAAAGGTGCGCAACAGTATAATAGCTTGTAGAGAAATGTAATTTGACTAAAGGTGCGCAACAGTATAATAGCTTGTAGAGAAACGTAATTTGACTAAAGGTGCGCAACAGTATAATAGCTTGTAGAGAAACGTAATTTGACTAAAGGTGCGCTAGAGAAACCACTTCTTAGCTATTGCTGCTTTCTTTAATAGCACCAGAATGTCAATATTCTTTGCCTTCTCTGTAAGAATGTAAGATATCTTTACCTTCTCTGTAAGAAAGTAAGACATCTTTACCTTCTCTCTAAGAAAGTAAGACATCTTTACCTTCTCTCTAAGAAAGTAAGACATCTTTACCTTCTCTCTAAGAAAGTAAGACATCTTTACTTTCTCTATAAGAAAGTAAGACATCTTTACCTTCTCTCTAAGAAAGTAAGACATCTATACCCTCTCAGCCAGAATGTCAGCATTGCCTGATTTCTCTCACAACGTTATGTGCCGAGGCAACATATCATTTTATTATTGCGCTTTCAACGAATAAAGATCGCGGGGCATGACTATAAATTCACTGACGTTATGAATGGGGTTTTAACGCAGATATCTCATTTCTGCGTTACAAATTGCTTTCAACACTTGTTTTTTTTCCTTCTTGTTTTTATTAGAACCACTCAAGGTTTTTTAAAAAATTGTTCTTGGTAAAGAAAATACTTATGTATTTTTAGTATCATACTGATTAAATCTTTTTACATAAAAATATTTGAATTAGATTTGTTTCAGAAGTTAACAGAAAGTGGCATTTTAGTGGTGTAAAACTTGAGTTAATAGGAAGTGTCAAATGTTGTTAATCAAATGTTAACAGCAACTGTCAAATGTTGCAAAATAAAAATGAACAGTGCGCTGTCAAACATAAAGTGAAAACAACAGAGTATGTTTAATCCTAGCTGAACGAACACACCGAACGTTCTAGTGTAGAAGTAATCCCATTTCTTCTTTGAATCTAACATACACGTTTTATAAGCCTACATCACGGGGCTTGGACATGGCTTTCTGTTTTTCAGGAAATCGATTTAAAAATTATAAATAAAGCATGTGCACCATATCCTGATTGCCACAGTCTTTAAAACTCTGTAGCTAGTACAGTAAATACGTTTTGTTAATTTCAACTTAGTTTACCACATTAATAAAATCAAATGCGCGAGTGGCAGAAAAATCTCGAGACAAATATTTTTTAAACTGCTAGATCTTAAAGATGCCGTGAATGGTAAGGTGTAGTTAAACTTATGACTGCTAGATCTTAAATAGATATGAAAAGGTGTTGTTAAACTTATGACTGCTAGATCACAGTGATTAGTCAAATGTTAATAAATCATAGGAAAAAAAAGGTCGGATTTGAATATTTCCAATAGTTTCCTTGTTTTCTTAAACTATAATATTGATAAACTTCAGGAATCCAGACAACAAATAAATTATAAAGTTTATTGCAAATCTGGCAACATTTCTTCCAATAAACAGCCAGTTTATCTGGCCACTAGGAGAGGCTGTGGTTCAGATATCCCATGAGGTTAACTCCTAAACTATGTGTGTTGTGAACTGCGTCTGTTGGTCTCAGGGGACTTAATTATGTGGTCAAGGGAGGGAAGAAATGTTGATTTGCAAACAGTTAATTAAATAAACCAATGTCAGCACGCATTTTATGAACCAATCAAATGCAGAAGGTGTTTAAGATCGGTCTGATGTTTAGAAAGATAATGGGTCACACATTGTTGAGACTTCAATCGTCACAACCCACATTAAACTGATTGATATGTTTCTATCCTATTTCACAAGAGACTAACGGCAAAAGACAAACCGTAAACCAATGCTGGATATCCCACGAATAAATTTTTAATAAAGTACTACATTTGCCGATATCTGACACCCACCCATTTTCACTCAATGGGTTTTTTAGCTAAGATTAATCGAAAAACAGACTATAAATAAACAGAAACTTCTTGTTGCCGCATAAGGAAACTCTTCACGGAAAAATAAATCAAAATATTTTTTTGCGAGTAGAAAAAATGAGTTTCAATGAAAATTATCAAGTGATACACAATTGTAGTTATCACTTTAATTAATTTATATCTAGTATTCCAAAACGATTTCGTTGAACAATTACTACTCAACGTGTTAAATGCACATTCACACTTGAAGGAAATAGAAGAGTGGGGGTATTATGGAGAAACACAGAAATTCTAGAGAGCATGCACAAACTGGGATTAGCCAGGGAAGAGAACCAGTAGTAGAACTAGAAGACACCCACCCTCCGCAAACTGTATTTCTCCCCCCCCCCCCCATTTATATATATATATATATATATATATATATATATATATATATATATATATATATATATATATATATATATATATATATATATATATAATTTAGTAATTTAACAAGTAGTAATTTAGTATTTTAATTTAACTTTTTCTTTGCAAAGTAAGTTCATTAAGAGATAACAAATCACAAAAACTCAGAGCCTGAAATTGTTACGTTTTAAAAACGTTGGTAGATGATTTCATTTCATGACCGTCGAAGTTTGTCAAAAGTGAAACAAAAAATTTGGCATGCCGATCATGAGTGTCTGAGATAAGGAAGCTTGAAATATGTAATGGTTTCTTGTGTTTGTTTTATCTCAACGTTGTTTTGTATTTATCTTATTATTTTTTAACACATTTCATTGTTTAGTTGCAGAACAATCACCGAAGTATTAGATCTATTCAATACTATTAGGTTTTTTTTTTACTAAACCACTTTGTACACAAAAAATATTATTTTGGAATTAAAAATATTTTGTTGTTGTTCGGATTTTGGCTTGTCCCCCGCCACTACACCCCACAGTGCCGGGGGCGGGGTGTGGTGGCGTGGTAGTTCCGCCCCTGTTGAGAATGTAACTTTTATTTCTGATATACCTGTAATAAAGAATCGAAGCATAGATCGAAGCATTTTCTTTTACATAATTGCGAGGAAACTGTTAGTTAAGAAAAATGAACTATACTATAATACTATTATTAGTATTCTAACATTATACATAGACAGGGGCAAGCTGACCTCGTCGTAGGGTTGAGACAGGGGGTGGGGGTGGGTGCGACTTAGCATTCAACCCACATAGAGAGAGTGGGGTCAAAGCAGCTGAACCCGTCCCTTTACAAAGCAGCTGAACCCGTCCCTTTACAAAGCAGCTGAACCCGTCCCTTTACAAAGCAGCTGAACCCGTCCCTTTACAAAGCAGCTGAACCCGTCCCTTTACAAAGCAGCTGAACCCGTCCCTTTACAAAGCAGCTGAACCCGTCCCTTTACAGAGCAGCTGAACCCGTCCCTTTACAGAGCAGCTGAACCCGTCCCTTTACAGAGCAGCTGAACCCGTCCCTTTACAGAGCAGCTAAACCCGTCCCTTTACAGAACAAATGATTAAATCAGTCTTACAAATTTTAGAATCTTTAGAGATCAATTTTCGACTCTTCACACAACGCAAAAAATGGGCCTAGAGTTGAAAACCTATCTGACTCGTGTTGAATGTGTACACAATCAAGTCAGCCATGTTGAATTTGTACACAATCAAGTCAGCCATGTTGAATTTGTACACAATCAAGTCAGCCATGTTGAATCTGTACACAATCAAGTCAGCCATGTTGAATTTGTACACAATCAAGTCAGCCATGTTGAATTTGTACACAATCAAGTCAGTCATGTTGAATTTGTACACAATCAAGTCAGCCATGTTGAATTTGTACACAATCAAGTCAGCCATGTTGAATTTGTACACAATCAAGTCAGCCATGTTAAATTTGTACACAATCAAGTCAGCCATGTTGAATCTGTACGCAATCAAGTCAGCCACGCAGAACTAGCGAGAACCAGAACTGGGGCGTCACTTTGTTCAACTACTTAATCAACCTCTTTGTGTACAGATTCAAAGAAAACATGAAAGGAAATATCAATCAAAGTTTGATGTGAGATCCGACAAGAGAATAAAGCTGGTAGAATAGACGACACAGTAATAGCTTACACATTGTGTGGTAGATATAATAGACTTAATGCCCCACTGTGTACATCCGGCTTAGGCTGACTATAAAATGTTGAAAGCTATCAACAAAATACTTATTTAAAATGGTACAGCTCACAATGTTGTTGATATATATATATATATATATATATATATATATATATATATATATATATATATATATATATATATATATAGGCCTATATGTATAAATATATGTATACTAATATAGTCCAATGCAAAAAAGGTTACGGTTATAAAATAAAGTATATAATTATCTAAATTATTTTATTTATTATAAATGTAATTACAATAATAATAATTATTATTGTTATTACAAAATCGTAAAAATTTATATATCTATAATGAAACTATAGGCCTTTATGTATATCCAGACAGTTGTTCAGTGTCTACAATACAACGCCCGGTTGACGCCAGTGATACACCGCTGTGAAGAAACCCGACACCCCTTGCTCAACAAGTAACGTCACGTCTTAAAGTTGTTGATGCGTGAAATCACAGTTGAACTAATTGTTCTGTCCATTGATCGGGTACATGGAGACATTCGATCAGGAGGTTAAAAGTTTTTTTCACAACGTCGATCGCGCGAAGATAATGCGTCGATATCAAAAGAAGAATTCACCCAATTGAGTGACTTCTTGCGAAATAACAATTTTTTTTTCATTTTATTTGACTACCAGAACGTGTCACTACATAACTGATTCTGTATTGAACTTCCGGTTTAATTTTAGCAAGCGTTCTTATTTATTATTTTTTGGAAAAAAAGAGACAGTTTCCTTTAAAATTCTTATTAGTTTTTATAATCAGCACAATATTGGTCGCAGCCCGACAAGACTTTCAGGCATCTCTTCGGGGGGGGGGGGGGGGGGGGCGGGGGGAAAGGCGAATGCCCCCTGAAATACGTCTATCGCCCCATCCCACCCCCGAACGAAATAGAATTTATATAGAAATTTTTTTTTTACCAGTGTCCCCCCCCCTCACCAATTGAAAGTTTCAAGAGTCCCCCACCCCCTCCCCACGGAAAAAAAGTTGAAAGAAACACTGCGTAAAACTAAAACTAACTTTTATCTGAAGAAACTATTAGATAAAATAATTTTATTATGGTTAAACTAGCGATCGAACTTTAGAAATTGACAGGGTATGAAAATATAATTTTGCTATTCGACGTTAGCAGTCATACATTACAAAAGGGCAATCCTACAAAGTTTTTTTTAAAGTATCATAAGTATAATCTTTTTAAGTTATTGTTTATTTTCTATTACCCACACAGTACAACGGTAAGCTAAATTAGGGTGGAGATGTATATCTTATTTCAATAATAAACGGAGTTAACTGTATATGTTGTTAATTAATATCAACTCTAATAACCGCAAATTTATTTTACCACAATGAATTGTGATTAATATTTAACGGGTCCGGATTTTTCCTAGAAATATATATGATCCTTAATTTTTTCCCGTTCGTGCCCAAGACACACAGGGCAGATGGAGTAGAGTTGATCTGTCTAAATGACTATCATCTATGCTAGACTTAGTGAAAATATATAAACCTCAACAGTGTTGTGTGGGGAGTTTCATATTGTTCTGTTGTATGGTTTAGGTATGCTCTTTTATCACCTGCATTAACTGGCAGGGGATTCAATTTTACCTGCTTTTAACTAACAGGTGATTCAATTTGACGTGTAGAAGCTCACAGGTGATAAAATCGTACCTGTGAAACTAACATGTGATATAGGTGGGGGAGAGAATACGGACACAAAGTTTTAATCTACATTTTAATGACACAGGCTATAGAAGATTTGAAGCGTGCAAAAAAGGAAATAAATTAAAAACAGCTGACAACTCCCTCCCCTTCTCAAAATATAATTATTGCTTTAGAAGCAGAATTTAAAAAAAAATCTTTAAAATGCTGAAGGGTTTGAATCCAATACCCATTTCACCAACGAAAATATTTTAAATAAACAACCAACCCCCGCCCCCTACTAGCTTTATTTCGTCTTTTGTCCCAGTATAACCACGGATCTAGAACATTCGTTCAAGGAGAGATATTAAATAATTAAAGAAAAAACACTCCAATGCCCAAATACGGAGCATAATACAAGGCATTAAACTATGTGTTTGAGATTTAATGTTAGCTTCGGGTTTCAGACCGGTGCTTAATGTTAACGTTGGGCTACGTACTCGGAGCTTAATAACACAACTCGACAGAGCTTAATATGGAGGCTTCAAGAAGTGCTAATGAAAAATCTTTTGAAGAGTGCTTTTTTTAAAACCTTAAACCTGATATAGCGGGATATAACCACTGAACCTGATATAACGAGATAAAACCACAAAACCTGACTCAACCTGCCCCAGACCATGAACCAGGTACGGCAGGCTATAAACACTAAACCTTATAAAACGGGATACAACCATTAAACCTGTTACAACCTGCCATATACAATGAACCAGGTACGGCAGGCTATAACCACTAAACCTTATAAAACGGGATACAACCATTAAACCTATTACAACCTGCCATATACAATGAACCAGGTACGGCAGGCTATAACCACTAAACCTTATAAAACGGGATACAACCATTAAACCTATTACAACCTGCCATATACAATGAACCAGGTACGGCAGGCTATAACCACTAAACCTTATAAAACGGGATACAACCATTAAACCTATTACAACCTGCCATATACAATGAACCAGGTACGGCAGGATATAACCACTAAACCTTATAAAACGGGATACAACCATTAAACCTGTTACAACCTGCCATATACAATGAACCAGGTACGGCAGGCTATAACCACTAAACCTTATAAAACGGGATACAACCATTAAACCTGTTACAACCTGCCATATACAATGAACCAGGTACGGCAGGGTATAACCACTAAACCTTATAAAACGGGATACAACCATTAAACCTGTTACAACCTGCCATATCCCGTGAGCCAGGTACGAGGTGCCTGAGACTCACCAAGCCAAGATACAATCAAGTTTTTCGGTCTATTGTTCCCGGTTTAATTCCTCAAGAATCTTGCCCCAACTACGTCACCCTGCGGTATAAGTTTTGCACTAATATTTCAGGTTTGGAAAGGCTTCATCACTAACGCAATATGCTTCTAAAAATGATTCGATCCTTTCTTGTAAAGATGTGACCATAGAAAAATGCCGGGATTTAGGGAGGATTTATCTTATTATTTTCTTTAAGGATTAGGCTAGATCTACAACGTATGCAAAAAAACACAACCGAAATGTGTTGACATTTAGGAGTTAGTTAGACCTACAAAATATAGCAGCATTCGACAAACACAATCAACACAACCAACACAATCAACTCGAGCAACACAATCAACTCAACCAACACAATCAACTCGAGCAACACAGTATGTTAACATTAATGACCAATAAACCACTGTGTTCAGTTGTTCTCAGCTTATACAAGAATATGGAAAAACAATGACCCGTCCTACCTAAAATCGATGGAAAAGACCAGAGTTTCTTCCAGGCATCTCTTCGGGGGGGCGAAGCCCCCCCGAAAAATTTTTACCGCCCCCCCGAACGAAACGAAATTTATATAATTTATATAGAAAATATATACTTTTAACAGTGTCCGCCCCCCCGAAGAAAGTCTACCGCCCCCCCGAAAATTTCAAGTGCCCCCCCGGAGAAAAAAGTCTGGAAGAAACACTGGAAAAGACGTTTCGTATTGGACATGTTTAGAATATCAAAATATTAGACAATCACCTAAATATCTGCATAACTAAGTGTCCCCATGATCGTAATCAACAATTAAGAATCACCATAGTTTACTTAATTAAGGAAAGCAACAAAAATTTACCAAAGAGGTTACACAATCAAAGGGGAAAAAGCAACGAGAACAATATACTAAAAAATTAGTTTGCTAAATCAAGAAACAAAACGAGAAATTACTAATTGACTTAATAAAATAAACGAGATCTAAACTAACTAGTTTGGTTAATCAAGACAGACAGAACTTAACAAGGAATTAACTTAATATAGAAAGATATTGAGAACGAATCAAGGAGTTAGCTAAAGAAAGACATTGAGAACTTACCCAGGAGTTAGCTAAAGAAAGTAAACGAGAACTTACCCAGGAGTTAGCTAAAGAAAGTAAACGAGAACTTACCCAGGAGTTAGCTAAAGAAAGTAAACGAGAACTTACCCAGGAGTTAGCTAAAGAAAGTAAACGAGAACTTACCCAGGAGTTAGCAAAAGAAAGTAAAGGAGAACTTACCCAGGAGTTAGCTAAAGAAAGTAAACGAGAACTTACCCAGTAGTTAGCTAAAGAAAGTAAACGAGAACTTACCCAGGAGTTAGCTAAAGAAAGTAAACGAGAACTTACCCAGGAGTTAGCTAAAGAAAGTAAACGAGAACTTACCCAGGAGTTTGCTAAAGAAAGTAAACGAGAACTTACCCAGGAGTTAGCAAAAGAAAGTAAAGGAGAACTTACCCAGGAGTTAGCAAAAGAAAGTAAACGAGAACTTACCCAGGAGTTAGCAAAAGAAAGTAAACGAGAACTTACCCAGGAGTTAGCTAAAGAAAGTAAACGAGAACTTACCCAGGAGTTTGCTAAAGAAAAACATTGAGAACTTACCCAGAAGTTTGCTGAGCTCGGCGTTGTGAATGTCTGGATTCTCCCCAGCCAACTTCTTCCTCTCATCCTTGGCCCACACCATAAAGGCGTTCATGGGGCGCCTGATCCGCGCCCTGGCACTTTCACGGCGCCCGTGATACTCAAGCCTGATTAAGGCACCCCGGCCATCATTGTCTGGGAAAGGACGCGGGGGCGCCACAGGGCGCCAATCAGCTGGGTACTGACTTAATCTGGGATCCTGGCTCAGCCTGGGGTCCTGACCTAGCCTGGGGTCGTGGTGACACGGAATAAAACCGTTGGAAAAGTGAAGGGCGCCAGAAATGTTTCCCGACTGCATGGCGCTAACTTTAGCCAGACCCAAACCGCAATATGAATGAGCTTTGCTTCAGATGTAGTTTATTACAGAACATGTGAAAATTATCCATTTGTTTTCAACCTGTTAAACACAATTAGAACATGTGAAAATTATCCATTTGTTTTCAAATTATTTGATACAATTACGCAGATAGTCCATTGAATTATTGTATTATCCAAGAAAACTGCACAAGACCTACTTTAATTAACCCGTTCTATTTTCTGATTCCTTAGAATAAAATCCTTTGAAATATTAAGAACAGTCGCCAGAGAATAAAAGTACCAAGTAATATTACTTATAGTACCACGTAATATTACTTATAATCTCTTCTAAGGTGAAGAAAAATTTGAAAAACAAGTTGTAACGAATCCTTGAACTATTGAACAGAAAATCACCCAACTAAATCTAGAAATACCTCACTGACAAACTTTATACAAATAATTCCAGGATTGGCCAGAACAATTAGGTAAAATGTAAGTCCAATCTCCAAAAAAAAAAAAAAATGATGATGAACACAGAAGAATTTTTAGTAGTATCCGTGAGGGAATGTTTCAGCCAAGATAAGAATTGTATGTTGGTCGTTTCTTGCGCTCCCTGGCCCAACACCGTGCTATATGACAGGCCTGTGGTCGTTTCTTGCACTCCCAATGTGCTATGTGACGACAGGAAACCTGATCTGACCGCTGGTTCTCTTAACTCTCCTACGACTATTACTAATTACTGGTACTAATTGATTGACCTAGTTTTTATTTCAGAGAACGGAACGAAATCCAACCTCGATCCAGCATCGTGGTAGCGAACTGAAGAAGTCCCCCACTGCCCGAGTTCTGGCACCGAGGCTTGTGACTCTTAACTCCCCCTGTTGTGACGGTAATCTCCCTTGTTCCAGTGCCGCTTGTGACGATGGTCTCCCTTGCTCCAGAACCGCCGCTGCGGGACTATCACGGAGCAGACGTCTCAACGCCAGATACCGACCGTTGGTTCCAGTGAGTTAGGACCCTGTTACTGCCAGGACGCTACACAGACTGGGCTAACGAGTTGTTTCATTATTAATTCTTTACTATCCTCCCTTCCTTTTGATTGCTGGCACCTGTCTAGTTTCACCAGTTTTTAATGAGTGCACATTTCTCAACGATACCCCCGTTCTGTTTTTCCTCAGAAGTTGCAGAATATTTCCACGCAGACTTTATGCTATTCAAATTTATTTATTGAGTTTAATTTACACTTAAAAATGCTTTAATATTTTAAAACAGATTATAAATTACTTTATTCCTTTATCACAGCTAATATGTTACACACAGTAACGTAAAATATCACTCCAAGCCAGATAACTCCACACGAAGAAGATTCTCTCCCTTGAAACGACCTACTAGGAGGTCGCTGGCTGCTCTGAGTGACAATAAAGTTTTGGGCTCTTCTTATACAAGTCCTTAAACTAAATTTAGACTTTTCACTTCCTATCGAAAACCAATCATTGGCTTTGAAAAATGCCCTGCATTATGTTGAAGCCGCTGATTGGTTTGGTGTCGTCGCAGCCACGCTAAATATAGGTCGGTTGATTAGGCAGGCATATCGTTTTAGGGGCGTTTTCTCAACTGACTGTAGATAAAGGTATAAATACTTAGAGCTGACTTTTGCTAATATTCCTATCACCTTTATATAAAGTTAAGAATAATCAAAGTTCATGGTAACAGTCTCCGGAAATATACCGTGTCTTCGGAACGATAATTTCCTCTCCTAGGCAGCAAGCTGGGAATTTTAGAAATGTCCTCGTGGGTAGTTTTTTCCCCGTTTTTTTTTTACCAGAAAACAAAAATTGACGGATATTCCCGATACACTAAAGACTATGCTGCACTAGTGCATTACTTTACAAAACTATTTATATAGATTTTTAATATGAAATGCCGAGATCAGTGGCGTAGCCAGGATCGTCTCAAGGGGGGGGGGGGGTCCAATTTTTACCCGGGGACAAACTTTCGATTTGCACCCCCCTCAAACTTTCGATTTGCACCCCCCCCCCCCTCAAACTTTCGATTTGCACCCCCCCCCCCCTCAAACTTTCGATTTGCACCCCCCCTCCAAATTTCTATTTACACCCCTCATACTTTATATATCTATACCGAGGGGTCTATGGGGGAGGGGTTATGACCCCCCCTAACCCCCCCCCCCCTGCCTACGCCACTGGCCGAGATGCAACCTTTAAAACAACGGAGATTTTTTTTTCCATCTCCATGTTTTTAAAGGATTTTCTCCGATCCGGGGCTCCATATATACCTGATGACGTCACAAGACTTCCATTAATTTTCACTGAGACGTGTAAAGAACACTATGTCTTAATGCCAGATCTATAAAAGAGGCTAGGGTAGTGTGAGGCACGGATTGTCCCCCTCCCCACCCCCTTAACCCCGGAGCGCCGGGGTAGGGATATTTAAGCATGTCGTCCCTCCTGGTATTTCTAGTAAGAAATTACTAGACATCTCTGTCCTTGGCTAATCTCTCCTACTGTCCCTAGGTGTATCCCATCTTCTAGGTGTCAGACATCTCTGTCCTGGGCTAGTCTCTCCGATTGTCCCCAGGTGTATCCAATCTTCTTGGCATCAGGCATCTCTGTCCTGGGCTAGTCTCTCCGACTGTCCCCAGGTGTATCCCATCTTCTATGTGTCTTCTTCCAGGTCACGTCTCCAGGTCTTCCTTGGTTGGCATCTTTTTCTTTTGCCCTATGGATTCCAGTAAAAGACTGGGGGAGGGGGCGGGGGGATTTAATATGGGCACCGATTTGTGGGACAGTATCAGTAAACAGAAAGTGTATGTGGGTGTGTCTATATGTTTTGTTCCTGTGTGTTTGTATGTATATCAGTGTCTATGTCTTTGTGTGTTTGCGTCTATGTGTGTTTGTGTACGTGTTGTCAGTATGTCATGGTAAGTCTGTGTATGTCTAAATATTTTTACGTGTTGTGTGTAAAGATAATTCTATTGAATTATAAAAGATAAGTCTATTGACGTGTGCTTTACGGTGACTTTTTTGTGGTTGTGTGTCTATATTCTTGTCAATTTGTGTGTCTATTTTCTTGTGAGTTTGTGTGTTTGTGTGTCTATTTTCTTGTGAGTTTGTGTGTTTGTGTGTCTATCTTCTTTTGAGTTTGTGTGTTTGTGTGTCTATCTTCTTGTGAGTGTGTGTGTTTCTGTGTCTATCTTCTTGTAAGTTTGTGTGTGTGTGTGTCTATCTTCTTGTGAGTTTTGGCGCGTAAATATGTCACAAGCAGACGTCGTATATAAAAGATCCAAGTGGTTTTTTGTGAATAACGCCCGAAAGTTTTAAAATTCCCAGTTTGGGAGAAGAAAGGGAAGTTGTACTAAAACAACATTAGGGGAAATCACTTTAAAATATTGACAATTCTAAAATTAGTTTTTCAAGAAAATCATAATTTAAAGCGGAGACATTACAACATAACAAACAGCACCGATACGCATTTGGCGATCGTGTCAATTTTTAGATTTATCGCCCTTTAGAGGACTATTATGTACAAAAAGACGTATCAAAATCATTTGCATATATATTATAAACGTAAGTTTAAATGAATACTAAAATCAACGAAATGTTGAAAATATGACTGTAGCTTAGGTTTAAATTTTTTTTTAATTTACAAATATTAAACATTTCTAACTGTGTGTGAAAAGTTTGGGGAAATACACGGATAGGCCTATTTCTGTGGGGTTAAGTACATACAACCATGGGGTAGCTCAATGAATTACTTGTGGAGTAACTCAAGTAAATGTGGGGAAAAAATCAAGGAACACTACTTGTGGGGTCACTCAAGGGACGCTACAAGCTACCAATGAACGGATGTTTTTTTTCAAGGGTTCTATTGTTTTCGTTACATATCCACTAAACAGTATCCAGAACAATAAACTGCTTTCAGTAATCTAGTTAAAAGTACATCACAAATAATTTATCCTATATTTAGCTGTGACTTTAAAAAAAAAAATTCCATTTCTGAAGCAGAAGTCATAGTCATAGACACAACAAGTCACAGATACAATATGTCACAGATACAATATGTCACAGATACATCATGTGACAGATACAATATGTCATAGATACAATATGTCATAAATACAACATGCCAATTAATTCCTTCTAATATAATTGATTTATATTGATTTAATTAATATTTTAACTGTGTCGTTTTTTTCTTCTTGTTTTTTTAGTACACGTTTAAATATACACAGTAACGGTGCATCCCCAAACAGATGCCTGAAAGAAACACTGGTCTACACTTGCAAAGAAATTACATGGGAATGTACATGTTTGTACCAATATTTATCCCGAGAAGCAACATTCTCCATCAGTGTTTCTTCCAGACTTTTTTTCTCCGTGGGGGGGGGGGGGGGGGGGGGGGGGAAGAGACTTGAAATTTTCGGGGGGGGGGGGGCGGTAGACTTTCTTCGGGGGGGCGGACAGTATTAAAAGTATATATTTTCTATATAAATTATATAAATTTCATTTCGTTCGGGGGCTGGGAAGAAACTCTGTTCTCCATAATCTTTTCCTTTCTGTTCCAAAGACACATGGAGTCACAATGTAATATTATATGCCAATATTTGTCCTTTAACACCCTTGCTCTCCTCCTAAGTTTTAAATTTAAATGTGCTGATTATAATATACATTTAAATTTAAGTATTATAATTTTAAATAAGTAGTCACATGTTTTAATTTGACTTGACTTTGAAATTATTCGTTTTGACGTTGATATATTATGCTTAAAGAGCTAGATCTAAAGTCGAAACTTGAATAATAATAGATATAAATCTGTAAAGAATTTGAAAAAAAAACCCAACTAAAACCATAGTTTGAAAATAATAATCAGGCACATATTTGTAAAATACATATTAAATAAATATTTTAAAATATAAATTCGAAACTATTCTACAATGTTATTTTTTGAGGCCAAGGACATTTATGTGAAAACGAAAGTTGCAGAATATAAATAAACAATGATTGAATGAATGAACATAGAAAGTAAGTGTATATTTGATACATTAAACTATACAAATTATTAGACAGTTATTTCAACATTTAATATTAACTGCCATGGTAAAAACTAATGCTTTTAGTAACTGCCTAACTTCTATCTAAACTAAACGAAATGGGTTTGACTTATCGGACTAAAATCCTGAGAGTGGCCTGAGTGAGACTGAGAGTGAGAGTCCAGTGAGACTAATGGCGCAGTAATGAGTAGAGTTCAATACGAATCAGTAGAGTAGCCTATAAATAAATATTAAATAAACATAATAGTCTAATAGTAATAATAACTTTAGTTAGTAAGTGACAGACGAGTGACAGTAGAAAGCACCAATTGACTATGTGTCGTGATGTTGTATATCACCAGTAACGTTGTATAATGTATATTATTATGTAACTATTATTTCGTGACTCGTCTATTGAGTTGTGACTCACTGACTAGATCTACTATCTACTAGACCTTCTATGTGAATTTGATTTGCCTTGGCACTAAAACGTTCGGGATGATATTTAATATTTAGAACCTAATCTAGAATCGACCCTTTGAATACCGGACAGATTGTCCCCCCGGTGTGGCTTTATTAAAAGATATTATTGTTGCCACTCTTTTTCTTGTGGATTGCCACTCTAGTGCCAGTTGTTTAAAAATATTTTAAAAATAAAATAAAACTATTTAATTAGGCCTAGATTCTAGATTGTGATAGATACCATGTGAATATAAACTATAAACGCAAGTAGTAGACATAATGAATGAAAATCGCACAATCAACACGATAGGCCCTATGCCCAATAAAAAAATAAATATTAAAAAAATATGCCTATATATTATAAATATCCAGTATCTAAAAACACATTTTAACTTACAAAATATTTTATATTAAATATTAAGAAATGCATATGTGGCAACATTGAGAGCATGATGGTTAGCCCGTAGGTTACTACGGTACCAAAGTCTGACCTTATTATTTTTTTCATAGTGTAAAAGACTCTTGGCCGTATAGCCACTGTAGACTTATCAGATAGTCTGCTAGGTCCGAAAAGCGTATACATATTACTATTCAACCATATTACTATTCAACCATGCTACACACCAGCATCCAATAATTCTGTGTTTGCTTTTTGACACATTTTAGTTTTTTTTAATGTGGATGCATTCCGAAATTTGTGCCTAACGCTAAGGGTATTAGTAAAATTTTATTATCATTATCTGCAGTTCATGCTCAAGAAATGTGTGTGTACTGCTAATGATTACAATTTACATATTGGTTGTGAACTTTGAACTCTAAGTTTTTAAATAGTAGGATCCCTTTTCATAATTAAATACCAACTAATTTAACTTCCTCATTTTAAATTTAACAGTTCTTATTTTTGTTACAGAATATTTCACTTGATAGTTGCTCAACTGCTATGGTATATTAAGGTACCGTAAACTAAATACATTACTTGTGTTCTTCAAGGTACAGTAATTAAAGAAAACAGCTGTGATACTCTCCAGAAAACTGCTGTTGCAACCTTTGAGGGAATCAAGCACCACAATGGGCATTCATCTGAAACAGCACAAGAGCTTGGGAAAACATGTGACTGCCATATTATTTGTTCTTCAAGTGCTATTGAAATATGGACATGCTAATCAGATGGACCCACATGTATACCCAAAACATGGTCCATTCTTTGAGGGATGGTATGTAGTTCACTTTTTAAAAAAATAGGGACGGTGTGTATTTCACATTTTTTTTGTAATAGGGATGGTGTGTATTCCAATTTTTTTGTTGTTGTAGGGATGGTGTGTATTTCACATTTTTTAGTGCAATTGTTACAAATATGTGATAATCAGTGTTGAGCATAAATATATGTGGTTGCAGAAAGTACCACAGTAATTTAACTTAAATGCTTACCCAAGTTTTAATACTTTACTTGTTTAAATTTACTTTACATTTTTAGTTTAATATATTTATTTATAATCTATGTAATTTAGAAGTTTTGGAGTAGTCTTGACTTTCTTCATGATTATTCTAACAACAGTAAATGTTAATTATTGTTATTTTATATTGGAGGAACAAAATATATTTTAGACCTGGCATTCGTATGACCAACCTAAAACTATCTCTGTTGTTTAACATAGTGATTTTAAGTAATCTCATTATTTTAAGATTAGTTTCAATCAAAATACATTTAGCTATTGTATTTTGTATGTTGAGGTCTTAATTTATAAAAAAAAAAGGACAAATATCTTATTTATAAATCTTCCAATTGAAATATACTATCTTACTTTTAAGCCTTACAATAATATATATTTTTCTTACTTTTTTCAATAGAATATGCATTTCTATTTTTAAACTTTTTAGGTACTTACGCATCATAGACCAGTCCCAAAATATTTCTCTTGGATTTCTCTTTGGGAGAGTTGAGCCAGCACATGCTGGTGAACTCAAGAACAGCAGCGCTTGTCAGAACTCAGGGTCTGGCTGTCTGCACTCCTCAGGTCAACTCACACCTGATGGTGGTCAGACAGAGAAGACTGGCCTGCCTTTAGTTTACGCCAGTCTGTTGTTGAGTCTCCACCCCCAGTCCAAGCTGGACACCCCAGGGGGCTACTTCAGTCCTGACCTCTACAAGGTGACCAAAAATGGCAAACCAGTCTCTGAAGACCCAGACGACATCAGCCCTCCTCAGTTTGAGGCCAGCATTGGCGCCAATGTTTCCTTCACTGTCACACCCAACCACACCCAGTTCCAGGTCCAGCTAGGAGATCATCTCCTGACTGGTTATACTTTCAGGCCTGTTCCCTGGGGCCCTAACGGAGCAGGTCCAGAGAGCTTTCTGGAGAAGTTTCATCTACCTGTCCACTGGTTTGTCTACAGCCTCAGCTCTCAAGTCAGGTACTACAAGTACATGAACCTGGCCACGGGGGAGGAAGTTATCGGCAGGTCAACCCCTGGGTCACCGGTCATCGCTCACATGGAGAAAAACTGGGGCAAGAGTTTCCCTAAAGCCTGGGTTTGGGCTGAGGGAGCGGACCCAGAGAAAAACATGTCGTTTGCATTCTCTGCCGGCATCATCACAGAGTTTAAAATAGACGTGAAAGCTCAGCTGTCAGGGTACAGGAACCCAGGTAAGGAAATCACCTGTAGCTTCCACCCCCTCAACAGTGTGCACAGTCTGGAGCACAACGGCTGTGCCGGCACAGCTACCTTAAAAGTTGACGGCCTTGACTGTGCTGTGACCTTCGTGCTGACCGCTAGCCCAGACAGCTTCAGCTCTTGTCTGGCGGCTCCTGGAGCTGCCGGCTTCCAGCAAGGCTGCGTGGAGAGCTACACAGCCACGGCAGACATCACAGTCTTCCAGCGCAAGGGTGGATCCATGGTGCTCACAGACAGACACACAATCACCATGGCTGCGCTGGAGTTTGGAGCTGCTTACATGTGTAATGGCTGTGCTGGCGGTAGGAACAACTTACATGTGTAATGGGTGTGCTGGTAGTAGGAACAGCTTACATGTGTAATGGCTGTGCTGGTGGTAGGGGCAGCTTACATGTGTAATGGCTGTGCTGGTGGTAGGGGCAGCTTACATGTGTAATGGCTGTGTTGGCATTTGGAGCAGCTTACATATGTAATGGGTGTGATGGTGGTAGGAACAGCTTACATGTGTAATGGGAGTGTTGGAGTTTGGAGCAGCTTACATGTGTAATGGGTGTGTTGGAGCAGCTTACATGTGTAATGGGTGTGTTGGAGCAGCTTACATGTGTAATGGGTGTGTTGGAGCAGCTTACATGTGTAATGGGTGTGTTGGAGCAGCTTACATGTGTAATGGGTGTGTTGGTGGTAGGAACAGCTTACATGTGTAATGGGAGTGTTGGAGTTTTGGAGCAGCTTACATGTGTAATGGCTACTGTACAGATGAAGTCTCCAAATGTGAACTTATAATTTTGTGTTCAGATGGGATCTAAATATGAACATAAAGTTCCATTGGTTACTTAGCATCTAGCTATGAGCATGATATTCAGTTAGTTGTCTAAATAGCATCATATAGCTATGAACATGATATTCAGTTGGCTGTTGTTTAGGTAGTATCATATAGCTATGAGCATGATATTCAGTTAGTTGTCTAAATAGCATCATATAGCTATGAACATGATATTCAGTTGGCTGTTGTTTAGGTAGTATCATATAGCTATGAGCATGATATTCATTTGGCTGTCTAAATAGCATTATATAGCTAGGAGCATGATATTGAGTTGGCTTTCTTAATAGCATTATATAGCTATATGCAAGATATTCATTTGGCTGTCCAGAGAGCATTATTTAGCTATGAACATGATATTCAGTTGGCTGTTTAGATAGCAGCATATAGCTATAAACATACTGATTGTAATTTAGATAGCAGTTTCTAGCTATGACCTCAATGTTCATCTCCCTACATTCTAGTGGTAACATCATCTTCTACCACCTCAGTATGAAATGTTTAACTCTAAACTAACTTATAACTCCATTGTCACTTTGTGCTACTTATTTTGATCACATCTAATATAGATCTACATTGATTAGAATGTGATAGCTGTTATAATCACAATCCTGATCTGTGATCTTCTTTGTGCCTTAGAACAGTTTAAAATAATCAAGATGTGTATGTTTGTATATGCAACTGTCTGTGTGTGCAACTGTGTGTCTGTGTGTGCATCTCTGTGTGTCTGTGTGCTAGCACTTTTTTGTGCATTTACCTCCTAAAAATCTCAATTTGTATGTTATTTTATTTTCCTGATATTATTTTGATACAAAATAACTTTATTCTAATCTACACATTCCTACATAAAATGCTATATTTATATTTAGAATGATCTGAATAGAAATTTTTAAAAATCTATTTATAGCAAGGCCATGAGAACTTTATAGGCCATTATATCAGTTCAATAATGTCAGGTCTCTGCAAAATCCAGTGCCTATTATTAGTATCAATCTATAAATAACTATTTTCATTAGGTCTCCTTCTATTGGTCTATTGCTTACCTGTTAAGATTGGTTCTATGATTTAGTGTTTGAAGATTCTAAATCAAAGACCCCTCCACAAGAGCCTATTTAATTGTACTGTAAAGTTTTGATAATTCACTTAATAGAAAATTGTATTTCTATTTTTCTACTGAGAATAACACACACAACAAGAAAAAAAAATGTTTTGTTGTGATTTATTTGTGATTTTTAAGATTGTAAATTTAAGGACAATTATTCAAATATTTCTTCAAAAAACTTTTGTCATAACTCTAGGACTTAGGATGACGTGTTAGTGGGGTCATTAGGTACAGGTGAGCAGACAATGTGGGGGAGTCAGACAAGATCCTGTAGGGTGGGGGGGAGGGCAAAGGAGTGGGTCCTGGAATGTCTTAATGATGGTGGCGTTAGGGCCTTATCAGTGCATTCTTTGCCTGCTATGGCGACACCTAACAGTTGTGGTGTCTGGTGACACATGTAACAGTTGTGGTGTCTGGTGACACAACATATAACAGTTGTGGTGTCTGGTGACACATGTAACAGGTGTGGTGTCTGGTGACACATGTAACAGTTGTGGTGTCTGGTGACACATGTAACAGTTGTGGTGTCTGGTGACACATATAACAGTTGTGGTGTCTGGTGACACATGTAACAGTTGTGGTGTCTGGTGACACAACATGTAACAGTTGTGGTGTCTGGTGACACATGTAACAGTTGTGGTGTCTAGTGACACATGTAACAGTTGTGGTGTCTGGTGATACAACATGTAACAGTTGTGGTGTCTGGTGACACATGTAACAGGTGTGGTGTCTGGTGACACATGTAACAGTTGTGGTGTCTGGTGACACATGTAACAGTTGTGGTGTCTGGTGACACAACATGTAACAGTTGTGGTGTCTGGTGACACATGTAACAGTTGTGGTGTCTGGTGACACATGTAACAGTTGTGGTGTCTGGTGACACATGTGACAGTTGTGGTGTGTGGTGACACATGTAACAGTTGTGGTGTCTGGTGACACATGTAACAGTTGTGGTGTCTGGTGACACATGTAACAGTTGTGGCGTCTGGTGACACAACATGTAACAGTTGTGGTGTATGGTGACACAACATGTAACAGTTGTGGTGTCTGGTGACACAACATGTAACAGTTGTGGTGTCTGGTGACACATGTAACAGTTGTGGTGTATGGTGACACAACATGTAACAGTTGTGGTGTTTGGTGACACATGTAACAGTTGTGGCGTCTGGTGACACATATAACAGTTGTGGTGTCTGTTGATACATGTAACAGTTGTGGTGTCTGGTGACACATGTAACAGTTGTGGTGTCTGGTGACACATGTAACAGTTGTGGTGTCTGGTGACACATGTAACAGTTGTGGTGTCTGGTGATACATGTAACAGTTGTGGTGTCTGGTGACACATGTAACAGTTGTGGTGTCTGGTGACACATGTAACAGTTGTGGTGTCTGGTGACACATGTAACAGTTGTGGTGTCTGGTGACACATGTAACAGTTGTGGTGTCTGGTGACACAACATGTAACAGTTGTGGTGTATGGTGACACATGTAACAGTTGTGGTGTCTGGTGACACAACATGTAACAGTTGTGGTGTCTGGTGACACATGTAACAGTTGTGGTGTCTGGTAACACAACATGTAACAGTTGTGGTGTCTGGTGACACATGTAACAGTTGTGGTGTCTGGTGACACATGTAACAGTTGTGGTGTCTGGTGATACATGTAACAGTTGTGGTGTCTGGTGACACATGTAACAGTTGTGGTGTCTGGTGACACATGTAACAGTTGTGGTGTCTGGTGACACATGTAACAGTTGTGGTGTCTGGTGACACAACATGTAACAGTTGTGGTGTATGGTGACACATGTACTAGTTGTGGTGTCTGGTGACACATGTAACAGTTGTGGTGTCTGGTGATACATGTAACAGTTGTGGTGTCTGGTGACACATGTAACAGTTGTGGTGTCTGGTGACACATGTAACAGTTGTGGTGTCTGGTGACACATGTAACAGTTGTGGTGTCTGGTGACACAACATGTAACAGTTGTGGTGTCTGGTGACACAACATG
This sequence comes from Physella acuta, assembly GCF_028476545.2. Taxonomy (NCBI): domain Eukaryota; kingdom Metazoa; phylum Mollusca; class Gastropoda; family Physidae; genus Physella; species Physella acuta. The sequence continues at coordinate 1,450,837 of NW_026731697.1, forward strand.
TAACAGTTGTGGTGTCTGGTGACACATGTAACAGTTGTGGTGTCTGGTGATACATGTAACAGTTGTGGTGTCTGGTGACACATGTAACAGTTGTGGTGTCTGGTGACACATGTAACAGTTGTGGTGTCTGGTGACACATGTAACAGTTGTGGTGTCTGGTGACACAACATGTAACAGTTGTGGTGTCTGGTGACACATGTACTAGTTGTGGTGTCTGGTGACACATGTAACAGTTGTGGTGTCTGGTGACACATGTAACAGTTGTGGTGTTTGGTGACACAACATGTAACAGTTGTGGTGTCTGGTGACACATGTAACAGTTGTGGTGTTTGGTGACACATGTAACAGTTGTGGTGTTTGGTGACACATGTAACAGTTGTGGCGTCTGGTGACACATATAACAGTTGTGGTGTCTGTTGATACATGTAACAGTTGTGGTGTCTGGTGACACATGTAACAGTTGTGGTGTCTGGTGACACATGTAACAGTTGTGGTGTCTGGTGACACATGTAACAGTTGTGGTGTCTGGTGACACAACATGTAACAGTTGTGGTGTATGGTGATACATGTAACAGTTGTGGTGTCTGGTGACACATGTAACAGTTGTGGTGTATGGTGACACATATAACAGTTGTGGTGTATGGTGACACATGTAACAGTTGTGGTGTCTGGTGACACAACATGTAACAGTTGTGGTGTCTGGTGACACATGTAACAGTTGTGGTGTCTGGTGACACATGTAACAGTTGTGGTGTCTGGTGACACATGTAACAGTTGTGGTGTCTGGTGACACATGTAACAGTTGTGGTATCTGGTGACACATGTAACAGTTGTGGTGTCTGGTAACACATGTAACAGTTGTGGTGTCTGGTGACACATGTGACAGGTGTGGTGTCTGGTGACACATGTAACAGTTGTGGTGTCTGGTGACACAACATGTAACAGTTGTGGTGTCTGGTGACACATGTAACAGTTGTGGTGTCTGGTGACACATGTGACAGTTGTGGTGTGTGGTGACACATGTAACAGTTGTGGTGTCTGGTGACACATGTAACAGTTGTGGTGTCTGATGACACATGTAACAGTTGTGGTGTCTGGTGACACAACATGTAACAGTTGTGGTGTCTGGTGACACATGTAACAGTTGTGGTGTCTGATGACACATGTAACAGTTGTGGTGTCTGGTGACACATGTAACAGTTGTGGTGTCTGATGACACATGTAACAGTTGTGGTGTCTGGTGACACATGTAACAGTTGTGTTGTCTGGTGACACATATAACAGTTGTGGTGTCTGGTGACACAACATGCAACAGTTGTGGTGTCTGGTGACACATATAACAGTTGTGGTGTCTGGTGACACATGTAACAGTTGTGGTGTCTGGTGACACATGTAACAGTTGTGGTGTCTGGTGACACATGTAACAGTTGTGGTGTCTGTTGATACATGTAACAGTTGTGGTGTCTGGTGACACATGTAACAGGTGTGGTGTCTGGTGACACATGTAACAGTTGTGGTGTCTGGTGACACATGTAACAGTTGTGGTGTCTGGTGACACAACATGTAACAGTTGTGGTGTCTGGTGACACATGTAACAGTTGTGGTGTCTGGTAACACATGTAACAGTTGTGGTGTCTGGTGACACATGTGACAGGTGTGGTGTCTGGTGACACATGTAACAGTTGTGGTGTCTGGTGACACAACATGTAACAGTTGTGGTGTCTGGTGACACATGTAACAGTTGTGGTGTCTGGTGACACATGTGACAGTTGTGGTGTGTGGTGACACATGTAACAGTTGTGGTGTCTGGTGACACAACATGTAACAGTTGTGGTGTCTGATGACACATGTAACAGTTGTGGTGTCTGGTGACACATGTGACAGTTGTGGTGTGTGGTGACACATGTAACAGTTATGGTGTCTGGTGACACATGTAACAGTTGTGGTGTCTGGTGACACATGTAACAGTTGTGGTGTCTGGTGACACAACATGTAACAGTTGTGGTGTCTGGTGACACATGTAACAGTTGTGGTGTCTGATGACACATGTAACAGTTGTGGTGTCTGGTGACACATGTAACAGTTGTGGTGTCTGATGACACATGTAACAGTTGTGGTGTCTGGTGACACATGTAACAGTTGTGTTGTCTGGTGACACATATAACAGTTGTGGTGTCTGGTGACACAACATGCAACAGTTGTGGTGTCTGGTGACACATATAACAGTTGTGGTGTCTGGTGACACATGTAACAGTTGTGGTGTCTGGTGACACATGTAACAGTTGTGGTGTCTGGTGACACATGTAACAGTTGTGGTGTCTGTTGATACATGTAACAGTTGTGGTGTCTGGTGACACATGTAACAGGTGTGGTGTCTGGTGACACATGTAACAGTTGTGGTGTCTGGTGACACATGTAACAGTTGTGGTGTCTGGTGACACAACATGTAACAGTTGTGGTGTCTGGTGACACATGTAACAGTTGTGGTGTCTGGTAACACATGTAACAGTTGTGGTGTCTGGTGACACATGTGACAGGTGTGGTGTCTGGTGACACATGTAACAGTTGTGGTGTCTGGTGACACAACATGTAACAGTTGTGGTGTCTGGTGACACATGTAACAGTTGTGGTGTCTGGTGACACATGTGACAGTTGTGGTGTGTGGTGACACATGTAACAGTTGTGGTGTCTGGTGACACAACATGTAACAGTTGTGGTGTCTGATGACACATGTAACAGTTGTGGTGTCTGGTGACACATGTGACAGTTGTGGTGTGTGGTGACACATGTAACAGTTATGGTGTCTGGTGACACATGTAACAGTTGTGGTGTCTGGTGACACATGTAACAGTTGTGGTGTCTGGTGACACAACATGTAACAGTTGTGGTGTCTGGTGACACATATAACAGGTGTGGTGGTTGGTGACACAACCACACTAATGACACGTGTTGTGTCTGACTTCATGAAAAAAACAAATGACTGCAGTTATTTTACGTCAGCTAAACTGTTGACGTCATTGCTTGTCTTTACGTCACTGTTACTCATTTGGTTAGAAATGTAAAGTTTTGATTGTATTCTAAAGCGCTTAATACTTCTACTAAATCTCCTTTGAGTAGGTGGGGGGATTATAATGTACTTATATTTCATTAAATAACGAATAGTTTTTAATTTTGTCATGTAATTTTAGCTGTAAGAAATAGCACTGTATATATAAACAAAGCTCCTGTTTTAAAAGTGTGAAATGCATAGAAACGTGAATCCAATGATGTCACATTGTACTATGTTGCTATGAAAGGGAATTTCCAAAGTCGACCCAAATATTGCCGAGTGTCTTACTTTGAAGTCAGGGTAAAGCGCCATCTAGTCAGATAATCTTCCGTTATCAGCGTACTTAGCTTAGTATCGATTCATGCTTGTCAGATAACCTGTAGTTATCTTTATACTTCAGTACTCGTTTTTTGCTGTTATCTGTCTTTAAAAAACAAAAAGCTGAAACAGCATTGGTTAACCAACATCAGAGTGATGTACACCTAGTTGTACACTGACAGGTGTGTACGTGCTGGTGTACACTACGCACTAGTACAGGCGTGTACGCTAATCATATGTACGATGAACTTTATGCTGCACTAAATAATTGTATTACACGGGTTCTTGGTGTAGGCAGTGTTTCTTTCAGGCATCTCTTCGGGGGGGGGGGGGAGGCAGTGCCACCTTCCCCACCCCTTCGTATATTGTATATACAGCAGTTGGGCAGAGATTTTGATGTACACGTTATAGGGCACAATGTGTGTGAGAAACAATGAAACCTGTATGTGTGCTGAGATGAATGTGTGTACTTATTGAGTGTGTACTCCACTGTCTCCACTGTTTCCATGAAACCCCCCCCCCCCCCACTATCTCATCTCAACCCATACCAACGTTAACCAACCTTAACTAACTTATGTCTAAAACAGAAGTTTATTCCGAGTTTTTAAAAAGTTGTGTAAGATCGCTGAATGAACGATTGCGTAAATCTGTCACCCATTAAGTTCTATAAATAACCTTTCACTGATTTACAACTTGTTTGTGCTGATCTGTGCTGCCTGTGTCGATCGTCACGTGACTGAATACAATTAACTGTGTTAGAGTTAGTGTGTAGCACAGGCTACCAAGCACAAGATACCCTAGTGTATTGTTGATACACTCATAATGAGGCCATCTTCAAACGGAGTTCAAGCCCTTGAGCTCACATCTGACCCAACACCATTGTTTAGGGGGTCATCAGGATTAACCCTCCCCTCGATCCTCCCACCACCCACACTCTGTGAGTGAGGTTGACCATGTCCCAAAATAGCTGTTACGTAATCGTTTAAATATATCTTCAGCAGTTAGTGAAGAAATGAACAGGTCAATTTGTAAGCTGAATATTTGGTCAAAGTCTAGTTGTAAATGTAAACGTACAACGACAGCCAGCATAGAAAGCCACCAATGTTCATGCTTGATCACAGGAAACCACCAATATCCATGCTTGATCACAGGAAACCACCAAAGTACATGTTTCAGGACAGGAAACCACCAATTTATATGTCTGATCCATATACATGAAAATTTAAAAAAAAACCCGTTTAGCGGGGCAAGTATAAAGGGGGTAATATCCGTGTATGTAAATCATACTAGTGTAAACCGGAGGACCGAAAAAGATTTTTTAAAGGGTGATTTATTGAACACAACATAAGACGGCTCAATGTGGATTAGCTACAATAGTATGAATAAATACAACAAAGGATGGCTCAATGTGGATTACCTAAAAGGGTATACAGTGTTTCTTCCAGACTTTTTTCTCCCCCCCCCCCCCCCCCCCGAAGATATGCCTGGAAGAAACTCTGATGGTATCATTGAACACAACAAAAGATGGCTCAATGTGGATTAGCTATTATGGTATCCGTGGCTTCTCTATGTTGTCAGCGGTCAAAGACTGTGGACTTCTAATTTATAACAATGAAGATTTGTTATATTCACATAGTCTGTAAACAACAAAATTAGGCTTTTTTTTTACACTCCATGACAAAGATTGTGGCAATGTTCGTACATTTGATCAGAAAAAGTCTTGGCTTTGTTCGTCCTCTTCAGAACAACAAGTTTATTCAGTGTCCCTAGCATCGATAGAAACAACTATCTTTAGCCACTCTACTAGCTATTTGTGTTGATATTTTGTTTCATTACCGATAACACCACCGAATTCACCCAATCAATTCGCAAAATGCGCCCTACTTGTCAGTTTAAAAAATGTCATTGTTTGACTACTGAAGAACTGGAGCTCTTGTCTTGAACAGGTATTTACCTCATTGACCCGCTTTGATGTGCCTACCTGCAACCCAGCCTGGGGTCGGTGTGAAAAATCTGCATCTGATATTCCCCGGCGCGAACGTCGGTGCTAATTGAACACGTTTTCACATTTAGCGGCACATCCAGGCTGGCAACCGAGATGTCGGGGACCTGCGAGGACATCGGAGGTCGGCAAATGTGGCCAGATTTTTGACGCGGGGTGGGGCCAAAAAATTTCAAATTATGTGATATTCTCGGCAGCAGTAATTAAATTTAATGAAGAGTTAATCGCTTTGATTCGATACAGTCACGAAAAGAAGCGTGTCGCTTTTCCCAGGTTGAATATAAATATATACTAAACGTATAGAAAAAAGATATCGTTAGAAGATTTTTTTTTCTCTTTCGCTTGGTGCCGCTTTAATTAGAGTTGTCACACAGGGTAGGGCACGATTGTTGGCTTTGACGTGCCTGATGTCAATTATGACAGGATTAGTTACGCAACCGTTATCTCACATCACACGTTAGTAACACCTTGAGGTTTCCTGGCTTCTGTCTTAGCACAGGTGAGGCAGAGTTCCTCTGGTTCTGTGATCATGGTATGCCATGGGTTTTTGACTAGCTAGATGTCACTGAAATTCCAATTTGGATCAACTCGTCCGTATAATTTAAAAAATTAGGTGACCCGCCTTTACTTCCCTAAACACACGGAGATTTACAGGCAAATATCGGAGTTTTAAATGGTTTGGTGATGTCCCCTTATTATTAACTCCCCTAGTGCGAGAGGACCACTTTGCTAGGAATCATAAGTGCCTCAGGACTCCTACTTAATTTTACAATGTTACATTCGATCAGGCATGGACTACCTCGGTCGCCCAAATCTGCTGTTAGATTGTATTTTTATAAATAAAATAGTGTAGAAAAGCACATAAAATTTAACATTATTTTAATTTTGTATCCATAGTTTTAAATATTAGAAGAAAAAGACCATCCAATATACAGCTTACTTACTGTATTTATGTTTTTAAATAGAAAAATACGAAGCCTCAGTTTGTAACAGTCACTAGTTATCATGATACAACTGTCGCAGTAACAAAGATACTTAAACAGAGACACAATAACCAAGTCATCATGACACAACAAACACAGTAACCTTGATACATTGACAGAGACACAGTAACCTTGATACATTGACAGAGACACAGTAACCTTGATACATTGACAGAGACACAGTAACCTTGATACATTGACAGAGACACAGTAACCAAGATACCTTGACAAAGACACAGTAACCTTGATACATTGACAGAGACACAGTAACCAAGATACCTTGACAAAGACACAGTAACCTTGATACATTGACAGAGACACAGTAACCAAGATACCATGACAGAGAGAAAGTAACCAAGATAACCAAGATACAATGACAAAACACAGTAACCAAGATACCTTGACAAAGACACAGCAACCACGACAGAGACACAGTAACCCATGCTACAACAGTTGCAGTAACCAGCAGTAACCCCACCGAGTTCTGGCTTCCGGTACCATTAGACTGGACGGTTATTTAAAGACCTGGAGTGGCACCAGAAAGAGACCCCCCGCCCCCGGTGGTATCCTCCTCAGTGACGTCAGCTAATGGTGCCACTTCGATAAGGTTTATTTACTGGGGCGATCGGGCCCCGAACCTGCGATCTAAAGGTCAGGCTAGACATTCACTTATCTGCTTGCTATTGTTTTGCCGCACGTCTGTTTGACGTCTGCCCGGTTATGTAAGAGTTCACAGACGGGAGACAACATTGGGGGCATGGGAAGAGAGGACACAAGGGCGACAATTTTGGAACATGGGAAAGAAAGACAGAAGGGGGACAACTTTAAAACATAGGAAGGAAAGACAGAAGGGAGACAACATTGGGGGCATGGGAAGAAAGGACACAAGGGCGACAACTTTAGAACATGGGAAGAAAGGACACAAGGGAGACAACTTTGGAACATGGGAAGAAAGGACACAAGAGAGACAACTTTAGAACATGGGAAGGAAAGACAGAAGGGAGACAACTTTGGAACATGGGAAGGAAAGACAGAAGGGAGACTACTTTATAGCATAGGAATAAAAGACTAGAGACAACAGTCGAGCATGTAAAGGAAAAGTTCAAGGGCTTTTATCTTGAACACGAGCACCTGTATAATAATGTATAAAGACATGTTTAAATGTCTTTAATTTTTCATAACTAACATCTTTATTTTGAAGTTCAATTTTTTTTTAAACATAGATATTTCAGAAAGGCATAAAGGAACTAATTACCGTCTTGCCAGGTTCGACAACTAAGTCACGTGACAAACAAATGACGTCATTGAACTACGTCTGAATCGTCACACGCGTACCAAACAACCTCTGACAAACAGGAAATGGGAAACTGAAACCAAGGGTCACCAAAAACAATAAATTTATTTTCACTGTTAATTACAGATATTAAACAACAGCTCTGGCGTCCTGTTACCTCCCTTTATATCAGTTACTTCCCTTCAGCTCAAGCCTGGTTGCCCTCCCTTATTTCTGAGTATCAGCCAATGCTTCCCCTTAGTTACTTGGATCCGGCTAATTAATTTATTGCGCGGTCAACAAAGAGCAGAGATGCAGGCTGCAGGAATGTTGTGTTATCTACAAGTGCAGCATAGCTCACGTCTGGACGTGGTCCTGGGTCTTGTGTCCTAGTGAAACACAGTCACAGCAGTTTAAAACCAGTTAACTCACAACATGGCTTATATCAACACAGTCACAGCAGTTTAAAACCACTTGATTTTTAACTCACAACATGGCTTATATTAACACAGTCACAGCAGTTTAAACGATTAACTCATTGATTTTTTTTATTAATTTATAGCAGTGCACATGTTGGTTTGTTAACGGACCTGGGTATGCTAACAGCATACATTGTTTGTCAAAAAGGAAAAATAAATAACCAAAAGACTACTTTGATTTTAAAAAAAAATAAGAACTTAAGTTCAGTTCTACAGGAACTTGAGTGGCCATATTGCCTTTTGCGAGTGTAGAATGGTTAATAATTAGTTAATATTATCAAGATTAAAGATTTTTAAGATACAAATATTTTTAAAAATTAAAAACTCTTTAATTAGTTGTCAATTTAAGGTCTTTAAAGGGCTTGCGGCTGAAGCTATGAGTGGGGAAGGTGTGTTAAAGTTTGTTACGATTTGCTTCAGACGTTGGTGCAGAGTTTCTTCCAGGCATCTCTTGAAGTTCCCCCGCCCCCCCCCCCCCCGAACGAAATGAAATTTATATAATTTATATAGAAAATATGTACTCTTAACAGTGTCCGCCCCCCCCCCCCCCCCGAAGAAAGTCTACCGCCCCTACCCCCGAAATTTCAAGTGCCCCCCCCGGAGAAAAAAGTCTGGAAGAAACACTGCGTTGGTGTAGGTGAGGGGGGGGGGGGGTGGTGTCAGAAAATATTGCTGAATATATGTTTTGTCTTTCTTAGAAATGAAAACAATATGCTGATAAAAGTTATAGTTATTGTGGGGGATGGTGACGTCAAAGGTGTGGCCGGGCTTTTTGTGACGACGATGGGGGTGGGGAGGATTAAAATTGTGCACGTCATTTGTGAACGACACTTTTAATCGCGGGTGGTTAAATTGAAGGTGGTTGAGTTACAGAACAATTCTTAGTCGTTAAATATCGAAGTTGTATTATATGCTGTATCTGTATAATATGCTGTTTATGAAGTAGGCCTACTTTATGATCAACCAAATTTTTAACGTTGTGTGTCCAAAAAAAAAAAAGGGTTAACTCAGTGGCGTAGCGAGGTCGGGTGTCACCCGGTGCGGCACTTAATGGTGTCACCCCCAGAGGCGTAGCGACCCTTCCCGGGGACAAACTTTCGAATTTTCGATTTGCACCCCCCTCAAACTTTCGATGTGCACCCCCCCTCAAGCTTTCGATTTGCAGCCCCCCCCCCCTCAAGTTTTTGAATTGCGCCCCCCCCCCTCAAACTTTTGATTTGTTGCACCCCCCCTCAACCTTTCGATTTGCACCCCACCCTCCAGTTTTTCTCTATATATTTTGCTATTTTTTGCCTTGGTGTCACCCCCCTAAATGGTGTCACCCGGTGCGGTCCGCACTCCCCGCCCCCCCCCCCTCGCTACGGCCCTGGGTTAACTCCCCCTGTCTCACACCCACACGGATGTATTGTAAACACGTAATGAGCGAACAACCCCCCCCCACCCCCCTCTTATCAGTGGAAATAAAAACGTCCCCTCGGACCCGGGTCAGACACGGGTCAGACACGGATAACCCCAATGTTCAGTGGACAACTTCATGAGCTGATTATGGGCTCCACTGTGTAGCAGAACCAGAGACCACTCCAGTATTATGGCTGTTGCCAGATTTCCCAGTGCCATTTGGCAAGTCTGGTGTTGGAAAAACAAACAAAAGAACAGAAATTTACTCAAGTGTTTGGCTACATAAACAGGGGAGGCTAGGACAGAAAAGGGGAGTAAGCAGATCTGGCGATAATTAATTCAGTTGCCCCCCTTTCATTAGTTAAAGATTATTTACGAAAACAAGTTTTCGGTGAAACACTGGCAGGACAGTGAATGGGCATCTGCACATTGTGATAAACTGGCAGTAATTTTAAGATGTGCGCAAAATCACAGGCTCTTACATTTCTTAAATTCTCTTCAAGTTTTTAAAAACTGTATCAATACCGTCTAATATATTAGTGGCTTTTTAAATTTCAGCGTATATCAAAGAAAACATTAACATAATACGCACACATTCGTGAATAGGCCTTCAGTAAATGGCACAACTACCGTTCAGTTTTAATATGATATCAAGTGCCTCCTTCATTGTATAAATAACTAGTCTAAGTATTTGATGAAATAAATAAAAACAGCAATGTGAAAAATTATAATTTCTTTTTATGAGAGGATGATATTAATACATGTGTTCTTTTACGACTGGAGGGGGGGGGGAGGGGGTTGATTTATGTATATACGAGTGAGGTGATCAGTCACAGAGAAATGACCTTGTATGACGTAGAGTGGGGAGGGGGTAGGCTTGGGTTATCAGCTGGTGAGTACTAGTGCACGGTGGGTGGACGATACTGGGGAACAAGGCTAATTGGTCGGTTAGTTGACCAATCAGGTTTATGGGAGTACCGAGGTATAAATATAGCGGTGTGGAGGTGAAAGGGGAGACGTGCTATCTGTGGGGGAGTGCTGACACGCGCGTGGTAGGTAGGGAGGGGTGAGGGTGGGGGTGCCGTGACTGGTGGGGGTGGGCAGTGTGGCTGGTGAAATGGTGAAAAGGGGACAGGCGGGCGGGGATTGAAATTGGGTGAGCTGAGGTTGGGACTGATGGGGAGGGAGGTGGACCGGTGAGGGTGGGGAGTGGACCGGGGAGGGTGGGGAGTGGACTGGTGGGGGTGGGGGTGGACCGGGGAGGGTGGGAGGTGGACTGGTGGGGGTGGGGGATTGGACGATTGGGGCTGGGGAGTGGACTGGTGGGGGTGGGGGATTGGACGATTGGGGCTGGGGAGTGGACTGGTGAGGGTGGGGGAGTGGACTGGTGAGGGTGGGGGAGTGGACTGGTGAGGGTGGGGGAGTGGACTGGTGAGGGTGGGGGAGTGGACTGGTGAGGGTGGGGGAGTGGACTGGTCGGGGTGGGAGATTGGACAGGTGGGGGTGGGGGAGTGGCCTGGTCAGGGTGGGGAAGCGAACTAGTGAGGGTGGGGAGTGGACAGGTGGGGGTGGGGGAGTGGACAGGTGGGGGTAGGGGAGTGGACAGGTGGGGGTAGGGGAGTGGACAGGTGGGGGTAGGGGGGTGGACAGGTGGGGGTAGGGGAGTGGACAGGTGGGGGTAGGGGAGTGGACTAGATATAGTGGTGTGTGGTACGTCCTGCTAAGGTGTTCACAGTGAGTTGGGACCACAATTGTGATGTTGTGAATATTAAAGTGGTGTGTCAACAATTGTGATGTTGCGAATATTAAAGTGGGGTGTCGACAATTGTGATGTGAATATTAAAGTGGGGTGTCCACAATTGTGATGTTTTGAATATTGAAGTGGGGTGTCGACAATTGTGATGTGAATATTAAAGTGGGGTGTCGACAATTGTGATGTTGTGAATATTAAAGTGGGGTGTCAACAATTGTGATGTTGTGAATATTGAAGTGGGGTGTCCAAAATTGTGATGTTGCAAATATTGAAGTGGGGTACAGAACACAATTTTGGAATGCTGAATATTATTTTTAGAAAATAATGAAAAATAGTTTTAATACTTAACAAGTTGAAATATATTGGATAATGTTAGAAGGTTGTGCGAAGGGGTACATTAATACGTACTAGTGGGCCATGACACTGGCTAGCTTGTCCTGATCTTGAACATGCCACACGGTGTGAGTAGCAAAATACTCCTAGTAGTAGGCCTACACAATGGGGTCAAAGTCCAACCCTCCGTAATTTAGGCCCACCTATTGTTTCAAATAGCAAGTCAGGAGGAAAAAGGCGATTCTAGTAAGGGAAGTAACAGATGATAAATAAAAGAAACAAAATAGTTTTAATTACCTACCTTGGTAGGTAGAAAAAAAAAATTCAAAACAGCCAAGGGATATAACCTATTTCTTTTTTTTTTAAAGTCGTCAAAAAGTAAAAATGAGCAAAAGCTAACAATAAAAACGTCTGCAACATTATTAATTATTTTATAAAACAAAAGCGCTAATTTTTTATATGATATTTTGCAATTTTTTTTCTACTTTACTAATGTGTTTAAATTATTACTTGATTCTAGACTAAATATAAAAGCATTAGCCGTATGAAAAAATTATAATGTACTTATAAGAATTTATTTAATTCATATAGTTACTAGGACACATTTTCTTCTTCGTTCTTAAATTTTAGTGTTAGATCGAGCTTTAACTGCCATAGGGTTTGAACTCGAGACTTTATCGGTTTAGCAACCATGAGCTTCACCGATTCGACCACACCAACCCTCTCTGTCTAAACGTTCTTTGGTTATTTTAGAGATAATTACTTAAAGAAATATTACTATTGTAAATCTGTATTGGTCCTCACAAGCCGACGATATAAACTGTAATACTAAAGCGAACATGCAAAGCAAACTCACGCTGTAAATTACATGTATGAGGCACAAAAAAAAGAGAATTTTTTTTTTTTAAAATTACTTATTTCACCTTTCAGTGCCACAGCTTAATTAACGAGTTTTATTTCTGAAAGTTTTAAAACTATGAATCTGACTTAATATATACAACAGATAAGGATTTAATGTATTTGTTTTACTTGAAAATATAAGTATCTAACCCTTTCTACAATGTCCATCATTGAAGATCGCGGTTTTTTTCTATGCTCCTACTGCAGATATGTATTGATTCTTTTTTTTTTTTTCTTACGAAACACTTTGGTCTGGTTCAAGAAGGCAAGCAGTGTTTCTTCCAGACTTTTTTTCTCCGGGGGGGGGGGGGGGGGCACTTGATATTTTCTGGGGACGGGGACGGGGGCATTTATGTGGTAAATACCCACACCACCACACCACCAATGTGGTACCCCCCCCCCCCCCCCCCCCGGATAGTTGGTGAACAGAAAAAAGTCACAGTTTTTGCTAGGAATAAAAGTCACAAAGGAATTTTTTTTTCGGAAAAAAGTCACAGAAATATTTTAATTAATATTTTGATTTTAATTGTTGAGAATTTTAAAATTGTGGATGTTTATTGATGGGAGTTTATTTTTTTAATTTTTTTATTTTTTGTAGCATATTTATAAACGATAAAAGCATTTTGCTTTTTAATACTAATAAGTAAAAATACCGTAACCTAATTTACACTGAAACCACAACTTTTGTAATGAACTTAGTTAAATACGCTCTAGAAATGTTAATTATAAACGAAATTTAGGCACATCATTGTGTTTTGCATGTATTTTTTTTGTGTGCCTACAATCGGATAGTTGGGGCACCACAGTTTTATATTTCTTCATAGATTTTTGCCATTTTTCTTGGTTCTCTGCTGCTCTAAGTAATTCTGCGACGGACAGTCTTGTCCATTCATTGATGCCATCCATGTCACTTGATGTCATCCATGTCACTTGATGTCATCCATGTCACTTGATGTCATCCATGTCACTTGATGTCATCAATGTCACTTGATGTCATCCATGTCATTTGATGTCATCCATGTCACTTGATGTCATCCATGTCACTTGATGTCATCCATGTCACTTGATGTCATCCATATCACTTGATGTCATCCATATCACTGTCACCCACGTCACTTGATGTCATCCACGTCACTTGATGTCATCCATGTCACTTGATGTCATCCATATCACTTGATGTCATCCATATCACTGTCACCCACGTCACTTGATGTCATCCACGTCACTTGATGTCACCCATGTCACTTGATGTCATCCATATCACTTGATGTCACCCATGTCATCTGATGTCATCCATATCACTTGATGTCACCCATGTCACTTGATGTCATCCATATCACTTGATGTCATCCATATCACTGTCACCCACGTCACTTGATGTCATCCATGTCACTTGATGTCATCCATGTCACTTGATGTCATCCATATCACTTGATGTCACCCATGTCATCTGATGTCATCCATATCACTTGATGTCACCCATGTCACTTGATGTCATCCATATCACTTGATGTCATCCATATCACTGTCACCCACGTCACTTGATGTCATCAATGTCACTTGATGTCATCCAGTTACTTGATGTCATCCATATCACTTGATGTCATCCATATCACCTGATGTCATCCATGTCACTTGATGTCATCCATATCACTTGATGTCACCCATGTCATCTGATGTCATCCATATCACTTGATGTCACCCACGTCACTTGATGTCATCAATGTCACTTGATGTCATCCATGTCATTTGATGTCACCCATGTCACTTGATGTCACACATGTCACTTAATGTCATCCATGTCACCTGATGTCATCCATATCACTTGATGTCATCCATATCACCTGATGTCATCCATGTCACTTGATGTCATCCATATCACTTGATGTCACCCATGTCATCTGATGTCATCCATATCACTTGTTGTCACCCACGTCACTTGATGTCATCAATGTCACTTGATGTCATCCATGTCATTTGATGTCACCCATGTCACTTGATGTCACACATGTCACTTAATGTCATCCATATCACCTGATGTCATCCATATCACTTGATGTCATCCATATCACTTGATGTCATCCATGTCACTTGATGTCACCCATGTCACTTGATGTCATCCATGTCACTTGATGTCATCCATATCACTTGATGTCATCAATGTCACTTGATGTCATCCATGTCACTTGATGTCACCCATGTCATCTGATGTCATCCATATCACTTGATGTCACCCACGTCACTTGATGTCATCAATGTCACTTGATGTCATCCATGTCATTTGATGTCACCCATGTCACTTGATGTCACACATGTCACTTAATGTCATCCATGTCACTTGATGTCATCAATGTCACTTGATGTCATCCATATCACTTGATGTCACCCATGTCACCTGATGTCATCCATATCACTGTCACCCACGTCACTTAATGTCATCCATGTCACTTGATGTCATCCATGTCACTTGATGTCACCCATGTCACCTGATGTCATCCATATCACTGTCACCCACGTCACTTAATGTCATCCATGTCACTTGATGTCATCCATGTCACTTGATGTCACCCATATCACTTGATGTCACCCATGTCACCTGATGTCATCCATATCACTGTCACCCACGTCACTTGATGTCATCAATGTCACTTGATGTCATCCATGTCACTTGATGTCATCCATGTCACCTGATGTCATCCATGTCACTTGATGTCATCCATGTCACTTGATGTCATCCATATCACTTGATGTCATCCATATCACTGTCACCCACGTCACTTGATGTCATCCATGTCACTTGATGTCATCCATGTCACTTGATGTCATCCATGTCACTTGATGTCATCCATATCACTTGATGTCACCCATGTCACCTGATGTCATCCATATCACTGTCACCCACGTCACTTAATGTCATCCATGTCACTTGATGTCATCCAGTTACTTGATGTCATCCATATCACTTGATGTCATCCATATCACTGTCACCCACGTCACTTAATGTCATCTATGTCACTTGATGTCATCCAGTTACTTGATGTCATCCATATCACTTGATGTCACCCATGTCACCTGATGTCATCCATATCACTGTCACCCACGTCACTTAATGTCATCCATGTCACTTGATGTCATCCATGTCACTTGATGTCATCCATGTCACTTGATGTCATCCATATCACTTGATGTCATCCATATCACTTGATGTCACACATGTCACCTGATGTCATCCATGTCACTTGATGTCATCCATGTCACTTGATGTCATCCATATCACTTGATGTCATCCATATCACTGTCACCCACGTCACTTGATGTCATCCATGTCACTTGATGTCATCCATGTCACTTGATGTCATCCATGTCACTTGATGTCATCCATATCACTTGATGTCACCCATGTCACCTGATGTCATCCATATCACTGTCACCCACGTCACTTAATGTCATCCATGTCACTTGATGTCATCCAGTTACTTGATGTCATCCATATCACTTGATGTCATCCATATCACTGTCACCCACGTCACTTAATGTCATCCATGTCACTTGATGTCATCCAGTTACTTGATGTCATCCATATCACTTGATGTCATCCATATCACTTGATGTCACCCATGTCATCTGATGTCATCCATATCACTTGATGTCACCCACGTCACTTGATGTCATCAATGTCACTTGATGTCATCCATGTCATTTGATGTCATCCATGTCACCTGATGTCATCGATGTCATTTGATGTCATCCTTGTCACTTGATGTCCAACATCCAATGTCATCATCCTCGTCTTCTCCCTCCTGGCAGTGTGCCATGGGTTATTGTTTTGGATATGACGTTGGTTCGCGTGGCATGCAGAGGCGTAGCGACCCTTCCCGGCGCCCGGGGCGAACTTTCAATTTGGCGCCCCCCCCGCTTATATATATATATATATATATATATATATATATATATATATGTGTGTGTGTGTGTGTGTGTATAATTATGTGTGTGTGATAGTGTGTTTATATATAAGCTTGTGTGTGGGTAAGAGTGTATTTGTGTGTGTAAGCGTGTGTGTAAGCGTGTATGCTACAGTCCGGACAAGGTTTAATAATTACATTGTATGATTTTCATTCCTTAAAACTTTACGACAATTTAATTCCCATTAAGATGCGTTTAACTTTTTTTGCGAAAGATTAGTAATGTCAGTAAAAAAAAATAAGCCTGATCTGTGTTAGAGGGTAGTTTGTAGCTAACGCTAATATGTTTAGACCAGCCTTTTATGTTCTAGTTTTGAACGATCTCTGTTGTGATATGGTACATATTGGATTCGAAGTTTGTTAGAGTAAGGACACACAAGTGACATACAAGAAGAAGTTATCAGAAATATTTATTGTTCACATTGGAATACGACATGGGTATTTCGTTGATTGGTTGATGGTATGACAAAACAAGCTAGAGAAAACAAACTGGAATCCAACGGATGTTAACAGCTCGTAGTCTTGGATTTCGCAGATTTGCCCTGCCTTCTCGCACACAGTTTCTTCCAGGCATCTTTTCGGGGGGGCGAAGCCCCCCGGAAAAATTTTTACGCCCCCCCGAACGAAATGAAATTTATATAATTTATATATAGAAAATATATACTTTTAACAGTGTCCGCCCCCCCCCCCCGAAGAAAGTTTACCGCCTCCCCCCTCCCCCCGAAGATTTCAAGTGCCCCCCCGGAGAAAAAAGTCTGGAAGAAACACTGATCAAAAGTATCTGATCTCTCACGTTGAAGTTGAGAGAATCGTAAGAATCTTACAAAGAACTAGTCGCGTCTTTTTTTTTAACAAAACTGGCTATTGAAATTGTACATTACGCGTTAATACACTTGGTTTCTTTACTAAGTGTTAAGAGAGTTATCTACTCACCAATCCAGTACAAATACTTGCGATTTTTGTTAGCGAAAAAAGCGCCCCCCCCCCCACCCCCACACACACTCATCACAACCATCTTGGACAAAGTTTGTAGAGCGGTTTTTAACGTAACTGCTATTTTATTTAGCCTAAAAGCGCCCCCCTGAACCATCTTGATAAAAGTCACTAACGTATTTTACAAGTTCAACAATCGTACAATACGTTTTAATACAATTGGTTTCTTTTAATAGTGGTAACGTTTATCGACTCAACAATCTAGTGTAAATTCTTCCGTTTTAAGTCTCGAAAAAGCGCCCCCCCCCCCCATCTAGGAAAAGCTTCAAAGCGGTTTTGCCGGTCACTGTTTCTTAAGAGTATATGTTTTACAAGAAATCAAGATAGAAAACAGTTAAATCAGTATGTAAATGCGTGTAGCCATTATATTTCTTAACTTAGACAGTTTATAATTCAAAACTGCAGCATAAAATCAGCTTTAAAAAAATTTTCCCACCCCTTTTGGCGCCCCCATAGGGTCGGCGCCCGGGGCGGCCGCCCCCCCCCCGCCCCCCCCTAGCTACGCCTCTGGTGGCATGCCGATACTTATCAGATTCTCCAAGGGACCAATCACATTATTGATCCTTTCACAGCCCTTTCATTTGTTAAGGCCTAGACATATGTGTGTGTAAATCACCAACTACAAGACAGCACCTCAGATAGCGAACGTCTGTGTTTACCTACCCCCTTGGTCTGATGGCTTAAGGCGACCAGTTTAGGTGGGACATTGTCTCACAAGACAGAACCCCTGTACCTGACCACACACACACTCCTGTACCTGACCCCACACAATCTGTACCTGACCCCAAATACACCCTTACCCGACCCCACACACCCCTGTACCTGACCTCCACACACCCCTGTACCTGACCTCCACACACCCCTGTACCCGACCCCACACACCCCTGTACCTGACCTCCACACACCCCTGTACCTGACCCCACACAATCTGTACCTGACCCCAAATACACCCTTACCCGACCCCACACACCCCTGTACCTGACCTCCAGACACCCCTGTACCTGACCTCCACACACCCCTGTACCTGACCTCCACACACCCCTGTACCTGACCCCACACAATCTGTACCTGACCTCCACACACCCCTGTACCTGACCCCACACAATCTGTACCTGACCCCAAATACACCCTTACCCGACCCCACACACCCCTGTACCTGACCTCCACACACACCTGACCTGACCCCACACACCCCTGTACCTGACCTCCACACACCCCTGTACCTGACCTCCACACACCCCTGTACCTGACCTCCACACACCCCTGTACCTGACCCCCACACAGTCTTGTACCTGACCTCCACACACCCCTGTACCTGACCCCCACACACCCCTGTACCTGACCTCCACACACCCCTGTACCTGACCTCCACACACCCCTGTACCTGACCTCCACACACCCCTGTACCTGACCTCCACACACCCCTGTACCTGACCTCCACACACCCATGTACCTGACCTCCACACACCCCTGTACCTGACCCCACACAATCTGTACCTGACCCCAAATACACCCTTACCCGACCCCACACACCCCTGTACCTGACCTCCACACACCCCTGTACCTGACCTCCACACACCCCTGTACCTGACCTCCACACACCCCTGTACCTGACCCCACACAATCTGTACCTGACCCCAAATACACCCTTACCCGACCCCACACACCCCTGTACC
The DNA here is from genome assembly GCF_028476545.2 of Physella acuta. NCBI lineage: Eukaryota > Metazoa > Mollusca > Gastropoda > Physidae > Physella > Physella acuta. The sequence goes on from NW_026731697.1 coordinate 1,469,956, forward strand.
TGACCTCCACACACCCCTGTACCTGACCTCCACACACCCCTGTACCTGACCTCCACACACCCCTGTACCTGACCCCCACACAGTCTTGTACCTGACCTCCACACACCCCTGTACCTGACCCCCACACACCCCTGTACCTGACCTCCACACACCCCTGTACCTGACCTCCACACACCCCTGTACCTGACCTCCACACACCCCTGTACCTGACCCCCACACAGTCTTGTACCCGACCCCACACACCCCTGTACCTGACCTCCACACACCCCTGTACCTGACCTCCACACACCCCTGTACCTGACCTCCACACACCCCTGTACCTGACCTCCACACACCCCTGTACCTGACCCCACACAATCTGTACCTGACCCCAAATACACCCTTACCCGACCCCACACACCCCTGTACCTGACCTCCACACACCCCTGTACCTGACCTCCACACACCCCTGTACCCGACCCCCACACACCCCTGTACCTGACCTCCACACACCCCTGTACCTGACCCCACACAATCTGTACCTGACCCCAAATACACCCTTACCCGACCCCACACACCCCTGTACCTGACCTCCACACACCCCTGTACCTGACCTCCACACACCCCTGTACCTGACCTCCACACACCCCTGTACCCGACCCCACACACCCCTGTACCTGACCTCCACACACCCCTGTACCTGACCTCCACACACCCCTGTACCTGACCTCCACACAGTCTTGTACCCGACCCCACACACCCCTGTACCTGACCTCCACACACCCCTGTACCTGACCTCCACACACCCCTGTACCTGACCTCCACACACCCCTGTACCCGACCCCACACACCCCTGTACCTGACCTCCACACACCCCTGTACCCGACCCCACACACCCCTGTACCTGACCTCCACACACCCCTGTACCTGACCTCCACACACCCCTGTACCTGACCTCCACACACCCCTGTACCTGACCTCCACACACCCCTGTACCTGACCCCCACACAGTCTTGTACCCGACCCCACACACCCCTGTACCTGACCTCCACACACCCCTGTACCTGACCTCCACACACACCTGACCTGACCCCACACACCCCTGTACCTGACCCCCACACAGTCTTGTACCTGACCTCCACACACCCCTGTACCTGACCTCTACACACCCATGTACCTGACCTCCACACACCCCTGTACCTGACCCCCACACAGTCTTGTACCTGACCTCCACACACCCCTGTACCCGACCCCACACACCCCTGTACCTGACCTCCACACACCCCTGTACCTGACCTCCATACACCCCTGTACCTGACCTCCACACACACCTGACCTGACCCACACACCCCTGTACCTGACCTCCACACACCCCTGACCTGACCCTCACACTCCTGTACCTGACCTCCACACACCCATGTACCTGACCCCCACACAGTCTTGTACCCGACCCCACACACCCCTGTACCTGACCTCCACACACCCCTGTACCTGACTCCCACATTGGATGTACCTGACGGTGAACGGAAAAAAAGTCACAGGAAAAAAAAACACAGAAAAAAGTCACATTTTTTGCTAGGAAAAAAAGTCACAGAAAAAAGTCACAGTGGAAAAATTTTATCGGAAAAAAAGTCACAGAAATAAAGTCACAGAAAAAAGTCACAAAAATCTTTTTAGAAATATTTTTATTAATTTGTTAAGAATTATAAAATTTTGTATGTTTATTGTTGTAGGTTGTATTTTTTGATAGCATAAATTATTTATAGACGTTAAAACCATTATGATTTTTAACAATTGTAAGTAAAAATACTCTAAAATAATTAACACAACAATCTCAACTTTTGTTACGTATTTAGTTAAATACGCGGTAGAAAAATTATTTATAAAAGAAATTTAGGCACATTTTGCCGTAGGCTATTCTCTGGTCGGCCTCTCCTCAGTAGGCATTGTCCGAACATACTTTGTGTTGTTGACGTTAAACGTCAATGACAGCCTTTGAACCTTGTCGGCTTTCTTTTTTTATCCTAAGTTCTGTTATGTAATGAGCGTGATAAATGTGGGCAGTAAAGGTGGTTGAACTAAACATAACTATTGTTGCCATTAGTTGAGGGCATCAAGTCAGATGAATTTACCATTTCACGGTAATTTAATATTGGTATTTGAAAAAAAAAACACGATGAAAAACGTGGACTTTGGAGCATTCTATTAAATGCTACTAATCTTAAGTTTAAAATATTACTTCATAATAAATATTTTTAGATGGATTATAAAAATCCATATGCGTATACAGCCTACACACATTACATTACATTCAATTAATCCTAAGTTAATTTGCACTCTCTAAATATTTAATACATAAAAGTATTAACAAATATCATGCAAATATATATTTGTGACTTTTTTTCCTGTGACTTTTTTTCCTGTGACTTTTTTTCCTGTGACTTTTTTCTGTGTTTTTTTTTTCCTTTTTTTTCCTGTGACTTTTTTTCCTACAATCGTACCTGACCCCACACACCATTGTACCTACCCCTGTACCTGACCCCACACACCCTTGTACCAGACCCCACCCGACCCCACACACCCCTGTACCCGACCCCACACGCCACTGTACCAGACCTCACACCGAGATGTTCCTCATCTCTGATATGCTCAAATCCCCTCATTCCTCTGTCTCGGCAAATCTCCCAACATTCCCCCCCCCCCCCCTCGCAAAGCTTACCCGTCATCCCAATGGTGTCAAGGAAAGAATAAAAACCAGCCGTCCCATAATCCCTGGCGTTTTGATACGCCGACAATTTATCACCCGAGCGGCAGCTCAGCATTTATTGCCCGACCCTGGGCGGATCGACTCCATTAGCAACTCTTTACGGCCTGTCGTATTCGATTATCTAAGAATCAGATCTAAACGAGTTCGATTAGCAATGATTTAAGTAAGGGATTCATGCACGTGTAGTTATGCATATAAGGGGTTAAGCTGTTGGTTTTTTAGTTTAGTTATATCTAGTAACAGTCCCTTTTGGTTTTTATTAAAATTTGTCCCGTCGCAAATTTCTACTTGGTGGAATACATAGGGGACACCAATAGTTTACACAGGAATTAGGCCTAAATGTAATTTTGAATGAAGCTTAAACAATCGTGTTTCTTTCCTTCTGAAACGATGTGATTCCCATCTTTGTAAATCATATATATATATATATATATATATATATATATATATATATATATATATATATATATATATATATATATATATATATATATACAAGTGTGTGTCATGATTAACCTAACATCTGGTCAAAATGTAACTCGGCCACTGTGCGACTATCACGGTATTAAGAGCATCAACCCAAAACTGTTCGGTTATCGTCCACACCAGGCTCTGAACCTGAACATATCTGAGCTCTGAACAAGGCCATCTCAGTTAAACCTTTCCTGAGGTTTAACACACACCCGTGTCAAAATCGAAATTGTCCTTTCTAAACAGCTCCGGTTTCTCTAAACTTATATTACTTAAATATGTTTAATTACCTTAAATTGCCAAACTTCAATCATAATGAAAATATAAATATCTCTAATTAAAATACTCGGTTATTCTAGATATCTTAACCTAAACCATTTCGGTTAAACCAAACACCAAAATGAATACAAAATTACACCATTGAACCTAAAACGATAAACTTAACCGTTTCGGTTAATCTAACCACCAAAATGAATACAAAATTACACCCTTGAACCTAACACAATAAACTAAACCGTTTCGGTGAATCTAAACACCAAAAATGAATACAAAATTACACCCTTGAACCTAACACAATAAACTAAACCGTTTCGGTAAATCTAAACACCAAAAATGAATACAAAATTACACCCTTGAACCTAAAACAATAAACTAAACCGTTTCGGTGAATCTAACCACCAAAATGAATACAAAATTACACCCTTGAACCTAAAACAATAAACTAAACCGTTTCGGTTAATCTAACCAGCAAAATGAATACAAAATTACACCCTTGAACCTAAAACAATAAACTAAACCGTTTCGGTTAATCTAACCAGCAAAATGAATACAAAATTACACCCTTGAACCTAAAACAATAAACTAAACCGTTTCGGTTAATCTAACCAGCAAAATGAATACAAAATTACACCCTTGAACCTAAAACAATAATGTAGCAGACAGGAATGCCAGGTATTTTATGGACCGCTTACACCTGCTTGCATCACGTGGGGTCTGGGGCTATAATTAGCTACACCTAGTGGTCCAAAGCCCTTAAGGAAATGGACTCTTAACTTACCTTAATATAAGGTTTTATATAAAATACATATGTATACACTTCCTCGCAAACCAACACAATATAACAAATATACCGTCATACTCATTACAGGTTTATTATAAGATTTGCGGGGGTCGGCGTGGCCGAGTATAACAGGTTGCACGCAAGTTGAGAACGCAGAAGAAGAAGAAAAGATTTGAAACATCCCTTAATACATGCCCTAGGCGCAGTAAAACCAATATTGGCACCACAACTGTAAACATTCACCCACACCCGCAATACGGCAACATACCAGCACGTCCATATTGGTACCACAACTGTTAACATTTACCAACACGACACGGCAACATACTAGCCCGTCCATATTGGTACCACAACTGTAAACATTCACCCACACTCGAGAAACGACAACATACCACAACAGTTTGTCAAGACCTCACCACGCCCCCTTCGTCCAAGCCAAAAGCCAACTATGTTTACTTGAATTCAAATATACTTCCAAAAATACTTTTCAAACTTCATTAACTCTTAACTATTTTTCGAAATTCGTTTCGTTTTATTTTTTCCGGCCATCTATTTATAATTCCCGCACCTGTCACTTCCTGGACGGCAAGCCTGCGCGTGCTTTTCTTTTGAAGCTGCTCTCCCTTCTTTCTATTTATAAACTTAGACTTTAATTATTTGGAAAGGGGGGGGGGGGGAACTAGACTCTATAAACAAATTCACTTGCATGAGCTTGCTTGTTTGTAAATATTCAAGACCAACAAATATGTTTTTATACTTTGAGCGCTAATGAAATGTAAATATCGAATTTAAAATAATTAGTCTATTTATAGGTCAACTAAACTTTGCAGCTTGTCATTTTTTTCAAGCGTATTAGGTCTATTTAAAAAAAAAACCCCAAAAAAAACAACAACAAAAAACAGCAAGTAAATAGGCTTACTTAACATTGCAAGTTTAATATTTAAATACAATTACAGCCGATGAAGACATTTTTTATAAACACGAAACACAATGAAAATTAACAACACAAAATTAAATGGTTGTTTACTGTTAAATTTTTTCGCTACCCTGTGGTAACTATGCGTGTTAGCGACCTCACACAAACGATCTCGGTATTTAGCCGGCCCGGTGAAGTATCTATCAAACGGCAGACACGGCCATAATGTTGTGGCGGTCAATCACAATCTATCATCTTTGGAAGGAGAAAAATTCATTCATGCTTTCAATCGGCGAGAGACGTGGGTTTGTATACTGCGCCGTGCCGGTACAGTTTAGAAAGTTATGGCTTATCCCGAAGGAGGGGGGGGGGGGGGAAATGGTAGGCGGTATGTGAAATAACACTTTTGCATTTTAAAGAAGAAAGTCTACCGCCCCCCGAACGAAATCGAATTTATTAAAAAATATATACTTTTAACAGTGTCCGCCCCCCCCCCCTCCCGAAAATTTCAAGTGCACTTCCGGAGAAAAAAGTCTGGAAGAAACACTGGTTGGAGGGGTGGGGAGCGCTGGACGTGCTTCGGTAAAGTGGACGTTATTTTATGGGGGTCTGGCTTTTTTGTGACGATGTGTGACATGGGAGGGGGGGGGGGGGTAAAATAGTCCAAAAAAGCATGACGTCTTTTATGGATGACCCCTGACGTACAATTTATGGATGACCCCCATAACATGGACACAAATTATGAAAGTGGAAGCCAGAAAGACCAGACAAATATTCCGTGTCAGAAAACTTAACTACAGCCGAGTCCGGTACAACCTTGATAGTTGGTGATGTTCGTTCCTTGTTTTCACCCCTCCTTCAATAAAACAGCAGGTTATTTTACAGACTAAATTTTTTTTTAACAAAAACTAAAGCAATATTTAAAAACAATTTGTATTTAGGTTCAGAGGCGTCACGAGGTGGGGGTTGCGGATCGCACTGGGCGACACAATTTAGGGGTCATCCATTTATGACGTCCACAATTCTTTTAGATTTTGGACCCCTCCCCCCCCCCCCGTCCACAAAAGTCCTTTTTAAAAGTCCACACGCGTCCGCAAAAGTCACTTTTTTTCGGGACACCCCCCCCCCCGTGTGGACGTCAAAAATGGATGACCCCTTGGGGGGGGGGGGGGGGGGGTGACACCAAGACAAAAAAAATTGCAAGATATATAAAATAAATATGGTTTTTGCCAGTTTAATGAATGGTTAATTAGCGTTAAAAAATGTAAGTACATGATGACGATCGCGACAAGGGGGGGGGGGGTGGGGTGGAGATAGAACACTTAGACGCAAACTACAGAGAAAACAATGTTACGCCCACAGCTGTTTTAACACGCCCACAGCTGTTTTAACAATCGTCTATATATAAACATCATTAATATTAAATGTAAACACTTTAAAGCTTTTATCGGGGGGGGGGGGGGTGGTGACAACAACTACACTACAAAATTTACAGAGAAAAAAAAGGGGGGTGACATCATGAGGTGCCGCACCGGTAACACCCGACCTAGCGACGCCACTGTTTAGGTTTAAAATCAAAATGGTTTCTTTCATCATCCTGAAAGTTTTAGCGCCGAATGTAAAGACTACTCTTCTCTGGACTATAGCAGTAATATTTTATGAATTTAGTGTGACTGGGAGTCTGTTATGGAGATGTGACCAACCCGCCAAAATTCGCGTCGAGACGTCCCCTCCCCCCCCCCCCTCTCGCTGCGCGACAAGGCGAACCGCTCTACCTGTTGGTGAATGAAGGGGGCAGGGGTGGGGGGGCGCTGGAGACTACATATTCTGTCATCTACCCATTCTTTTTTTTCCCTCCCCTAACCTCCCATTTATAATTAGGTTTTAAAAATACAAGTGGCTGTAGTGCGGTGGGGGGAGGGCTCGGCGCTGGTAGCCCCGTGTGTTTGCGTGCACCTCTAGGCTAGTCCCACAGGGTATGTGCTGGCCTCTTTTTTAATTGAGCCCCTAAACTTTGGACTTCCCTCCCCTTGCCATAGCAGACGACAGGGTCTTGTGGTTAGGTGTGGATTGGATACTCTCGGATTTAACCATTTCGGTCGTGTGGATTTAAATTCTGTTCGTGGATTAGGTTCTTGGATTAGGCTGCTAATTCTGCTGTAGTTGTGTTTTCTGGTTTGTCGTCTGTAGAGGTCGTGTTGACGGTGTCGTGTGTGGTGTGTGTTGCTGTTCTGTGAATTACACGCCGCGGTACGATACGTTTGTTCATAACATTTTTTTTTAACGGCACATTACGTACGCTTTTGTTACTCATGTGTTTATTTATATACATTGTTTTTTTTTACACGTTCGCCTATACAGCAGGCTAAATTATTTATTACCAAAGTCTACCCTACATGTGTAATTTCAGGAAGGTTTTTTATACACCGTTTATTTAAAAAAAAATCTTTTATTATTTGATTTAAGTTATTAAACAGTAATAAAGAAAAAATAATTTATGCTTAGTTGTTAGAATTTTAAAAAGTCAAATTTATTATTTTGGAAGATTTACGTCATAGATTCTTTACACGAGAGACAACATTCTAATAAAAAAAATATTGTAAACAAACTTGTAGGGTAGAAAAAATGTTTAACTTGCTGTTTACAGCAACAAGTTGTTAACTGGCTGTTTACAACAACAGTTGGTTAACTGGCTGTTTACAGCAACATTTGGTTAACTGGCTGTTTACAGCAACAGCTGCTTAACTGGCTGTTTACAGCAACATTTGGTTAACTGGCTGTTTACAGCAACAGTTGCTTAACTGGCTGTTTATTGCAACAGTTGGTTAACTGGCTGTTTACAGCAACAGTTGGTTAACTGGCTGTTTACAACAACAGTTGGTTAACTGGCTACAGCAACAAGTGGTTAACTGGCTGTTTACAGCAACAGTTGTTTAAGTGTCTATTTCCAGCAATAGTTGTTTAACTATCCGTTAAAGCAACAGTTAGTTAACCGTCTGTTTCCATCCCTCTGACACCTGCACACACCTGCACACCCCCACCTTGCGTGTAGACGAACCAACTGCATCAGCTGACCGCATGTTATGACAACCAAACGTCCATAAAAACGACGCTTCCCTTGTTGTGAAATCTTGCCTCACCAAATAATTGTGTCGTGCATGTAACAACAAATCTCAGCCGAAGACACATTTCTGCCTGCCCTCTACACAACATAAATATTTACCATCTACTAAGTCAAAGACTATCAAATATTAATCCCCCCTCTCCAACACATCAAAACAAAACTTGCAATTTCAACAAATACATAATTACCACTTGTCTTAAAACAAGAGTTTGGTCTGCTAGTTCCGTTATATCAGCTTTCATAGAAAAACGTTCGGTTGTTTGAAACATTGCGTCCATACTTTTGAAACATTCGAATAGGATCCAAATGTTTCCTTACGGCGTTACGGTGTAAACTATTTAGTGTGTATGTAGTGGCGCTCAGTGAGGAATCTTAAGTTCTTAACCGTTCATAATGAATATTTAATTTATATTTAATGTAAGCGTTGCCCGGGGGGTCCGCCCTACCCCCACCTGCGCATCATTATACCAACGCCGTGGTGTTAAACGTGTGGTCATGATGCCATTGAGACCACATACATAGATTTAAAAAAAATTCTTATCAGGTTCAGCAAATTTAATGGTTCAGTTTTCTTATTTTAAGGCTAAGGAAATAGTATCCAGTTGTATCCACGTGTAAGATATTGTATCCACGTGTACCCACGTGTAAGATATTATATCCAGGTGTATTCAAGTGTAAGATATTATATCCAGGTGTATCGAGTGAAATTGTGTTCCGGTGTATCCATGGATACACATAGTTCTGTGGATTAGGTGAATGGATAAAACCTGCTGAAGCAGCGAAAACTTGAAATGTGGCCGCTGGATGCTGCTCGATTGACTTATCCATGGATATTGGTAGTTTGTGTTTACCTGGGATTTGTTCATCCACAGCGAGCGCAGGATGGTAAGTTTTTTTTTTTTTTCTTGTTTGTTTGTTTTGGCTATACTAGGTGTACTGCAAGTGAACTAGTGGGTCACAGGTGAACCACTGGGTCACAGGTCGACCTCTGAGGTCACAGGTGATCCACTAAGGTCAAAGGTGAAACACTGAGGTCACAGGTGAACCACTGAGGTCATAGGTGAACCACTAGGTCACATATGGACCACATGTTCACAGGTAAACCACTGAGGTCACCTATGTTTTCTGCTTCTACTTTTTACTTAACATCTGAGGTGACCTGACTGACGATTAATTTACATAATTAATTTGATAAAATACCTCAATATATTACCTTGCTTAATTAACCTGTCGGCTGCCCTCTTAATTAAGGAATGTTTAACTAAAAACACGACTGAAGCGCCACGATAAATTAACAGCTTTAGACGGCCGCTTACAAATGACAACGAACCATTTCGTCCAGCCTAATTAAAAACAAAATCATGTCCATGTCCATTAAATGTCCATTGACTTTACTTCTGTATCTACCTATTGCTTGTGGCGAAGTCCATATTTCATCTACCCTGTGATCTGCGTATCTTCCAGACTTAATTCTCCTGGGAGGGTGGGGGAAGGCTCCAAAGAGATGCCTGGAAGAAACTGTCTGTGAATTTCACGTGTTTTCTGTTCTCTTTCTAGTAAGTGTGCATCAAGTCCTTGAGCTTAAGCTTACGATACATTGGATTATCGATATCCCGGCATTATCTCTAAAAGGCTACATTACATAGACTAGACGATATCAAGACATAGACACTAAGCGTGTCAACGTTACATTGACTTGACGATAACCAGACCACAACAAACGACCACGTACCAATCTCTTGACGTTTTCTTGAACACATTTAAAATAATATAATTTTACATTTTTAAACCAGCCAACGCTCAATTAGTTCTGAAGGAAATTAACGGGAAAACCCGTAACCTATTTAAATTTGATCGCTGTTATTAGAACCTTTAATAAGAGAATCCGAGTTATTAATTAGCGCAACACAGATGTGCTAGGTTAAGAAAATATTTCGGAACACACAAAAACAGGAAGTATACAAGAAAATTGGCTAAAAAACGGTATTGCTATTTATAGTCACTGGAATTTCCAATGTCAATATTTCGAGTTAAAGGGTAACTCCGTTTGCAGGATGCTATAACTACGGCCTCACCATTTCAAGAAAAACGACAATGGGTTGTACTTGCGTCTATGATAGGTTATCAGGGTTGGTTGGGCGGGAATTGTGAGCAGGAAATGTCAGAAATATCAGGCTTAAAATGTGTTCACAGAAGTCTCAGAGCAGCAGGCATTAGGAAAGCAAATGTGTGTGTGTGGGGTGGGGGGATGGGGGTGGGGGTGGGGCAGTGTTTTCTCCCAGACATTTTTCTCCGGGGGGGGGGGGGGGGGAGGACGGGACTGAAACTTTCGAGCAGTTTTTCTTCCAGACTTTTTTCTCCGGGGGGGGGGGGGGGCGGACACTAGTAAAAGTATATGTTTACTATATAAATTCCATCTCGTTCGGGGTGGGGGGGGGGGGCAGGCCGTATGGGTCTGGTCGTAAAGTGGTGGCATATCATGGTGTTGTAGGGTGGCATATTGTGGTGTCGCAAGTATCAAGTTCTCACAGACTCTAACAAGTAAACGATGCTGCACATGTAAAATAACTACCCCCCCCCCGTACACCATATCTTACTAGTGACATACAAATGTGTTCCAAAAGTTTAGTATACGAACAGACACAGTCAAGTTTCACCCGACACAAAAAAATATGTTTGTTGACATTGGTTGTATTCAGGTAAAAGAAGCAGGAAAAACATGTCTCTAATAAATGGGTCTTCTTCTACCAACAATTCTTTTGGCCCCCTTATATGGTGAGTCATGCCGTCTGCTAATGACGTCAAGGGTTGGTTTGTATGGCTGTGAAAGGGGGAGGGAAGGGGGAGGGAAGGGGGAGGGATTATTAAACATAAGACTTAAATATCCCGGAGCCAGACAAAAAAAAACACCCGTCGCGGTCTAGTACATTCAACAGTTTTTGGTTTCATATCTATTTTTAGCGACTAATCCGGATACCGAATACCAGTGGATCTGTGCCACCGTGAATAAAATAGGTTTCAAGTTGGACTATATGGGCTCAATGTCTTATCGCTTCATTAGGTAGCTGATCGTATTTGTGTTTAACTGTTCAATGATGCGTGGAAAAACGCCGAAATCCAGTCCTTGAGATCACGTAGAGCTCTTGAGCACGTTTAATGATGTTTGTTTAGTGTTCACTTACTGTGGTGCTCAATGAACTAGTACTGTCTGTAGCGAACTAAGCACAGTATACACACAGCGCGCTATCTACACACAGCACATTATCTACACACAGCACATTACACACAGCACACTACACACAGCACATTATCTACACACAGCGCACTACACACAACACACTATCTGCACACAGCACACTATCTACACACAGCACATTATCTACACACAGCGCACTACACACAGCGCGCTATCTACACACAGCACATTATCTACACACAGCACATTACACACAGCACACTACACACAGCACATTACACACATCACAATACACACAGCACACTATCTACACACAGCACACTACACACAACACACTATCTACACACAGCCCACTATCTGCACACAACACACTATCTGCACACAGCACACTATCTATACACAGCACACTATCTACACACAGCACACTATCTACACACAGCACACTACACACAACACACTATCTACACACAGCACACTATCTACACACAACACACTATCTACACACAGCGCACTTCAGATATAACAACTAAAGACCTTTTACATAGTACAGTCAACTGACCAACACTTTAATTGACCAACACTGACCTCAACTGACCAACACTTTAATTGACCAACACTGACCTCAACTGACCAACACTGACATTAACTGACCAACACTGACCTCAACTGACCAACACTTTAATTGACCAACACTGACCTCAACTGACCAACACTTTAATTGACCAACACTGACCTCAACTGACCAACACTTTAATTGACCAACACTGACCTCAACTTACCAACACTGACATTAACTGACCAACACTGACGTCAACTGACTAAAACTGACGTGTCTAAAAGACTCGAGAAATGGAAGCTACCACTCTGTTTATGTTTATTGTAAGATATCTTCATCGCCATTTTCTTGTGAGAGTATGAGCGCCTCCATTTTCGACGATCGGCCGGCCGAAAAAAAAGCTGCCATTGTCAGTTTTAAAAATACGCTGAAGCACTTGTCCGATACAAAAAAAAAAAAAAAAACCACTTTGCGTTCAAGGTAAGACAAAAATTAGCTTGTTGGTAGTCGTAAACTTTTTAGTGGAAATAATGGAAACTTTAATATTTTTTATTCAAAGTCTTATCAGACTTTTAAATGTCTTGTTCACTGTTTGACTCAGTAATTACCAACGGTGAAGTTTTAAATTTAAGAAAATTACTTGTAACATCTTCACGTGAAACAACGGAAGAGCTTTGAATTTGTTTCAAAAAACAAAACGTCAAATTATTCACGCAACTCTTCCAAACATCAGATATTTTCCAAAAATTAGAGTACAAAAATAAATCAAAGGTATTGTCGTAAACCGTTTTTCTTTATATCCTCATGGACCCGTATAACAAAATATAAGATGGTTACACCCCCCCCCCCCGCCTGTGTTTTATGTATTAGCTGCACGATCCTTAATCATATTACGTGTAACCGCTAGACTTGGAAGAGATTAGAATTAATTCATTAAATCCGCCAGCAAACGTACCGGCAGACGTGGACGAGGTAAATGCCACAATATAACCAGCGTAGGGCTTGCTCGTCCACTTCGTCTGTACATTTGTCACGGTGCAGGAGAAAGCTGTACACCGCTCGGTAAAACAATGTCACCGTGTGAACAAATGGCCGCGCCACGAGATGAACACAGAGATTTGCTGAGGGGACAAATTTTCGACCGTCAAAACTCGCTTGTCACCGCTTGTTGTGACGCGGCTTCGGGAATTCCAAACACGGAGTTATTGTTTTTTTTATGTTTGGTGGCAGGAGGGTTAATCATGTAGTCTGGTGGTGGTTACAGTTTTGGTGGCATAAGGGTTAATCGTGTAGTCTGGTAGCAGGAGGGTTAATTGTACCAGCATGGAAGTATCTTCAGTATCGGTAGCGGTAGGGTTAATCGTGTAGGTCTGGTAGTGCTTAGTTTTTGTGGCATAAGGGTTAATCGTGTAGTCTGGTAGCAAGAGGGTTAATCGTACCAGCATGGAAGTATCTTCAGTATCGGTAGCGGTAGGGTTAATCATGTAGTTTGGTTGTGTTTGCAGTTTTGGTGGGGCAGGAGGGTTAATCATGTAGTCTAGCAGCGGTAAGCTTAAACGTACCAGCATGGAACAGAGGCGTAGCGATGAGGGGGAGGGGGGGGCAGGGGGGTACATATGTCCCTGGGCGCCGACCGGGGGTTGGAAAAAACAAATTAAAATGTCATTTTAGCTGCACTTTTGCATTATAAATAGTTTGAGTGGGGGGGGGGGTGCAAATTGAAAATTTGCTCCCGAGGGGGGCGCCAAATTGAAAGTTTGTCCCCGGGCGCCGGAAGGGTCGCTACGCTTCTGTGGAAGTACCTTTAGTTTTGGTGGCAGTAGGTTTAATCGTGTATTTCTTGTGATGTCTATAGTAGCAAAGTTCGAACCCCAGGGGATCTGGAGACAGCAACCCATCTATTAGAGAAAACTCGAACATCAATCAACAGCTGCCTGGTAATTTGATCTTAGACCAATGGCTATGGTAGCAAACACAGAAAGAAAAGCAGGCTGAAATCTGAGTCAAAGGCCTACATGACTCATAACAAGATGAGTCGTAATAGTAAATTGTGTTGGAGAAAGTCCCCTCCAACATTACAATTAAGAACGAAGAAGAAGAAGAACCTTCAAGAGCATATCATCAGTCCCAGATGAAGGATGAACTTTAGGCTTGTGGCTAGCAGCCGTACCCTAAAATAACATCCCGCTACAGAAGACGCCAATACATTCAACCATGTTGGGTCCCTACGCTCCACAAGGGGTCCACAGGAATGATAATGATGATTAGACATTTGCCTCGGAGCTAATTGGAAAGAACGCGTAAAGTACACCTTGCTTAGGTCAAGATTCTATGGTCTAGTTGTACACAGGCGTACGTCGTGTGATTGATTCTGTACACTGTCCGATAATTACTTCCCTAACCTTTTCACACTAACCGGAAGAGGAAGTACCTGCACAACGTCATCGCACGTGCTACGGCCATGTTTGCGCAGGCGCACCGCCCGTTATCTGGTTGTTTTCTGTTGGTGCGTGGGGTTCCTCAGATGAGGTGGATTTACTGACGTGTAAGCTATTCCCACTCCTGTCCCACGTGACACCCCTATTCACACGACAGTTGTGTGAACAGCCGGCGCGCAAACATTTTTTCTGTCTGCAGACTCGCCTGGGTACACACTGAAATTAGACACGGCTGGTGAAGGTCAGCCAAGCTTGACGAGCACATCAATAAATGCTGAGTTATTTCTTGCGATTCTTCTGATCGTTTAGTTTTTTAAAAAAAAATTCTGATAACTGAAGGTATGATGAACCCAAGTAAGATAAGACCAAAATTCTAAATGTTTGAAATAACATTAAAAATAACCAAATTCATCTTTTCATCATCTTTTCTAGTTCGTTCCCAAGACGAATGGCGCAGATGAAGTAGAGTTTGTCTATTTCAGAGGTCAGAGACCTTGGTTTATGAAAGAACAGTTTGCTCAGCACTATGCCTAGCCACATTTGCTATCCCTAGCGTGAGTTTGGTACCCATCAGAGCTGGGTACACTCCGGGACATTTTTATTTAATTAAACCCGGATTCGAACTCGAGACTTTCGCCGTCCCATTAACCCACACTTGCGTGTCCACAAATCACATTCTATTTAAGCCAGTTTTTTTCTCCCACCCCAGCATCAATAAAAAGCCACTAAAAAGTCACAAAAAAGCCAGAGTACCGTAAAATGACTTCACCAAGTTCCACTTCGCCCATCAGAAATAACTCCAACAAAAGATCATGTTTTCGTCTTTTTGACCTTTTGTAAAAAAAAACCCGGATAGTGACGTCACCTTGGTTACCCCCCCCCCCCCCCCATTTTTTACATTAAGGACAACGTAACAAAATGTGCACCTTCCATTCGGCGAATGACGTCATTTATAATGTTTATAATCAGTATTACGACGTATTATGATAGTTTTTAAATTTGGTTTTTAAATTTTGTAGTATTCAAAATTTCACCTAGTCTATCTTCCAGACTTTTTTCTCTTTGGGGCATTTGAAATTTTCGGGGGGGGGGGGGGGGTGTGGAGGGGGGCGGACTGTTAAAAGCATTTATTTTCTGTATGGAAGAAACTCTGATTTCAACTATTTTCGGATGAGCCAGATACAAGAAGCAGATGAGATTAGTTGATATATGATGTCCCCAGATCAGCACAATATTTCATCTCATGTTTTGCTACAAAGATATGAGCCACGTTAATAAACGTGTTTACTTATTCAGAAGTTGGAAGTCTGATTTGTATTTAGTAAAATATAATAGAAGTATGTAATTTAAATCTGTAGCCACATTTTACAATGCGCAAGACTTGACAATTCTCAACAAGAGATTCGTTATTTCTTAGAAAATGTGCGTGACTTTTTCCACAAGTTATTTCCTATGTGACTTTTTGTCTGAGACTTTATTACCTTTGTGACTTTGTGTATGAGACTTAATTACCTTTGTGACTTTGTGTCTGGCACTTTATTACCTTTGTGACTTTGTGACTGAGACTTATTACCTTTGTGACTTTGTGTCTGGCACTTTATTTCCTTTGTGACGTTGTGTCTGAGATTTTATTACCTTTGTGACTTTGTGTCTGGCACTGTAGGCCTATTTCCTTTGCAAAAACTGCGACGAGTTCCGCGACTTATTTTCCCCTGTCACCTTGTGTCAGTCCTTGCTTCATAGGATACTTTTAGCAACAATTATTCCTTGAACTGCGTGAGTTCATTAGTAAAAATAAACTCTGGTAACTTAAGATGTATAGGCCAGGGGCGGCAACGTGCGGCTCGCGAGCCGCATGCGGCTCTTTTGACGTTACGATGCGGCTCTCCATTTCTGTGCTCTCATTATATCTTTTTAGAATATTCATAAACTTAAATTATTTTATACGTGAAAGTTTCTGAAAATATCTTTTGTTATACATCCGAACGTCCAAAGATACAACATTTTTTTAATTTATTACATCATCTCAAAACAAATATAAAAGAAATCAACATTGAGCCATTTGGAATTTTTGCTGGTTCGCTTCAAATGCAATTGCTTGATTTGAAAACAAAACATGTATGGAGTGGTAGTTCACAGATCTCCAGTAGCGTAGCGAGGGGGGGGGGGGACATATGTCCCCGGGCGCCGACCTCAGGGGGCGCCAAAATGGGTTGTAATGGGGGTGCAAATCGAAATCTTTGTCCCCGGGCGCCGGGAAGGGTCGCTACGCCTCTGCAGATCTCAAGAGCAAGTTAGAAGAGTTGGAGGTCCAAAAAAGCATTAACGTTACGCTGCACAAGTGGACAGTTCTAAAAGAAATGCGGCGAGTTGAGGCACTTACATTTGACGCATGGAATAGTCTTGCAGGATTCTATAGTAAGGTGAAGAAACGGCATCTTGAGTGCTAACGATCTTCAGGTCAACATATTCGTGCGAGCAAGAGTTCTCTTGCTTGAATATAATGAAAATAAAAATAAGAAGCTAACAAATAAAAATCTTGAGGCGTTCTTGAAACTGAAAGCAAGTTATAAGTCAGATTTAACAAAACTATCAAAAGTCATGCAAGGCCAATGCTCCCATTGATGTATTTGTTATAAATATTATTCAATAACTGTAGTTAAAATATTGGATTACTAATTGTATTATTATAACATAGCTAGCTAAAATAATTGTATATGTTATGTGCGGAAAATGTGTATGTATTCATATGAATAAATATTATTTCATATTTAAAGCTATTTATTTTAAATAAAAAATCTAATTCATATACCTGATCCTAATCAAATACCATAGTAATTGAAATAAAAATGTTATTGGCTCTCTAACAGCTGGAAATTTTGAACATTGAAACTTTTGGCTCTTCCTTCAAAAATTGTTGCCAACCCCAGGTACAATCTTTAGTATTCTTTACAAATCGATCGACGAAACAAAAAATGTTTCCCAAACTGTCCGATTCGATGAGCGCTACTTAAATGTTTGATTTGTTCTTTATACATTTTTTACTATATATTTCTAAAAGGTTTTCTATTTTAACGATAATTAAATAATAATTATAAATTCTAAGCAATTTAAATAATACACTATAATCTTAATAGGAATACTTTATATTCGTGTTTATTTATTTAAAAAATAAACATTGCCATTTTAATTAAATTAATACTGAATTTCTAAAGATTGCAACCATTGGTAGGAAATTATTTATATGTTGTCTCCCCTGGTTACTATGAATTAAAACAATAATACTCAATGATAGTCCACCCAGCTCTGATGGGTACCTATTCACGTTAAGGAAAGTAAAGACGGGTTGGCATAGTATTGACCACATTATCCCTTCATATGCCGAGGTCAAGAAACATATGAACTCTACTTCTTCTGCCCAATGAAGCGCTCGGTCTGAAGAGAAATCTTGATTTAAGCCACCAACCTACCAGCTGTAAGCCACCAACCTACCTGGTTTAGAGCCCAACCTACCAGGTGTGTAAGCCACAAACTTACCAGGTGTAAGCCACAAACCTACCAAATGTAAGCCACCAACCTACAATGTGTAAGCCACCAACCTACCAGGTTTAGAGCCCACCCTGTCAGGTGTAAGCCACCAACCTACCAGGTGTAAGCCACAAACCTACCAAATGTAAGCCACCAACCTACAATGTGTAAGCCACCAACCTACCAGGTTTAGAGCCCACCCTGTCAGGTGTAAGCCACCAACCTACCAGGTGTAAGCCACAAACCTACCAGATGTAAGCCACCAACCTACCAGGTGTAAGCCACCAACCTATCAGGTGTGTAAGCCACCAACCTACCAGGTGTAAGCCACCAGCCTACCAGGTGTAAGCCACCAACCTACCAGGTGTAAGACACTAACCTATTAGGTTTAGAGCCCAACCTACCAGATGTAAACCACCTACCTACCAAGGTGTACGCCACCAACCTACCAAGGTGAAAGCCACCAACCTACCAAAGTGTAAGCCACCAACCTACCAGGTTCAGAGCCCAACCTACTTCGCCGTGCAGGCTCCGTCTCAGTTTGCCAAGAGTATACTTCAAGTACTCCAGAGCAAAACTCCAAGCTCTCAACTGATCCATCCTAAACACGTCAGATAAAACCTGGCGCCATTTGAGGTCAAGCGTATTTCCATTCCCCGCAAGACGCCAACAATAAAAGAACACTTGAATCGTTTTTTGGTTAAACGTCGGCTGAAGAAATGGCGGCCCTAGAATTAATCAGCCCCGATGTTGATGGGGTGTCCCCTAACACCAGCAGGGGTGTGGGGGGGGGGGGGGGGTGTCGTAGTTTCCGCTGGAGTCGGTAAACACAGCAGGATTAAAGAGTTCTTGCACCAAATTTATGCCGTTAAAGTCATTGACCCGATCATGTTCTCTTTATGGAAGAAGTTAATATTGTTAAAGGTGTGGGGTTCGTTGGCTGCGTACCTTATTTCAACATGGTAGAAAGTAGCTCACAAGGTGGTCTAAAATGAAGGGTTCGTTGGTTGCGTACCTTATTTCAACATGGTAGAAAGTAGCTCACAAGGTGGTCTAAAATCTAGGGTTCGTTGGCTGCGTACCTTAGTTAAACATGGTAGAAAGTAGCTCGCAAGGTGGTCTCAAATGTAGGGTTCGTTGGCTGTGTACCTTATTTCAACATGGTAGAAAGTAGCTCGCAAGGTGGTCTCAAATGTAGGGTTCGTTGGCTGTGTACCTTATTTCAACATGGTAGAAAGTAGCTCGCAAGGTGGTCTAAAATGTAGGGTTCGTTGGCTGTGTACCTTATTTCAACATGGTAGAAAGTAGCTCGCAAGGTGATCTCAAATGTAGGGTTCGTTGGCTGTGTACCTTAGTTAAACATGGTAGAAAGTAGCTCACAAGGTGGTCTAAAATCTAGGGTTCGTTGGCTGCTACCTTATTTCAACATGGTAGAAAGTAGCTCGCAAGGTGGTCTCAAATCTAGGGTTCTTTGGCTGCTACCTTATTTCAACATGGTAGAAAGTAGCTCACAAGGTGGTCTCAAATGTAGGGTTAGTTGGCTGTGGACCTTATTTCAACATGGTAGAAAGTAGCTCACAAGGTGGTCTCAAATGTAGGGTTAGTTGGCTGCTTACCTTATTTCAACATGGTAGAAAGTAGCTCACAAGGTGGTCTCAAATGTAGGGTTCGTTGGCTGCTTACCTTATTTCAACATGGTAGAAAGTAGCTCGCAAGGTGGTCTCAAATGTAGGGTTCGTTGGCTGCTTACCTTATTTCAACATGGTAGAAAGTAGCTCACAAGGTGGTCTAAAATGTAGGGTTCTTTGGCTGCGTACCTTATTTCAACATGGTAGAAAGTAGCTCACAAGGTGGTCTCAAATCTAGGGTTCTTTGGCTGCGTACCTTATTTCAACATGGTAGAAAGTAGCTCGCAAGGTGGTCTCAAATCTAGGGTTCTTTGGCTGCGTACCTTAGTTAAACATGGTAGAAAGTAGCTCGCAAGGTGGTCTAAAATGTGGAGCTCTGAGCCTGCTAGAGGGGTCGCCTTGGTAGAGTCGGTGAAGCGCATGGTTGCTATACTGAATAGTCGCGAGTTCGAACCCTCGGGCAGATGAGGCTCGACATCTGGGGACAGCTATTCTCTTAGGAGAGACAACTCCAAAATCAAACAACTGCTGCTTTTTAGTTAGTTCTTGGTTGGACAAAGGCTATGGAAGCAAATCCAGAAAGAAAAGCCATTTAAAATAGGAGTCAACAGCCTATATGGCGCATAACAAGTTGACTCGTAATACTAAATTGTGTTGGAGAAAATCACTTCCAACACTAACATTAAGAACGGAGAAGAAGAAGAAGAGACTGCAAGGTTTGCTTGTATGAGGAGAGTAACAAGATAAGCCATAGAAGTTATACTGTTTAAAAGATGCGGTCATTCAGATACTAAAGGCTAACCTTGACCAGTCAGTCTTTGGTCAGTCCTGACTTTCTCGCCAGAGTTTCTTCCATGCATCTCATCGGGGATGAAGAAAGTCTACTGCCCCCCCCCCCGAACGAAATGGAATTTATATAGAAAACATATACTTATTATACCAGTGTCCCCCCCCCCCCCGCCCTCCCCCGAAAATATCAAGTGCCCCTGTTGAGGAAAGGCCTTTCATGGATAAAAATTGTATTTTTGTCAATTTCGCCTTCATTGCGGCATAAAAAACAACTCGATTCAGATTTTTTTTCTTCTAGAATCAATGATATAAAACTTACATGCAGCGAACTTGGAAATGGTTAACTTTAAGGCTACATTTCTATTTATTTTCAGCAAGTCTAGTTTAATTATAACCTGAGGTTTCACTTTCATGAGACAAACATTGATTGTCTGTGAAGGTACTCCGTCAGCAATCTTCGGAAAACTCCACTTTGTTATAATTTGTACTCAAAACTTTGCTGATAATATTTTAAAATAAAATTATACGTTTTAATCAAATGGCCTATTTATGCCATGTTTATTTACATTTTTAGTAATTTAAAAATCAAATTGTTTTAGGTATTTAAATTTTTTAATTTAGTTACTGAAAATACAAAAAATATCAAATACATCGAATGTGTAGTCAAGTCAGACAGAAACCTTATAATAAATTTTTTATAACCTCATTTATTTTTATTACCCGCACTCAAATCTAAAAATATTTAATAGACCTTTCGATACTGCTCTAGTTGTTGTCCATGCAAGCTTCTAGTGGTGAGACATTGGTGGTGACACACTGTTGGTGACACATTGGTGGTGTCACATTAGTGGTGACACATTGGTGGTGACACATTAGTGGTGATACATTGGTGGTGATACATTAGCGGTGACACATCAGCGGCGACACATTAGTGGTGACACATTGGTGGTGACACGTTAGTGGTGGCACATTGGTGGTGACACGTTAGTGGTGGCACATTGGTGGTGACACGTTAGTGGTGGCACGTTGGTGGTGACACGTTAGTGGTGGCACGTTGGTGGTGACACGTTAGTGGTGGCACATTGGTGGGTCATTGCACTGGGAAAGGAAGCAAAACCTTACGGAAACCCACGGGTCTAGAGGCTGGTAACATGAGTGTGTGTGTGTGTGTGTGTGTGTGCGTGTGTATGTGTGCGTGTGTTGACGCAAACATTAAACCGTGTATAATTATAGACGTTACTCGAAAACTGAGCCGTTCAATGGTGACACAGACATATACCTTCCACATAGTCGTGATTCGACATTATGGCCGCCCAGAGGAGACACAAACATGAGGCCGTCCATAAAGTCGTAACCAGAAAGTAGCCGTCCATAAAGTCGTAACAAGCAAGTAGCCGTCCATAAAGTCGTAACAAGAAAGTAGCCGTCCATAAAGTCGTAACAAGAAAGTAGCCGTCCATAAAGTCGTAACAAGAAAGTAGCCGTCCATAAAGTCGTAACAAGCAAGTAGCCGTCCATAAAGCCGTAACAAGAAAGTAGCCGTCCATAAAGTCGTAACAAGCAAGTAGCCGCCCATAAAGTCGTAACACGAAAGTAGCCGCCCATAAAGCCGTAACAAGAAAGTAGCCGTCCATAAAGTCGTAACAAGAAAGTAGCCGTCCATAAAGTAACAAGAAAGTAGCCGTCCATAAAGTCGTAACAAGCAAGTAGCCGTCCATCACAGTGGCATGCCAAGTATGTCTAGGATTATAGGGGGCGCCAAAGCCAAGTGAGGTGACAAAATAGGCCAAAAATCTTCACACACATTTCAAACGACAGCATAGACGTATGACGTAACTACACCCCCCTCCTCTTCTTTCAACATCAGAGGACACCAAGTTGACCGAATCTAGCTTATGGTAATAGTTTACGGGCAAAGTATATAGGTGAAGTTTTGTGGTAGATTGGTGGTAACGTCTGCTGGTGTGAATACATTGTGATGCTTGCTTATATAATTTAGTGGTAACGTTGGCTTTTATAATTTAGTGGTAACGTTGGCTTATATAATGTAGTGGTAACGTTGGCTTTTATAATTTAGTGGTAAAGTTGGCTTATATAATTTGTTGGTAAGGTTTCGGTTATTTTATAGAAGACGTTTTTTTGGTAACTGTTTTTTTTATAGACAGCGTGCTGTTTGTGGCCACTGTTTTATAGTAGCTGTTTTGTGTTGGCTGCTTTAGCTTGTTATAGCCTTTAGGTGCTGCTGATTCATGCGAAGAGAATTTCTCTGGTAATTTTTCACGGTACAAGTCTTATATTTGTTGAGCATAAGGTATTTGGGGAATCACATCGAAGCGTAAAGTACTCTTGGTATAGCCAAAAATGGGTAAGTTCATGTAAAAATGTTCATGGGTTAATCATGAAAGACTAAGCAATACGACTCAAATCAAAATGGTATAGTTTGAGTTCCATTTGACCCCCATCCCCCTACAATCAAGGAACGGGCGTCAATGGGTTTAAAAAGTGACAGGCAAACCAACTACCCGACAGGAGATGGATATAGTATACTATAAACCTTGCACGCGTAGTTCACGGCGTGGTCGGATGTTACAGCATACAACTTCGAACCAGAACTTTGAGTTTGAATCCGTGGTACATGTCCGCAACCCGTGCCTTGGTCCATCCAGCTTTATCCAGGTCTATAAAAATAAGTTGCTGGCAGTGGTTGGGTGAGGGGGGGGGGTTACAGTTGTTGGTATTTTCAACGTCATGAAAAAAATATCTACTCTCTACTCCGGCTCTGGATAGAGTGGTGAACCGATGGTGAGACGGTGGTGAGGTGGGGGTGAGATGGTGGTGAGACGGTGGTGAGGTGGGGGTGAGATGGGGGTGAGATCGTGGTGAGATGATGGTGAGATCGTGGTGAGATGGGGGTGAGATAGTGGTGAGTTGGTGGTGAGGTGGTGGTGGTGGTGGTGAGATGGTGGTGAGATGGTAGTGAGATGGTGGTGAGATAGTGGTGAGATAGCGGTTAGATGGTGGTGAGATGGTGGTGAGATGGTGGTGAGATGGTGGTGAGGTAGTGATGAGACGGTGGTGAGATGGTGGTGAGATGGTGGTGAGATGGTGGTGAGATGGTGGTGAGGTAGTGATCAGACGGTGGTGAGCAAACATAGAAAAAATAAAATCAACCTGACTTTAGACCGCCAGATGAGTAACCGACACACGGAGTAGCAGACACAGACATAAAGACTAACAGACATACAGATACAGACATACAGATACAGACACACAGACACAAACACACGGAGTAGCATACACAGGCACACAGACACAGACTAACAGACACAGACATACAGACACAGACATACAGATACAGACATACAGATACAGACACACAGACACAGACACACGGAGTAGCATACACAGACACACAGACTAACAGAGATACAGATACAGACATACAGATACAGACACACAGACACAAACACACGGAGTAGCATACACAGGCACACAGACACAGACTAACAGACACAGACATACAGACACAGACATACAGATACAGACATACAGATACAGACACAGACACACGGAGTAGCATACACAGACACACAGACACAGACATACAGACACACAGACATACAGATTAACAGACACAGACATACAAACAGATACACGGAGTAGCAGACACAGACTAACAGACACAGCGACAGACACAGAGACAGACACAGAGACAGTAAAGATGTGACTAAGTGGGTGGCAGTGGGCGGGCTAGTCATGGTTTATCTGGCCACTGCTAATGCCGGGGTGTAACCAGAGCGGCCATAAAACCTGGCTAAAAACTGACGAGTCATTAGTGACTAAATAAATCACATGACCTGGCCGTTTCAGGTCTCGTCTGGGAGGCCGGCTAATTCTAGGGGTGGGGTAGAGGTGGGTTGTTTAGTATGTGGGCAGTAGTTGTTGGGGGAGGGGGGGGGGGCTGTAGGTTTTTGGCAGACGTTCATTAATCACGACCACATCAGAATGTGTTTGGTACTAAACACTTTTAGGCAGTGGAGTATTGGTTTCTTTATAAAGTACTGTCTCCACGAAGTACTGTCTTCATAAAGTACTGTCTCCATAAAGTACTGTCTCCATGATGTACTGTCAAGTACTGACTTTATGTACCTCACGACATCACTGCACGCTGTGACGCCACTGTTTGTGACGTCATCCCTCCGTACACAAACACTCTGTGCAAACTTCTCTTTCTTCTTTCGTGTGACGTCACTTATGGCGACGTCTGGACCCCGGCTATTGGCAACAGTTTTTTCCTCGCTTTAAGCAGCCATATTGGATTATCTGTTCGGTTCTTTGAAACCACGCCATGAAGATGTGTGTGAGTGTGTGTGTATGTATGTGTGTTTGAGCTCAATCATGTAGCTGTGTGAATAAAAGTGTGTTGTGTGGGTATGTCACTACATACGGTAATATTAAGAAGTGTTCTAAAATTTCCACCTAACAATTATAGTATAATCTTGATTTTTAATACGTTCCACATCAAACACTTAATTTAACTTTTGTGTGAGCGTGTGTGGGTCTTTTGCTGTGTGTGGATTTTCTTTGATGTGAGGGCTGTCTTTGATGTGTGGAGATGGCTTTGATTTATGGGATTGTTTTAAATGTGTGAGCTCCTTCTTCATTTAAAAGGTTGTCTTGGATTTGTGGGGTTGCCTTTGTTGACTTCCTTTGATTGCAAGCTTCCCTTTGATTGTTGGGTTGTCTTTGATTGTTGAGTTGTCTTTGATTGTTGGGTTGTCTTTGATTGTTGGTTGTCTTTGATTGTTGGGTTGTCTTTGATTGTTGGGTTGTCTTTGATTGCAAGCTTCCCTTTGATTGCTGGGTTGTCTTTGATTGTTAGGTTGTCTTTGATTGATAGGTTGTCTTTGATTGCGAGCTTCTCTATGATTGTTATGTTGTCTTTGATTGTCGGGTTGTATTTGACTTATAATGCAATCTTTGATTGTGGAGTTGTCTAAGATTTGTATGTTGTCTTATTCTTCAAATTCTCCTTGATGTATTTATTTATAAGTGCCATTTATTTCAATGACAATTCCCTGCGTACACAGAAATAGCTACTTCAAACGTTAACGGACTTGGCGACATTAATTTTTTTTCTTGCTGTCGCCTGCAGTTACATTACATTATTCAGGCAGCCAAACGTGACCAGCAGTTAACTGACTTGCCTTTACCGCCTCTCCTCTCCCCTACCCACACCCCCTCCCACCGACCCCCCTCTCCCACCCCATCCCATCCCACCGACCCCCCTTCCACCAACACACACTTGTTAAAGACACCACATCCATAAATCAGGACCATCACTCCCATGGACACCCAACCAGCCAGAATCCAATTAAAACCAGCGGTCAGATAAAAAAAACCTGGCCACTTTCACACTGGCCCACGTTTCACGTGCTAGGGTAAACACGAGTGACCTCGGTGTGACCACGGCCCCACACGGACCCGCGGGTTACAGGCCAAACAAATACTCGTTGGCTCTAAGTCCCGCTTTCTGCTGGTCGCCAAACACACCTTTACAAAGGTAAACACAGGCCGGCGGTGTAAGGGCCAAGTGGCCAGCAGTGTAAGGGCCAAGTGGCCGGCGGTGTAAGGGCCAAGTGGCCGGCGGTGTAAGGGCCAAGTGGCCAGCGGTGTAAGGGCCAAGTGGCCAGCGGTGTAAGGGCCAAGTGGCCCGCGGTGTAAGGGCCAAGTGGCCGGCGGTGTAAGGGCCAAGTGGCCGGCGGTGTAAGGGCCAAGTGGCCGGCGGTGTAAGGGCCAAGTGGCTGGCGGTATAAGGGCCAAGTTGCCAAAAGCCGGCAGAATAAAGAGCCAAGTGACCCCACGGGACAAGTAACCGGGGGTATCAGAGTTCCATTAGCCCCATACATCCAGTGATTATTCGACCACCGGAAGCGTGCCTTTACTCCCGCTAGTGAATCTACATCGACATAAAAAAAATCACAGTGAAGAGATTATCACGGTGACCATCTTAATATCCCGGCAAGTGTTCGATAAACTGGAACGGAAGCGGAAGTCGCACCGGTTAGCTAAGATCTTGGCGTCCAGTTACGTTTCTCAGTTGACCACTCGCTGGACGATAAAAACCGGACGACAGAACAATGAATGAAACCACAGCGTGGGTCACGTGTGACCCGTAAGCCCTAATGTCAATATCTGACGCGCTGCAGATAGGCTTCAGTAGCATAGCCAGATTGGATGCTGGTGTAAAGATGGGCTGGTGTAAAGATGGGCTGGTGTAAAGATGGGCTGATGTAAAGATGGGCTGATGTAAAGATGGGCTGGTGTAAAGATGGGGCTGGTGTAAAGATGGGCTGATGTAAAGAAGGGGCTGGTGTAAAGATGGGCTGGTATAAGATGGGCTGGTGTAAAGATGGGCTGGTGTAAAGATGGGCTGATCTAAAGATGGGCTGATGTAAAGATGGGCTGGTGTAAAGATGGGCTGGTGTAAAGATGGGCTGCTGATGTAAAGATGGGGATGGTGTAAAGATGGGCTGGTGTAAAGATGGGCTGGTGTAAAGGTGGGCTGGTGTAAAGATGGGCTGGTGTAAAGATGGGCCGGTGTAAAGATGGGTTGGTGTAAAGATTGGCTGGTGTAAAGATAGGCTGGTGTAAAGATGGGCTGGTGTAAAGATGGGCTGGTGTAAAGATGGGCTGATGTAAAGGTGGTCTGGTGTAAAGATGGGCTGGTGTAAAGATGGGCTGATGTAAAGATGGGCTGTTGGTGTAAAGATGGGCTGGTGTAAAGATGGGCTGGTGTAAAGGTGGGGCTTGTGTAAAGATGGGCTGATGTAAAGATGGGGCTGGTGTAAAGATGGGCTGGTATAAGATGGGCTGGTGTAAAGATGGGCTGGTGTAAAGATGGGCTGATGTAAAGATGGGCTGATGTAAAGATGGGCTGGTGTAAAGATGGGCTGGTGTAAAGATGGGCTGTTGGTGTAAAGATGGGCTGGTGTAAAGGTGGGCTAGTGTAAAGATGGGATAGCCTAGATGTGATCAGTCATTTCGCCTGTTATAGCCTAGATGATGTTGATTAATATTTCTGTTTGTTTCTATTTCATGATCAACCCACACTGAACTGCTTAGTTAGAACTGACACTCTTTCAGTTTAACTAATTATAATTACTTTGGTTGAGGTATATCTTTAATATCTATATCATATCTCGACCATTAACCCCTCCCCCTCACCACCTCCACCCCGCCCCAAATGACACGCCCCAAGCAGTTCCCAACGCCCCACCCCCTAATCTCTCCATACTAGATCTCCCCCTCAAAGAAAAAAAATCTCGGTGTCGTCAAGATGCGACCAGAAGATATCCGTGAGTTATCCGAGTGCCGGCTTTAGCCGTTGACTTGTCTTTAGCCACTGGTCTTAGGAGTGGGGGGGGGGGGGGAGGGAAGAAGGAGCCAAGACCCCTGGCTGATGATATCCGCGATATACCCCCTCCCCCTCCCCCCTCTTCATCAGCCTCTGATACAATCTGTCACCAGCGGACACCGGCAACACGGCGACTTACGAACCGGCTGAACCGACCGTACGACCGGCTGAGCCATCCGATGGTGATGATAAATTCCCCTATTGTGGTTAGCCGTACCTCGGGACTTGTCGGCATGAGCAGCGGCCGTCGCTGACAAAATTGTGTGTCGGTTTGACAAACGACGAGACGATGATAGCTAGACTTGAAGGAAGTTTTTGTGGGATTTGAACAGCACCCGGTAATTGGATCTACCGTGGTTGTCGTAGGCCATTTGTAGAGGGAGTTTCAACAGGAGTGGTGGGGTGGGGGGGGGTGGGGTATATTTATAATCTACAACCAATAGCATTGCAATTTTAACAAAAATAAAATTATAGCAGAAAAACCTCAATAAAACAAGAAATTGAGAATGCGAATTTTCACAAAAATGTGAGACCCCCTCTTTTATGTGTGATACAGTCATCCACTTCAGTCCTGTATACAGCATCCCACCACACTATACACCAATCCACCACTATAAACACCAACCCACAAGTCTATACACCAACCCTCTACTCTATACACCAACCCACCACTCTATACACAAACCCACCTTTCTATACACAAACCCACCACTCTATACACAAACCCACCTTTCTATACACAGCAACCCACAACGTAACCCAGCAACAACAGCAGTGTAAGAGCTACCCACGTTAAAGTACGATATTTTCCACACAACGATAGCTTTGTTTTTTTCGAATGCGGACTCTAATGACATTGAAGCGGAGTGATCGAATGGTAGAGCGCGCGACTGCTATCCCAAAAGCCTCGAGTTTAGATTCCTAGGACGTCCCCTGGTCATATGGGTACCTAACTCAAGGGAAGCAAATGCGGCTATGCGTAGTGCTTACCACACTATCCCTTTATATAACGAGGCCACAGAAACAGATGAACTCTACTTTATCTAGCACAGTGATCGCCAGTTCCGACGAGCGGAAAATTAGACTTTACGTAACGATCTAACAATAAAGTACCTGACTCGGTGTGCCCCCGCCGGCTGCTGACATTAAAAACACAAATCACAACATGCGTTTGTTACGTCATAGGTTCCACGTCAACAGCCAGCGCACCCAACGTCTGCTGAATATAAACAAGCTAATTACTCCAGCAGATCCATGTTTGTTATACCGTTGTTATACACGTAACACACGTACCATCTTTGTTTTTTTAAACACCAAATTTGTTTGTGTTCGGCACGATCAAAAGGCGAACTTTACATTATCTTAAAAAAAAAAAAATCGGTACGTCGGAGTTGCGAGCACTTTATTCAGCCCTCAAATAAAATTTAAAGCGTATTCTATGTGCTACTTCTGGTTTGAAATGAACTATTAGCTATACGCGATTCATTGCCGTAAACAGTATTATTATTATATAGACAGGTGCATTATTGCATACTACTATATATTTGATTACGACTGATGATATATAATTTGTGTATATAAATAACTACGATCAAACCAAAGAATCAAAGGTGAGCTGTACGAACAGGTAGGCCTATTGTGTTAGAATGAGGATTGAAACGTAAAAAATGAATTTTTTAGACAAATAAGTTTAAGAGGAAGTTTGTGTCATGGTTCTTAAATTTTGGAGTTGGAATACACAATTTAATATTTCGCGTCTTCTTGTTCAATGACATATAGGCGGTGGACTTCGAATTCAGTCTACTTTTCTTATTAGATGTGCTTCCATAGCCTTTGGACAAGGTAGCAATTTTTATCTATATTTGTAATTGTCTCAACTATCGAGCCTCATCTACCCGGGGCTCGAACTCGGGATTTTTCGGTTCATCAACCATGAGCTTAACCGACCCGACCACGCCGACCTCCGATTTGTGTCATATCTTGACAGTTGTCAATCGTGTCAGACACGTGTACACTTGGCGTACTTCCGCTGTGTGTTAAGAAAAACTCGTGTCTTCCGTCCGAGGTTTGGTTGCTGTGTGTTTGACTTCAGTAGACGCCCACTACTTCATTCAATCAACGGTTTCCCTTAAAAGAGAAAGGGTGGGATTACAAGAGGGGAGGGGGTGATGCTGGCTTGTGGGTGGCTGAGTGAGTCGGTGGGTGGATGTGTGAGTGGGTGGGTGGGTAGATGTGTGTGTGTGTGTGGGTGGGTAGATGTGTGTGTGTGTGGGTGGGTAGATGTATGAGTGGGTGGGGGATGTGTGAGTGGGTGGGTGGGTGGGTGGGTAGATGTGTGAGTGGGTGGGTGGTATGATTGAAGGAGAGTGAGTGATGTCCGAGCATAGGTGAGTAGAGCGTAGGAAGATGGTTAGGTGGTTAGTTCAGTGTTTAGGTAGGTGGGTCAGTGTTTAGGTAGGTGGGTCAGTGTTTAGTTAGGTGGGTAAGTGTTTGAGTGAGTGTGTAGGTGTTTGTTTGGGATGACTGTACAGTAATTGAAGATTTTTGAGCTCGCCCAAGCGAAAATAAAACCATCAACAAGAAATAGTTGGTCAAAATGTTAAGTTGTGAAGTTTATGTAAACGAGGGAAAATTAAATAAAATGGCAAGTTTTAACGATGATTTGATACATTTTTTCTTACACATTTGAGGGTAAATTATTTTAAAAAAATGTAAAATGACGTTTAAAACAAAGTCGAAACCTAGTACAACTAAATTTTTATTCAGAATGATGTGGATAGTCTGACTAAGGGGTCACTTTAGCCCCACCCCCTAGCTGTTACCGACCCCATTAGTCTATTATCCTAAAGCTTCACTATTATTCATTTTATAATATCTACTATTATTCTTCTTTACCCCCCACCCCCAACCCACACACACTCGACATCACCATTATCTTCCCCTTTTTACTCTCATTCCCACACTTTCATCATTATTGCTTGAACGCTTTAAAATAATGTGTACGAGCCGACCCGCGGCATATCATACGCCGCTATTTAGTTGTTGTTTTTTCTACTTTTCAGTAATTCATAATTTGTGAATTCGACACTACCAACGCTGCCACTGAAAATATTTCTTTAAAACACTATAAGTAGCTCGTTAATGACGATACCCCCCCCCCCCACTCCTCCGTTAAAGTAAACTCCACTTAGTTACCCCCCCCCCCCTACGTTTAAAATCGTTTCAAACTAAATTATCTGCCCCTTATAGTCGTCACTAAACCCGGCTCTGTTTGTAAACATTTAGAGTGAACCACAGCTCACCAGACTATGTAGTGGTGGGGGTGGTAGGGAGCGCGTTTACAGCTTGTTTTCTAGCGTCTCCCAGAAGATAATTATATATATAGATAGATAGATGATCAAGTAAGTATTCGCTTTAACAAAGCAAATTTTTACAGGCCCTATTTCTCGCGAAACAACACACGACACATTTATTTATGAAAAACTTTGAAGTCTCACATAGATCATCCTATTTAAGTCTTCAAAGTATCCTCGTTTTAAATTTTGTTGCGTTCAAGCAAAAAGCCCTTCCTGTCTAAAAGTGCTTTGTTGAAACGAACTCATTAAACTTAAGATAATTAGCTACCTGGGGAGAAATTAGATTTCTCTCCTTTGACGCGGGGTCAGAAACGTTTGTGGCTTTTATGAATACCTAATTGTAGATCTAAAAGCTGACATGAACTGGCTATTCACGTATACTAAGAAAAAAAGATTTTTAATCAGTATACACTTTGTATGTACAAAAATATACCAATCATTTATTTCATCTTAAATTAGGTCATTAATAGTGAAGTGTCACTTCTTCAGTTAGCCACTTATGTAAAGCTTTATTTCTAGTGTAAGCACACTTCTTATTTAAATAACTGACCAATAGACACAGCGGGGAGGGGCTAATTGGTTACATATACATGTTTTATAGTATAAACATCTCACTCTCTGTATTATGACAACAACACCCACATTTTCAGACAACTTCAATCTTTAATGTGTATTAATGTGGTATGGTACATCGATATGACAACACAACATCCACATTTTACAACTTGGACAACCTCAACCTTTACTGTGTAGGCCTATAAAGATACTGCGATACGCTGATCCATCAGAATAAATCTCGCTTATGTGCTAAGGTCCGTACTCGAGGGGGCGTCCATAAATGACGCCAAACTCATGTAAGAAGGAGGGGAGTTGTTGGGCTTTTATAAAATGTGTGACTATGGCAATGGGGTGTGTGGAGGGGGGGGGGGGGGGTGAGTCCGAAAACGTGACGTAACACCTTCGCGCATTTCAAAAAGAAATCCTTTAAAAAATCAAATTTTAGCAGTCATTTTGATTGACTTGAACATATATTTTTAAAATTATTGTAAATAAAAAAAATATCAATATACAAAATAGTTGACACATTGTTGATAATAAAAAAAATACGTTTAAAAAATTGCAGCTAAGACTAGTGTGATGTCATTTTAAGGGGGGGGGGGGAAGGTCTTTTTAGTGTATTTTTTACGATAATGTGGGTGTGTGGGTGTGGGTGTTGGTCCATGTTGTTTTTTTAGTAGGGTGACGTCATGTGTGAACGACCCCGTTACTCTAGTCAGCTGTTGCAGGAAAGTGTGCGACACAGTTACACCATAGCACCCCGTACCTTTTGGTTACATTCGGGTGTTTGGGCCTAGATTTAGATCCGACACATTGTAATCGATGAATTCGTCTAGACGGCCAGCCCACCGTCTAGACGGCCAGCCCATGGTTTACATTGCCGGGTGCTCTAACAGGTCTGTCTTTGTACAGTGTCACGTAATCCGTCAGTGTGGGGGTTGTGAGGTTAGTGTGAGGGCTGGGGTTGTTTGTTTGTTTGGGGGGGGGGGCTTTAACCTGCACTTTGATCTAATGTCGGATGTCTGAGGACATCTGTTGGTTGAAAGTGTGCGAATGCCACAGTGTCCATACAGGGAATGTAAGGTCCTAAATACGATACTGGAATGTAAATTATGTCATTGTTTCAATAGAATGAATGTAAGGTCCTACTTTCGATACTGAAATGTAAATTATGTCAACGTTTCAAACAAGGAATGTAATGTCACACTTCCGATACAGAGAATGTAATGTCATACTTTAGATACAGATAATGTACTGTCATACTTTTTATACAGGGAATAAAATGTCAAACTTAATACAGAGAATGTAGTGTCATAATTTAGATACAGATAATGTAATGTTATATTTTCGATACAGGTAATGTTAGGTCCTACTTTCGATACTGAAATGTAAATTGTTATGTCAACGTTTCAATACAAGGAATGTAATGTCATACTTTCGATACAGGGAATGTAATGTCACAGTTTTCTCATTGACAAGATGATGCCACTGTATCGAAGTACACACTGACACAGGGGATGTTACCTTACAATCTTCAGTGTCCCCCCTCCCCCAACCCCCACCCACAGTAAACTTATCGTGTTCCCTGCTTCCACGATGGACCATGCATTTTTATTGGTTAGATTCTGTCACGTGGTAAGGTTTTACTTGGTTATTAGTTAATATCGATTGCTTGGTTGGTTTGAGGGTTGTCTCGTTTATTTCGTTTGTCTTTGAATCATTGGTTTGTTAGTTGTAGTAGTAGGTGTATGTGAGATGGTTGTAAATCGAAGGTTGGCTGATAACGTATATAATTGTAGGAAAAAAAGGAAAAAAAAACAACACTGGAAAAAATACAACTTATATGACTTGTAAAAATAAAAATTTCTGCATCTAGTGTATATATTTTGACTTATTTAGACTTTATTTAGCCCTCAGTTTTCTATTTTGTCATAGTACACTGACAGATTTAGACTTTATTTAGCCCACGTTATCCCGTTGTGTCAAGTTTTTAAAACAAAGGTCCCAATATGGCGTCAGATGTAAGGAAATACCTGTCTGTAAACCACACGCTATTAGATGTAGGTACACCTTACAGTGGTTCTAATAATTTGAACAATGAGATCCAGACTACCAATGTCCCGATTCTCAAAATATAAAATAGTTATATATGGTCTGAAGTTTCAAACTGCGTGGTAATGTCACATCGATGTGAATGTTCGTTAGTTCAGACCCACGCATGTCGCTCTGAGGGTATGGTCGTGATCTCTGAATCTTCCCGTTTGAGAACCACTACCTTATGGGGTCAGGTTTCACACACTCTCTGAATCTTCCCGTTTGAGAACCACTACTTTATGGGGTCAGGTTTCACACACTCTCTGAATCTTCCCGTTTGAGAACCTCTACTTTATGGGGTCAGGTTTCACACACTCTCTGAACGTTCCCGTTTGAGAACCACTACTTTATGGGGTCAGGTTTCACACACTCTCTGAATCTTCCCGTTTGAGAACCTCTACTTTATGCGGTCAGGTTTCACACACTCTCTGAACGTTCCCGTTTGAGAACCACTACTTTATGGGGTCAGGTTTCACACACTCTCTGAATCTTCCCGTTTGAGAACCACTACTTTATGGGGTCAGGTTTCACACACTCTCTGAACGTTCCCGTTTGAGAACCACTACTTTATGGGGTCAGGTTTCACACACTCTTTGAATCTTCCCGTTTGAGAACCTCTACTTTATGGGGTCAGGTTTCACACACTCTCTGAATCTTCCCGTTTGAGAACCTCTACTTTATGGGGTCAGGTTTCACACACTCTCTGAATCTTCCCGTTTGAGAACCTCTACTTTATGGGGTCAGGTTTCACACACTCTCTGAATCTTCCCGTTTGAGAACCTCTACTTTATGGGGTCAGGTTTCACACACTCTCTGAACGTTCCCGTTTGAGAACCACTACTTTATGGGGTCAGGTTTCACACACTCTCTGAATCTTCCCGTTTGAGAACCTCTACTTTATGGGGTCAGGTTTCACACACTCTCTGAATCTTCCCGTTTGAGAACCTCTACTTTATGGGGTCAGGTTTCACACACTATCTGAATCTTCCCGTTTGAGAACCTCTACTTTATGGGGTCAGGTTTCACACACTCTCTGAACGTTCCCGTTTGAGAACCACTACTTTATGGGGTCAGGTTTCACACACTCTCTGAATCTTCCCGTTTGAGAACCTCTACTTTATGGGGTCAGGTTTCACACACTCTCTGAATCTTCCCGTTTGAGAACCACTACTTTATGGGGTCAGGTTTCACACACTCTCTGAACGTTCCCGTTTGAGAACCACTACTTTATGGGGTCAGGTTTCACACACTCTCTGAATCTTCCCGTTTGAGAACCACTACTTTATGGGGTCAGGTTTCACACACTCTCTGAATCTTCCCGTTTGAGAACCACTACTTTATGGGGTCAGGTTTCACACACTCTCTGAATCTTCCCGTTTGAGAACCACTACTTTATGGGGTCAGGTTTCACACACTCTCTGAACGTTCCCGTTTGAGAACCACTACTTTATGGGGTCAGGTTTCACACACTCTCTGAACGTTCCCGTTTGAGAACCTCTACTTTATGGGGTCAGGTTTCACACACTCTCTGAATCTTCCCGTTTGAGAACCTCTACTTTATGGGGTCAGGTTTCACACACTCTCTGAACGTTCCCGTTTGAGAACCACTACTTTATGGGGTCAGGTTTCACACACTCTCTGAATCTTCCCGTTTGAGAACCTCTACTTTATGGGGTCAGGTTTCACACACTCTCTGAATCTTCCCGTTTGAGAACCACTACTTTATGGGGTCAGGTTTCACACACTCTCTGAACGTTCCCGTTTGAGAACCACTACTTTATGGGGTCAGGTTTCACACACTCTCTGAATCTTCCCGTTTGAGAACCACTACTTTATGGGGTCAGGTTTCACACACTCTCTGAATCTTCCCGTTTGAGAACCACTACTTTATGGGGTCAGGTTTCACACACTCTCTGAATCTTCCCGTTTGAGAACCACTACCTTATGGGGTCAGGTTTCACACACTCTCTGAACGTTCCCGTTTGAGAACCACTACTTTATGGGGTCAGGTTTCACACACTCTCTGAACGTTCCCGTTTGAGAACCACTACTTTATGGGGTCAGGTTTCACACACTCTCTGAATCTTCCCGTTTGAGAACCTCTACTTTATGGGGTCAGGTTTCACACACTCTCTGAATCTTCCCGTTTGAGAACCTCTACTTTATGGGGTCAGGTTTCACACACTATCTGAATCTTCCCGTTTGAGAACCTCTACTTTATGGGGTCAGGTTTCACACACTCTCTGAACGTTCCCGTTTGAGAACCACTACTTTATGGGGTCAGGTTTCACACACTCTCTGAATCTTCCCGTTTGAGAACCTCTACTTTATGGGGTCAGGTTTCACACACTCTCTGAATCTTCCCGTTTGAGAACCACTACTTTATGGGGTCAGGTTTCACACACTCTCTGAACGTTCCCGTTTGAGAACCACTACTTTATGGGGTCAGGTTTCACACACTCTCTGAATCTTCCCGTTTGAGAACCACTACTTTATGGGGTCAGGTTTCACACACTCTCTGAATCTTCCCGTTTGAGAACCACTACTTTATGGGGTCAGGTTTCACACACTCTCTGAATCTTCCCGTTTGAGAACCACTACTTTATGGGGTCAGGTTTCACACACTCTCTGAACGTTCCCGTTTGAGAACCACTACTTTATGGGGTCAGGTTTCACACACTCTCTGAACGTTCCCGTTTGAGAACCTCTACTTTATGGGGTCAGGTTTCACACACTCTCTGAATCTTCCCGTTTGAGAACCTCTACTTTATGGGGTCAGGTTTCACACACTCTCTGAACGTTCCCGTTTGAGAACCACTACTTTATGGGGTCAGGTTTCACACACTCTCTGAATCTTCCCGTTTGAGAACCTCTACTTTATGGGGTCAGGTTTCACACACTCTCTGAATCTTCCCGTTTGAGAACCACTACTTTATGGGGTCAGGTTTCACACACTCTCTGAACGTTCCCGTTTGAGAACCACTACTTTATGGGGTCAGGTTTCACACACTCTCTGAATCTTCCCGTTTGAGAACCACTACTTTATGGGGTCAGGTTTCACACACTCTCTGAATCTTCCCGTTTGAGAACCACTACTTTATGGGGTCAGGTTTCACACACTCTCTGAATCTTCCCGTTTGAGAACCACTACCTTATGGGGTCAGGTTTCACACACTCTCTGAACGTTCCCGTTTGAGAACCACTACTTTATGGGGTCAGGTTTCACACACTCTCTGAACGTTCCCGTTTGAGAACCACTACTTTATGGGGTCAGGTTTCACACACTCTCTGAATCTTCCCGTTTGAGAACCTCTACTTTATGGGGTCAGGTTTCACACACTCTCTGAATCTTCCCGTTTGAGAACCTCTACTTTATGGGGTCAGGTTTCACACACTATCTGAATCTTCCCGTTTGAGAACCTCTACTTTATGGGGTCAGGTTTCACACACTCTCTGAACGTTCCCGTTTGAGAACCACTACTTTATGGGGTCAGGTTTCACACACTCTCTGAATCTTCCCGTTTGAGAACCTCTACTTTATGGGGTCAGGTTTCACACACTCTCTGAATCTTCCCGTTTGAGAACCACTACTTTATGGGGTCAGGTTTCACACACTCTCTGAACGTTCCCGTTTGAGAACCACTACTTTATGGGGTCAGGTTTCACACACTCTCTGAATCTTCCCGTTTGAGAACCACTACTTTATGGGGTCAGGTTTCACACACTCTCTGAATCTTCCCGTTTGAGAACCACTACTTTATGGGGTCAGGTTTCACACACTCTCTGAATCTTCCCGTTTGAGAACCACTACTTTATGGGGTCAGGTTTCACACACTCTCTGAACGTTCCCGTTTGAGAACCACTACTTTATGGGGTCAGGTTTCACACACTCTCTGAACGTTCCCGTTTGAGAACCTCTACTTTATGGGGTCAGGTTTCACACACTCTCTGAATCTTCCCGTTTGAGAACCTCTACTTTATGGGGTCAGGTTTCACACACTCTCTGAACGTTCCCGTTTGAGAACCACTACTTTATGGGGTCAGGTTTCACACACTCTCTGAATCTTCCCGTTTGAGAACCTCTACTTTATGGGGTCAGGTTTCACACACTCTCTGAATCTTCCCGTTTGAGAACCACTACTTTATGGGGTCAGGTTTCACACACTCTCTGAACGTTCCCGTTTGAGAACCACTACTTTATGGGGTCAGGTTTCACACACTCTCTGAATCTTCCCGTTTGAGAACCACTACTTTATGGGGTCAGGTTTCACACACTCTCTGAATCTTCCCGTTTGAGAACCACTACTTTATGGGGTCAGGTTTCACACACTCTCTGAATCTTCCCGTTTGAGAACCACTACCTTATGGGGTCAGGTTTCACACACTCTCTGAACGTTCCCGTTTGAGAACCACTACTTTATGGGGTCAGGTTTCACACACTCTCTGAACGTTCCCGTTTGAGAACCACTACTTTATGGGGTCAGGTTTCACACACTCTCTGAACGTTCCCGTTTGAGAACCACTACCTAATGGGTTCAGGTTTCACACACCCACCTGATAAGAATTTGCTGCTCATAAATTAGAAGTGACGACTAAAGTCTGACAATATCTCGTGGGCGAGGGACGGGGAATAGGGTGAGGGAAGGCGAGGGAGCAATGGGAAAGGGGGGGAGGGGTTGTCCTGTGGCTTTAATGTCATCTGTAAGAAAATTTAAGAAGGGCAACGTCTCATATTAGCGCGTTAGAAAAGTTGGCAATAATTAATTTATGAAATTAATAAGTTAATTTTTTTTTAAATTGCCGTTTTACCTTTAGCGCAGGCAGTGGTAGGGTGTTTGTGTGAATAAGGGTGGGGGAAGAGGGGGGGGGGGGTGGCTAGAACAGAGATGCAAAATTATTGAAGGTCAAGGGGGGGGGGGGTCATCGTGCTGTACCATATTACGTATAAACCATGCCGCAACAGCTGATGAACTTGTTAAACTATTCTTGTCAAATATTTACACAGTGCAAGTTTGTCGCTGCTACGTGTAAGGAAACAAAATATGCAGCGGTGCACAAAACAAACCTGTTGGGTCTAAAATATACACAGGTGTCATAGGGACACACGTAGTTCATTCACCTCTAAAATATACACAGGTGTGATAGGGACACACGTAGTTCATTCACCTCTAAAATATACACAGGTGTGCTAAAGACACCCCTCACTCCCACTAAAATATACACAGATGTACTAAAGACACCCCTCACTCCCACTAAAATATACACAGATGTACTAAAGACACCCCTCACTCCCACTAAAATATACACAGATGTACTAAAGACACCCCTCACTCCCACTAAAATATACACAGCTGTGCTAAAGACACCCCTCACTCCCACTAAAATATACACAGATGTACTAAAGACACCCCTCACTCCCACTAAAATATACACAGCTGTGCTAAAGACACCCCTCACTCCCACTAAAATATACACAGATGTACTAAAGACACCCCTCACTCCCACTAAAATATACACAGATGTACTAAAGACACCCCTCACTCCCACTAAAATATACACAGATGTACTAAAGACACCCCTCACTCCCACTAAAATATACACAGATGTACTAAAGACACCCCTCACTCCCACTAAAATATACACAGATGTACTAAAGACACCCCTCACTCCCACTAAAATATACACAGCTGTGCTAAAGACACCCCTCACTCCCACTAAAATATACACAGATGTACTAAAGACACCCCTCACTCCCACTAAAATATACACAGCTGTGCTAAAGACACCCCTCACTCCCACTAAAATATACACAGCTGTGCTAAAGACACCCCTCACTCCCACTAAAATATACACAGATGTACTAAAGACACCCCTCACTCCCACTAAAATATACACAGCTGTGCTAAAGACACCCCTATCGCCATCGGTGTCTCACGGTATTCCAACATGTTTTTTAACGCCAAACAGCTATTTACATTTTACCGTATCAGTTTATTTTTTCAGGACGTGTTTGAATCTGATGCGGTTATTTTCGTCCGTGTACGCTTTAGAAAAAAAAAATTATAATTTGTCTGCGAATTAGACTGTGCCACAAATTAGTCTAGGTCAGAATGACTGTCATTCGTGCTAAGGATGGAATTGATCTTAGCCTGAATAATATCATGTTGGTCAGGGGTTTAATGTTTGGAGTTGGTCTAGAGTTTGGATGATTGTAGGAAAAAAAGTCACAGGAAAAAAAAACACAGGAAAAAAAACACAGAAAAAAAGTCGCAGGAAAAAAAGTCACAGGAAAAAAAGTCACAGGAAAAAAAGTCACAAATATATAATTGCATTGAATTTGTAATTACTTTTATGTATTAAATATTCAGAGAGTACTAATTAACTTAGGATTAATTACATGTAATGTAATGTGTGTAGGTTGTATACGCATAGTAATTTTTATAATTCATCTAAACATATTTAGTATGAAGTATGTAGATTGTAATTATGTTAAACATAAAATTAATAGCTTTTAATAGAATGGTCCAAAGTCCGTGATTTTCATTGTTTTTTTTTTAATACCAACATCTGACTTACTGTCCTCAACTCATCGCAACCACATATACTGCCCACATTTATCACGCTCATTACTCAACAAAACTTAGGATCAAATCAGAAAGCCGACAAGGTTCAAAGGCTGTCATTGACACAAAACGTGAACAACACAAAATATGTTCGGACATTGCCTACTGAGGAGAGGTCGACCAGAGAATAGCCTATGGCAAAACATATGCAAAACACAATGATGTGCCTAATTTTTTTTATAATCAACTTTTCCACCGCGTATTTAACTAAATACGTAACAAAAGTTGAGATTGTTGTGTAAATTATCTTAGAGTATTTTTTACTTACAATTGTTATAAACTGTAATGATTTTAACGTGTATAAATAATTTATGCTATAAAAAATACAACTCACAACAATAAACATACAAAATTTTACAATTCTTAACAAATAAATCAAAATATTTCTAAAAAGATTTTTGTGACTTTTTTTCTGTGACTTTATTTCTGTGACTTTTTTTCCGATTAAATTTTTACATTGTGACTTTTTTTTTCCTGTGACTTTTTTTTCCGTTCACCGTTTGGATAGGTACATGAGTGCGTGTAATGTCTGGTTATTAAACTGTCCATTGGGCTGGATGCTATAAGATCGTAACTAGACAGGTCAACTCCATGTATCTATCGAAGAGCTAGGGTTAGGATTTTACTATATATTGGCAACATAGGCGGGCTTAAACTTATGGTTTAGTATCATGTGATGTTTAACGGATGCTAACTTCAACGCTTTGTATAGTCTACGGCAGTTTATCACTTTAAACACACTTTAAACACACTTTAAACACACTTTAAACACACTTTAAATACACTCCAAACACACTTTAAACACACTTTAAACACACTTTAAACACACTTTATGTTAAACACACTTTATGTTAAACACACTTTAAACACACTTTTAACACGCCTGTAACACACTTTTACACACTTTTTACACACTTTTAACACTTTTAACACACTTTTAACCCACCAGTACACGCTTTACCTATTTCCATATGCGTACATGAAAATATGTACACAACCCCGAACCCTTATATAAATATCAGGACAGAAATCACGTGCATGAGCAGTGACAGGCTGAGGAATTGCGAGTACCAGGATCTTAGGTAGAGATCCCGAGTGAAGCACTCACCTCATACGACACGTGAAAACACTCCCACACCCCCACACACACCTCACAGCATCGTGCTGGGCTGTGACGTCAGTTTACGCGTGCATGCCACCATCCCATCATGCACCTGGGTGATTCCCCCCCCCCCCTTGATTACTTAGCCATTTAAATGTAATTAACTTTCAACGCTATTTCTCTCACTTTACATTAAACGTTTGGCGGTTACAGCCTCGTTCTGACAGCCGATGCTTTTCCCTTAAACCTAAGTAACAAAAAAAATATATATTCATCTCTTCAAGACATGGATATTTTAAAATCAAGTTATAAATAGCTCTTTACTTGAAACTCAACATCCGGTATAGATACGGCCGCGGGATTTTTTCAAGGAAACACCACACCATGTGCCGTCATTAATCAACATGTGTGCTCAGTTAATTAGCCAGTCAATATTTTTGTCATTAATCAGTGACTTTTTTTTTTCAAAACTGCTGCAAGTCTTATAGGCAGACGTTGGAAATTTCACAGTAAAAATGTCAGGTGCTACATTCCATGACGTCTTTGGCGTCTGATACTGAATACATTGACGCTTTAAATGTGGTGGCACTTGGTATAGAAATGTTGAAAACAGATAGTTTTAATTTTTTTTAAAAACTTAATCGCAGGTAAACAGATCAACTGAAGGGAACGATTAGCCAAACTAATAAACTTAATTAACTTAATTAGGAAGTAGCTTGTGTTTCTATCGCAGACATTCGTCAGAAAAATTAGGTTGATTAAACATCAAGCCACTGGTGTTAATTAAAGTTTGGGACTTTACCCAACACAGTAACAGGGATGTGACTTTTCCGAATTTTAGCGGAAATCCGATTTTTCCGTTTCAGTTGCGATTTTCCTCCGCTGATTTAATTTTCTCCGAATTTTTCCGCCGACTTTCAATTTTTGTCGATTTTTTTACGAAGTTTTAAAAATTAGGGAAAAAAAAACGGAAATGTCTTCTACGGAAAGGGCCGACATGCTCATTTCACTTATTCGTATTTAAATTTAAATCGACAAGTACTGTACTTAGGTCAAACGGACACGCGAATATGCGCATTTCTTTTCGATTGGTCGATTGCGCTAGGTCTGACGGTGCTAGATCAAGATTAAATGTAGATTCGGAATTTCGGCGGACTTTCGAATTTTTCAAAGTACACTTTTTTAGTCCAAATTTTCCGCTGATATTTTCAGTTAACTATTTAACAAAAACACAGAAAAGGTAATCTAAAATAATGCAGTTATTCAATTAAAACTTACATCTCTTAAGCCTGGTAATCTAGCTATCGATATAGCCTAATTTACCTATCGGTATTTTAACCCGCCTAAATCTAGAGTTTCTCTCTGATTCTATTTTATTTCGCAATCTCAAATTAATAACTTAATACTGAAATCCTTGCAAAAGGTGGCTATGAGGACTAGACTAACCCGCCCCACCTCGTAGTAACGGTGGCTCTTGTGACCTCACCTTGACCCCAAGTACGTGTTCGGTACTGCTTGTGGGGGAAAAAATGACGTCACAGTCAATTTCAAATAGCTGTTCCTGCAATACGTATGTTTCGTAGGCCTACAGATTAAAAAAAAAATTAAAATTATAAACTCAACGTGACTGCGACCGTGTCTTGTTTGAGGAAGAAAAAATACGTACAGACTGTTTTTAAATTTTTAGTAAGGGATCTTCCATAAATAACGTCACACTCGTAAGATAGTGTAACGTCATATTTTAATATTTTTGTATTTTAAAAAAGTAATGTTAGAAACAACTGCATTTTAGCCGCTATTACGCGTTTTGGAAAACTGTTGTAAAACATTGTAGATCTAATAGAAATTGAATAAAACACCCTTTGTTGGTCGACCCTCAGTCAATATTTTAGAAAAAAATCGGTTTAAAAAAAA
Source organism: Physella acuta (assembly GCF_028476545.2). NCBI lineage: Eukaryota > Metazoa > Mollusca > Gastropoda > Physidae > Physella > Physella acuta. The sequence goes on from NW_026731697.1 coordinate 1,513,472, forward strand.
ATTCAATTCGAGGAGGGGGGTGGAGGAGCATTTGTTGGCTGAGGTGTGACGTCATTATGGGGGTGGGGGAGTCTGGATTTTGTAGGAGAGAGGGGAGGTAAATATCGTCAAAAAAAACGTGGATGACCCCTAACAATTTACAGCTATTCCAAAAAAACATAAATATCGATGTGGCTTGGTTATCATTATGATTAACTTTGGTTCACACGTCAGACCCTTTCTAATTTTAGCTAACCTGATCCATTTAATTTTTCCATCACATGAACCTAATACTTTCAAATTGTAACTAATCTTAATCTAGGCTCTTTACAGATGAAGACAAATATTTTTACCAATCCAATCTTTAAAAGAATATATATTAGGCATTAGGCCTCCTATTTAAAAATTGAAAACAGGAGTACATTTAGAATCTACACTAGATTAGTACCGTTTAAATTAGCTTAATGGTAAAATAAAACTTAATTGCTACTTTTGTTACATTGTAATTTTAAAAAAGTTGTTTATAAGGTAAACATTAAATTGCAATTAGACAAGACTTTCAATGTTATTTTAAAGTAACATAAACTTCTTGTATTTAAAATATTAACTTCATTAAACAATTAATTAGTACAGTAACAGTATGAAGCTGCTTAACCGCGATAAAAAGTAGAAAAAACATATTGAGATATTATACGAAGAAAATTTCCTAATTTTTTTTCCTGGTCTGGTCACATCCCTGACAGTATCAAACTGTTGGCCAAATGTAACTGTATTTAGTGAAACCCAGTATAATTTAGACGGACATACAGTAGGAAAGTGTGGCTGTTTTTGGTCATCTGAACATATCAGCCAGCAAATAGTGTGTGTTTTTGTGTGTGCGTGTGTGTGTAGTAGTAGAAGTAGTAGCAGTAGCAGTAGTAGTAATAGTACTACTACTAATACTACTACTACTACTTCTACTACTACTACTACTTCTACTACTACTACTACTTCTACTACTACTACTACTTCTACTACTAATACTACTACTACTACTTCTACTACTACTACTACTTCTACTACTACTACTACTTCTACTACTACTACTACTTCTACTACTACTACTACTTCTACTACTACTACTACTTCTACTACTACTACTACTACTTCTACTACTACTACTACTTCTACTACTACTACTACTTCTACTACTACTACTACTTCTACTACTAATACTACTACTACTACTTCTACTACTACTACTACTTCTACTACTACTACTACTTCTACTACTACTACTACTTCTACTACTACTACTACTTCTACTACTACTACTACTTCTACTACTAATACTACTACTACTACTTCTACTACTACTACTACTTCTACTACTAATACTACTACTACTACTTCTACTACTACTACTACTTCTACTACTACTACTACTTCTACTACTACTACTACTTCTACTACTACTACTACTTCTACTACTACTACTACTTCTACTACTACTAGTACTAGTAGCGTCACAGAGCGGGAAGGGGAAGGTGGGGGTATGCTGTCTGTCATGCAATTGACGAGTGACATCATAAATCACTCACAACAACATACGATTCAACATACAGTTCAAATCATGAAATGACAGGTATGGAAGAGATCCCATGATGAACATGTCCCTGTGCCCTGGGTGGAAGGGATCCCTAGATGAACATGTCACTGTATCCTGTGTTATCTGTCTCGAAAGCGATACATCTGGTGTACCGGTTGCTCTCACCTCTCCCACCTCTCCCACGACCTCCACCCCCACACCTCACAGTAACCCGATAGTCGGGCTACACCCACAGCTGGGAGGTTCAAATCTGCAAGGAACGTGATGACCCGACTGTTTCTTTTCATAGGGGTGTGTGTGTGTGTGGGGGGGGGGGGGGGTGCAAATTACTAGCACCACTTTCACACCGACTGTACTTTATAAACTTGCCATGTTACTTTTTTTTTTTAAATGTCGGCACCATAACACAGTACAATGACACAGCTAATACACTAAGAAGACATCAGCTGTCCAAAATACACAGCTATGTCGTGGGCCCCAGTAGTGCTTTCCTCAATACACAGCTATATCGTGGGCCCCAGTAGAGTGCTATTATGGAGGCCCCAGTACTGCTAAGAGCGGGGCCCATATTTCTGTCTGACCTAACATAGTGGACATAGATCTTGAAGCAGACGATACATTCCAGTCTAGATATCAGTTCAAACATTCCAGACAGTTCGATTCATAAATCAGCCAATCAGCACACAGCCGGGGAGGGGGGGGGGTATCGTTCTCAAATCTAGGTCACACTGTTGTACCTCTGTGGGATTATGCACTTGATAAAATCTGTTGTGGTTGTTGGGGCACGCCTAATGTCCCCCTATTCCAGATAGTTCCATCCAAACCTCTCTACTGAACTGACTGCAGAAGATTCTCTTGTCTGACCGTCATAACGGTGATTTCAACACGAATTCACAGTTCGCTGACTCTCGGCGCATATCCTACTTCTCTCACTCTCTATTGTTCTGTATTGTAAGAAAAAAAAGTTCGTTTTTAAAAATGCGTGCCGGTAGCTGAATTTTTGTTGCTTGATAAGTACACTTGATATTCCTTGTAGGTATTAATAAGTTTTACACGAACATAAAGTGGCGTTCCGGGCGTATCATCCCCCCTCCCCCTTCCCCACCTATCCTAGTCACACTATTTCATTTACGTTGAATACAATAGTCAATGTGATCCTGGGTGGTTTTTTGTTAAGGCTGTTCAGTGATAATTAATGGCAGTGACACCTGACCGCAATGACAACTGACCACAGCGACAACTGTCCACAGCGACAACTACCACAGCGACAACTGACCACAGTAACAACTGACCACAGCGACAACTGACCACATTGGCACCTAACCACCCAGTTCCATAAAAGCGGATATTTATTTATTTTTTTAATACGAAAATTAGGCTAGTTGTTTTAAACGGAGGTTAGGTAAAGATATTATTAGACATTATGCAATAGAATTGTGTTCTGTAATTCGACACACGGGGCAATCGGCAATCATGACACAACAACACTAATTATCGTGAGCACACACAGCAAAAAATAAAAATAAAAAAAAAATAAAACCAGCCCTACGATTATAAATTGTTATATTATCTGTATTATATTTGCCCTGAATGCATGTGTAACCAGCTTGTGTTTCTTTCAATCCCCAGACCTTAACGGCCTCTTCCCTGTCGTGTTCAACCTCGCCACACGGGCTAAAATAACCTCCAACGCCACATGTGGCGAGAGCCGGTCTGAGGTGTTCTGTAAGCTGGTGGAGCACGTCCGGATATTTCCGGCAGAGAACCGGCACTGCGACATCTGTGATGCTAGGAGTGACAACCCCGCCCAGAGGCACCCCATCACCCACGCCATAGACGGGAGCAACAGGTGGTGGCAGAGCCCCACGCTGACCAATGGACCGGAGTTTAATCACGTGACCATAACACTGGATTTGGGACAGGTAAAATTTGTTTGAGTCACGTGACCTGTGGCCACTTAGGTGATGACCACTGGTCATCGCTGAGCCGGGGTTTAGGTCTGTGCAGAGGCGTATCCAGGTTTTCGTTGTAGGGGGAGCGAAAAGAGCAAAAAAAGGCGCCGAATTTTTAACACGTTCTATATACGTGAATTATATATATATATATATATATATATATATATATATATATATATATATATATATATATATATATATATATATATATATATATATATATATATATATATAATTACTATCTGTATGTCATTACTTCGCTATGATGTAAAAAAAAAAATTGAAAGTATCACTCAGAAGAAATAAGAAAAAACACACAATGTAGGCCGACAAAACAAAAAGAAATATACACACTACAACCAAAAACAATGATCGTACACAATCTGTTTTGTAATTCTTGTAAAAAAATTATTTTACATAATAATTCCTAGGAAATTATTTAAGACAAGTGAAATAGGGGAAATAATCACTCCCTTAATATAAATATGTATATATCTACACATTTAATTATAAATGGCAAAACAAATAAATAATTCCTTTAGAATATAATGAAATTGTTTAACAATATTCGATTTTAAAAAATGTTTTTATCTATAATCAGAAATTAATATATCGTCATCATAAATGCTAAAGTATTACAGCATAATGAAAGTTTTTAAAATCAGAGTTGGTATAAAACCACGCTTTTCGATATTATAGAAAAACACGCGGAATAACAGCCGAATTTTAACTAAATATCGGCCTTTTTAGTTCAGATCATATATTGTTAATTAACTACTGCTTCTTATTGTTTTTTAAAGGTAATTTTTTAACATAGTGATAGGTATGGATTAGATCACACACCTTTTTACTGGTAATTGCAAAAAACAATATTCACAGAGTTTTACGTTTAAAAGGTAATTTTCTGGCGGCATGGTACTTTGGTACATCATTACGCGTTTTTCTACATGTACTTAACAGATCAGTTCGGGGTGGGTTGGGGAGGGGGGGCGGGGGGTTCAACTTCATTCACCACTGTCCGGTCACTTTAGGTCAATTATCCAACCCAGTGTATACCTAGGTGTGACATTAATGTCGCTCTACACAATTGTGGAGGTGAGGTGTGTGTGTGTGGGGGGGGGGGGGGGAGATAACCAACTCAGAGTGAACATAACGTCAGTTTTTAGATGACTGTTCTAAACATACATATATATTACACAAATATATATTACACAAATATATATTACAGAAATAGATTTAAATAAGTAGTAGTGGTATTATGACAATATTTTTTTTTACAGAGGGATCCATGGGGGAGGTGGGTTGTAACTGTTCATATAATTTGTAATCGTTATCACTATCGCCCAAACTGTAAGAATACTACTACTTCATCGTGATGACGTTGTTAACCTTGTCAAAAGTTTCCCACCACTACGCAGTTTGCTCATAAGTAAATTTAAGTAGAGGTGCCACATCAGTTGTATTTGTTTCTGTATTGTAATTAAAAAATAATAATCACACGATTCAAACTGTATATATAAAGTAATTATGTGTGAATTTTTATGTATACCATTTTCTAATTCAATCATTCGTAAGCAAATACATTATACAGTTGCCTTAAACTTAACACCCCTCTTGCCAAGTGGTACTACCCGTTGAGGTTTTTTAAACATTGCAATGCATTATAATGGTTATTTTTAGAATGGCAAACTGCTGCAGCTGTTAATATGTGTTGTAAACGTAGACACTACTAGACTAGTACAATAATGCTTAATTGCTGCATGAAAAGAAATCTTGTGATTTGCATAGATGTGCCGACCAAAAATATTTTTTTAACAAATATCATTGATTAAAACTTTGTTTAAAAAGTTTCCAAAAAAGGCGCCACTTTGCTGAAAATGGCCAGAGGGGGAGCGGCCGCTCCCCCTGCTCCCCCCCTGCGTACGCTACTGGGTCTGTGATTTGTTTTGTCGTGTTTATCTCTGAGATGTTGCAAAGTTGGGAATCAATGGTGACTCAATCTCTGGTGACACTAATGATACGGCCTCTACTGTAAACAAAGGTGACACAGGCCCTTGGTGTACTCTTCAGATATCGTGGGTGACACGGGGTTTAAAGACATAGTCGTGACACGTTTTAACTACATAGTGGTGATCTACGCTCTAATGACTTAGTTCTAGTGACATAGAGGTGATCTACGCCCTAATGACATAGTTCTAGTGACATAGAGGTGATCTACGCCCTAATGACATAGTTCTGATGACATAGTGCTGACACATGTTTTAGTGACACTGTGGTGACCTACGCTCTAATAACTTAGTGGTGACATACGAGTTAGAAACATTGTGGTGACATGTTGTACAGATAACGGTAAATACACATGCACTTGTGATATATTGGTGACACAAGCTTAGTTTGGTATTGGTGAGACACGCTCTTGTGACTCAGTGGTGACACACTCTAACATAGTGGTAACACTCAGTGGTGACACACTCTAACAGTGGTAACACTCTGTGGTGACACACTCTAACATAGTGGTAACACTCTTTGGTGACATACTCTAACATAGTGGTAACACTCTTTAACTTAGTGGTAACATTGTGGTGACGTAGTGGGTAAACGGTGATACAATTAGAAGCAAAATCAGACGGGTGTTACCAGTTACATTATGGTGACTCCTGTGTTCAGCACCGATTTCTAGCAGTGGTGATACAATCTTTGTGTACCTGGCCATGACATAATCTCTAGTTACACAGGTGGTGACGCACTCTCTAGATGGACGTGTACTGATATAATCTCTAGCTAGAGGTACAGTTGTGACTGGTGACACAATCTAAAGTAACACGCGGTATGACATGTTCAGTACTCCATAGATATATTGGTGACACTCGCTTTGGTGACACGTTATTAACACACACGGTGACATAGTATCTAGTAACACACGGGTGATACAATATCTAGCGACACACAATCGTAAATTTTGTATGACAGTGTTTAGTGACATTCTCCAAGGTCTGTCTAGTGGCACTTTGCCCAGTGGCACACCAATGACAGCCTGTATTGTCACTGACACACCAGTGTCATCCTGTAATGTCAGTGACACACCCGTGACAGCCTCATCACATGGACACACTGCAGACAGCCTCTAATGACAGTGACACGTCTACACCCAGACCTCACATTTGACCTAATTGTTGTTCCTAGTTCTAGCGCCCACCTGTCCCTGTCACACAAAACAAATCTAATGCCAGGACAATTTTTTCTCCCGTCGGCCAAAGTAGACACAGCTAAACAAATCTTATGCCAGGACAATTTTTTCTCTCAGCGGCCAAAGTAGACATCTGACACTTGCTATTTAAAGAGCTTTGTTTACAATAGTCTTTGGGGGCGTTACGAGGCGGTGACTCAGAGCTAGACAAAAATGTTTTCCATACGTTTACCAGACAACAAATGTTTTCCATACGTTTACCAGACAACAAATGTTTTCCATACGTTTACCAGACAACAAATGTTTTCCATAAGTTTACCAGACAACAAATGTTTTCCATAAGTTTACCAGACAACAAATGTTTTCCATAAGTTTACCAGACAACAAATGTTTTCCATAAGTTTACCAGACAACAAATGTTTTCCATAAGTTTACCAGACAACAAATGTTTTCCATAAGTTTACCAGACAACAAATGTTTTCCATAAGTTTACCAGACAACAAATGTTTTCCATAAGTTTACCAGACAACAAATGTTTTCCATAAGTTTACCAGACAACAAATGTTTTCCATAAGTTTACCAGACAACAAATGTTTTCCATAAATGTACTGTTAACAGCGAGTCTGTTTCCCCACCCACCCACACCTCACTCCCCTCTTACATAAAGATCTAATGCTGTTTAGCCAACCACTACACATTATGAAAACATATAAGTCTCCAATCCATAACCCTGTAGGTATTTGTGGTGAAGGAGGGGGGATAGAGGGAGAGTTTTCGTGCAGGACCCAACCTATCCCACATAAAACACCTATACATGCAGACGAATGCCGTGTGAAATATTATGAATGAAAGCACTTTAAACTTCAAATGAACAGAAATGTATCGGTTCTTATCAAATTTGTTTGGGCTCAACGATTAAATAAATTTGAAAACATAAGCCAGCCTCTAAAAGTATTTATATAAATAAAGATTGTATATAAATAAGCATGACAACAGTCAGAACCACCTCCCACAACCACGACAATAGTCAACACCACCTCCCACAACCACGACCACAGTCAACACCATCGCCCACAACCACGACAACAGTCAACACCACCGCCCACAACCACGACAACGGCCAACACCACCACCCACAACCACGACAACAGTCAACACCACCGCCCACAAATTGTCAAAAGTCAAACCACTAACCACCAAACGCGGCTAAACAAACACGTAAGACAGGTACTGCCATGTATAGTCTCACACATCACTGCAGGTTTGTTTATGATCGGCTGAGAGTTAAGATTACGGTGTATCACTTGGGTGGTTAGGATTAAGGTGTATACCCTAAGATTAACACACGGAGAAAAAATATAAGGGTCAGTTGACCCAGCCCTGACCCAGCTCGTGGTTTCATCTTGACCTCATTTAACTTCCGGTTCTGACCTGAGGGCGACTGACTGTAAATATTGACAACGATGATATCGTCGGAAATTTGAAACCATCATTTTAGAAAGTGAGTTATTGCCCCTTGTTGAAGGAGAAAGCAGTCGAGAAGTTACATCTATTCTTCGATTTTATTCTTATATAGCTCCAGTGTTTCTTCCAGACTTTTTTCTCCGGGGTGCACTTGAAATTTTCGGGGGGGGGGGGCGGACACTGTTAAAAGTATATATTTTCTATATAAATTATATAAATTTCATTTCGTTCGAAGAGATGCCTGGAAGAAACTCTGTTTAGCTCTAGCCCTAAACCTAGCCGGAACCTTAACCCTAATCATGATCCTTATCCGCATAAGTGTTTTAGCAGTGTATTTTTTTTTTACTAGAAACATTAATTTCTAAATAGCAAAAGGGTGACGTTAAGTACCGCCCCTGATCAATAACAATACAAAGTTGGACCGCGGCCCTGCACAAATGTCGAGACAGAGTTGTCGTTCCACACAAGGAAGGGGACTTAAGTCGTTATCACACAATGTAAGGGCGATAATCCGGGCACACAAATAGCTGCCTAAATACCAACCGTAGGAGGTGAAACAAAGGCCAATGGCAATGCACAAAGCGGGTTAACTCTGCTATCTAACAAAGAACAACAAAACAAGGGGGGACAAAAATAGAGATAAATAGAAGTTATCTGTATAGACGAGGAAATCCAATTATTTTCTTTTTTTTTGTCCTGCAGTGTTTAAGTAGAATAAAGTTAGAAAAGATTAAATTTGTTTTAAGTGGATTCGAGTGCAGCGGCGTAGCAAAAAAAGCGTAATCTCTATCTCTCTCTCTCTCTCGTTATTACATATATATATATATATATATATATATATATATATATATATATATACACACATATATATATATATATATATACACACACACACACACATATATATATATATATATATATATATATATATATATATATATATATATATATATATATATATATATATATATATATATATATATATATATATATATAGATATATATATAGATATATATATATATATATATATATATATATATATATATATATATATATATATATATATATATAGATATATATATATATATATATATATATATATATATATATATATATATATATATATATATATATATATATATATATATATATATATATATATATATATATCTATATATATATAGATATATATAGATATATATAGATATATATATAGATATAAATATAGATATATATATAGATATATATATATATATATATATATATATATATATATATATATATATATTATATATATATATATATAGATATATATATATATATATATATATCTATATATATATATATATATATATATATATATATATATATATATATATATATATATATATATATATCTATATATCTATATATATATATATATATATATATATATATATATATATATATATATATATATATATATATATATATATATATATATATATATATATATATATGTATCCCATGTAAAGCTTGCAATACTCCGCTGAACTTGTTTAGACTATATTTTTCAGAAATACAATTTTCACTTATACTGTTGAATCTATTGTCCCTTTTTAGCCAGTTATCCAACCCAACACCTCTTTAGCCGGCTATCTTACACTCCCCAACACTAATGTCTATGTACCTCTTTGGCCGGCTACCCACCACTGCCCACCACCAATGCCCCCCTCCCCCCTGTGTTGGTCACCATCAGACCCTTATGCTAACCACCACTGCACCCTCCCACCACTGCCCCCCCCCTATTTGTCACCACCAGACCCTAATGCTATCCACCTCTCCCCTGCAGATCTACCAAGTGGCCTACATCATCGTGAAGGCGGCCAACGCCCCCCGGCCGGGCAACTGGATCCTGGAGCGCTCCCTGGACGGGGTCACCTACAAGCCCTGGCAGTACTTCGCCATGACGGACAACGAGTGCCGGGAGGCGTACCGGAAACACCCCACCGTGGGGGTGCCGGATTATCTGGCCGACGACGAGGTCATATGCACCTCCAGGTACTCGGCACTGACGCCCCTGGAGAATGGGGAGGTAAGTGGCAGTTGTCTGCTCTTGTCAGTTCCAGTTGTCTGCTCTTGTCAATGTCTCTAATAATAATTGTCTGATGTTGGCAAAACACAAGTTATCTGCTCTTGTCAATATCTCTATTATAGTCAACGAGCCGACCCGCGGCATATCATACGCCGCTATTTAGTTGTTTTATTTTCTACTTTTCAGTAATTCATAATTTGTGAATTCGACAGTACCACTGCTGCCACTGAAAATATTTGCTTTAAAACAAACTCAGTAGGTCGTTAAGGACGATACTACCCGCCCCCTAACCCCCCCCCCCCCTCCCGTGAAAGCAGCCTCCTCTTAGTTACCTCCCCTAAGTTTAAAATCGTTTCAAACTAAATTATCTGCCCCTAATAGTCGTCACTAAACCCGGCTCTACGACTGTAAAAATTTAGCGTGAACCACAGCTCACCAGACCATGTAGGGGTGGGGTGGTACACACTAATTAAGTAAATTATCTTCCCTTGTCTGTATCTGTATTGTAACTTCAATCGTTTTATCTTATGTATAATCCAGTAGTGTGAGTTATCTGCCCTTGACAGTATCTTTTTCTAAAACGTCGATTGTCTGCTCTTGTAAAATTTATCAGTTGTGTGAGTTATCTGCCCTTTTGGACACGAATTATCAGACGAGTTATCCCCGCATGTCAACAGCGGCATTAATGTGCTTGACTCTTTCTGCCAACAACTCAATTATTGATAATTATCTTCTCAAACTGGAGCATCAAAATACTAGCAGAAATTTAAACATAAATTGTATTACACAATCCACATCTTTGTTTGTGTTTATAACTTTGGAAGTGAAAAAAATTAAAATTAAAGCAATAACGCGCTGATGGATTCTATTTATAATAATAAACGTATATAATTTTTCTCATGTTTGTATTTTTCTGTTTCTGGTTTAACAAGTAGATCTATTGTTTATTTTTTAAAATACATGTATGTGTTTATAAGTGAAGGCGTGGCCTAGCGATAGCGCTAGACTCCTAACCCGAAAGTCTCGAGTTCGAATCCGGGTTTAAGTCACCCTGAGATCACCCGACTCTGATGGGTATCTAACGTTAGGGAATCAAAGGCGACTGTGCATGGTGCTGGCCACATTGTCTACATGTATGCCGAGATATTTGAAACAGATGAACTCTACTTCATCTGCCCTATGTGTATTGGGCAAAAACGGGAAAAGATGATGATGTGTTTATAACGTTTGTGCAATTTCTCCTAAATTTGTATATTATAAATAGACGTATGTGTTTATGTTTGTTTAATGTAACCTAGATATTTGTATATTATTATACACTGATGTGTTTACAATGTTTGTGTAATTTCCCCAGAGATTTGTATATTATTTATATTATATTTATATTATTTATACACGTTTATCTATACTTTTTGTAATTTCCCCAGATATTTGTATCACTAGTCAACGGCAGACCAGGTGTTTTTCAACCCAGCAAAATTTTACTGGTGAGTACATTTAGAATATTTGTTACGTTTTGGTGAGTACGTTTTATACTTTTTAGGTTTTTAAATATTTTTTGTTTGTTTTCCTTGTGATTAGAAGTAGGCTACTTTTAAGTTAATTGTTGGGTTCTCTATTTACTAATTATGATAATAAGGGGGGGGGGGTGGAACGGTCGCACGGGCAATCTCTAGAACCAGCAGGATATCTGACGTACTCAGGGGCACCTCTAGATCCAGTGTGTGGGACCCCCCCCCCCCCCCCACCAGATCTACCCACTGTAACCAAATACCCGATGCCAGGAGTTTAACCTAGTTTCACCCACAGACTTGTCGCGATAAGCCGGACCACGTGACCTTCTTTGTGTTGACCTACATTTGAAATGAAAGCACTGAATGAAGTGGCGACGGGTGGGGGGGTGGGGGGGGGGGGGTCAGACGGGACGGGTTACAGATCAAACAGAACACCTGTAACCCTTACCTAATCGGGACACCCTTGGGACCCAGTCACGTGTTTAGGTAAACTCCCGCAGACGATCACTGGGTTAGCGGGTCCCTGTTAAGTCGTGCCGGTACTGTAAATACATTTTTTTTAAAAAAACCATTGTTGTATGACTCAGGTGGAGGGGGTGGGGGAGTGGGGGTGGGGGCAGATCCACGGCGCCTAGTTTACACATATTTGAAACACTTCTCATTAATCTCCGCCCGCTACTACCGTATTTAGTCAGCGACACGTCATGGTGTTTGTTATTTTTCGTTTTTTTTTTTTTTTACAATTCCAACTTTTTAAAACACCACTCTCCTGAAATTTCTGTGTGCTGGTTAATCATCAAGTTTAGATTCAGGCAGAACAGATTCGTTGTTTATTTTAGTTCGTTTTTTTGTTCTCTTTGATGTTTTGAATTGTTGTACCAGATCACGTGACCTCTCCCCTCACGTTGTCCTGTTATTCGGGGTGTTTTCCCTTTGCAGATTAGCTTCTATTTTTAATCAGCTTTGAGTATGTTTAGAAGAGGGCGGGGGTAGTTGTTACCATAGCAACAGCTTCTCGTCCTAAGAAACCCAGCAGTCCTCTCTCACCCGACCAATGAAACAATAGATTTATCTTGTAACATGAAACAAAGGACATACACACTACACAGACAGGAATACGTTCCAACCGCTGTACACCAGAGGTTGTGTGTTATAGCCGGGTAGACTTTAATGTGTCTAGGCCAGTGGTTCTCAACCTTTTTTGGTGGACCTAACAGGTTCATTCGTGCATTCACCAAACCCTTCTTAACGGCTCTATCGTCTTCACTGACAAAATCCGATCGTGGATCGTATGAGTCGGGTGTTTGTCTTGACCTCCGTCAAACCACTGAGATTGACTCACTGAACCCCTGGGGTTCGATCGAACCCAGGTAAGAATCACTGGTCTATGCATTGATTCTACTGGAGGTTACACAGACCCGAATATGGGCATAGAGCAACAATTTACTACGGCATTAGGAAAAATTGTTTTAGGTATAAGTCAACATCGCTTATAATATTTGTGAAAAGAAACACACAAGACAACCACAATATACAACAATATTATATACAACCAGAAAACCACACCACATTACGCAAACACATGAGATAACCATATTATACCACCACACTAGACAACCACATTATAAGCCTACAGCCACGTTAGACAACCACAACAGACAACCATATAAGACAACCACATTATGGAACCACACCAGACAACCACATTATGACACTATCGGGGTAGTAACTCTGTTAACGATAATTTATTTATAGAACTCATTGTCGTTGACACTGACGCTGTGTTGATATCAATGAAAAAAAGGAGGGGTCAATGGGGGGGGGGTGTCAGTCTAAATACCACCCCAATAGACCACTACTTGTTAAGTCATATTTTAAGAATGATTTATTCCCCACACTTCATTCACGCAACACTATCTAGCGTTGTGTGGATGACTTCAGGGGAGACTAATCCAGGCTTACAAGATCATGTCGGTGAAGAGTTGTCTTTCGTATTCAAATGACATCGGCAATCAAATCGATAAAAATCTCCGCGTCACGCTAGCCTTAACTGCACAGCGCCGAGTCAGCAGATTGACTAACAGGACGCCGAGTCAGCGAATCGCTCGTCTATTTGTTGGGTAACTGTTTTCAAAGACCCTCGACTGTAATATATTCAAAAGACATACCTGCTGCGTAGTTTATGAATAGCTCGAAAAATTTTTTTTATATCTAGTAGAGAAATTATTTTCCCACAAGGATGTCCTCATCGTTTCAGTCTGTGGTTCCCAGGGCAGATTATTTATTTACAACGGCTATACATATTTTTACAAGCAAATACGCTTTAAACTCGAAACCGGTTCTACTCTGTTTTTACAGTGTTTTACGTTCACAGAAGTTGATTTTTCAAAGTGAATGTTTCAAAACAACAACAAACATTGTTTTTCGTTCATCCTAACAAATGTGGCATCAACATATATGTAACTTTTGATTATTTTAAATTTAAAAAAAATAAAAATATTTTTGGCTGCAATCCTTTTTGTACAGTTTAATTTGAGAAAAAAAAAATCTAAAAACCCCCAGGATAATAGATTTTTGTTGAACTAATCCATTAATCGCATATAATTTGGATTGGGGTTTAAAGGAAGAGCCAGTAGTAGGAACGTCAGACATCCCCGAGGAGTGTCCTGACCACAGTAATCCTCCCCCAACTCTAGACCAGACCCACTCCTTGAAGTCTGGCTCTGTTGGATCTTTATTCGCGGTCTGACCGTTCTCACGACATTCGAGGCTGAACGGGTGGTTGAAAGAAACACGCATGAACACACGCATACAATATAGACATAGACACAGACGCGTGCACACACGCACACACATAAACGCAGACATATGCAGTCATATATAGACACACCTTACACACATAGACATATGCAGTCAAATATAGACTTATCTTACACACATACACTCATTCAGAGAGAGAGAGAGAGAGACACGTCTACACAAACACACACACACACACCTAGCACAAATTCACACAGATAATCAAACACCTACTGATAGTAACACACACACATTCAAAAGCTACACATCTGTACCCTTTCACAAAATCACACACCTACACACACGCAAACACGGACGGAAACAACCATGCAGTACCACGATACATACACGAGTCTCTTTCATATAACATTGGAGTCGGCGGTGAAGTGTGTGTCGGGTGGGGGGGGGGAGATGCAAATTAGGCGGTCGTAAATTATAATGTCACAACTATTTCGAGACGTTATAAACGTCAGCTTTCACACGTATATGTGTTGCATAATGCCACCCCTTTCCCCACACACAATGCCACCCCTTCCCCCACACATAATGCCACCCCTTTCCCCACACACAATGCCACCCCTTTCCCCACACATAATGCCGTATTTCAGACATTTAAATACCCTTCATGTCAGTATTTTCAATGTTTATCTAAAATCCAAGGTCCGTGCAAAACTGTAACATTATACCAACCCTGATTGTGTAACACCTTGTATGTAATATTACACCAACCGTACTTGTGTAAAACTTGTATGCAACAGCTTACACACACCGTATGTACCTGTACACAAATACCAGACGACCGTAACTTTTTTTTCTGTCTGGTCGGTAAAGGGTTAATGCGGTCTACACAAGGATCTGCTGTGTGTTTTAGTCGTTAGTGAGTACCCCACAATATTTTTCTCCCTGTCGTAATTAGTTGGCCCACATCAAAGTAGTTGGCCCACACCAAAGTAGTTGGCCCACGCCAAAGTAGTTGGCCCACACCAAAGTAGTTGGCCCACATCAAGTAGTTGGCCCACATCAAAGTAGTTGGCCCACACCAAAGTAGTTGGCCCACACCAAAGTAGTTGGCCCACACCAAGTAGTTGGCCCACATCAAAGTAGTTGGCCCACACCAAAGTAGTTGGCCCAAACCAAAGTAGTTGGCCCACACCAAAGTAGGTGGCCCTCACCAAAGTAGTCGGCCCACACCAAAGTAGTTGGCCCACACCAAAGTAGTTGGCCCACACCAAAGTAAGTGGCCCTCACCAAAGTAGTTGGCCCACGTCAAAGTAGCTGGCCCACACCAAGTAGTTGGCCCACACCAAAGTAGTTGGCCCACACCAAAGTAGTTGGCCCACACCAAAGTAGTTGGCCCACAGCAATCTCTACATTTGTGTCTCCACGACAGGACTTCACTTCGGCCAGATTTGTACAGCTTCGTTTCCAGAAGATTCGAACTCTGAACGCTGACCTGATGACCTTCAGCACTAGTGACCCTAAGTCAGCAGACGACACAGTCACGAGGAGGGTGAGTACATTATGACGTCATTATTCGTGTAAGGGGGAGGGAAATGACAGGGGGTGCTACGAATATATGCTGGGTACTGTATTGAGCCCAACCACATTTCACCCTCCTTACACGTCACAAAAGCCTCCCCCCCCTCCCCACAATTACAACGTAAAACAATTCACTTTTTATTATTTGTGTAGAGTCGACATAAGCATTAACTTAGGGTGTAAGTAACAGTTAACGAAAATGTTATAATCCATGGTAACCCCCCCCCCCCCCCCAATCGCCTCCCCACTTGACACACACGACACATTTCTAATAAGAGATTCTCCCATTTATAAACGACCACGTGAAATGTGGGTTACACACCTTCCCTAAACAACGTTATAACATTAGAGAATATGTTGATACAGGCCTACCCCTTCACGACAAGCGGCTGATAATAGTTATCTAACTCTAATTATCTAATTATCAACTTGGTTTCAGTATTTCTACTCGGTCAAGGACATCTCAATTGGAGGACAATGCATCTGTTACGGCCATGCCACCTACTGCAGACGACACGAGACGGTCAAAGATGTAAGCACGCTAAAAGTTGACACCTTCAACATTTTTACGTGTAAAACAATACATGCACTGTTTTAGCCACTGATTAAACTACACACAGAAAACCCTTCAATAAACCAAGTCCGATTTGATAGGCGGGAGGAAAAAGATGGTTAAATAAATGCAAAGTAACACATTTTCTAATCCCTATATGATGAAATAAAGAAACATTAATCTTGGTTGGGATTATGATAATTTTGGGTGTGGCTGAGGGGGGGGGGGGGCAGGATTGGCTATTTTATTCACGTCTCCTTTCTGAAGGACCCTACCTCGCCCTACCTACCCTTTAAGACATTTTCTTAAAAGTGGCGTCACAACTAGTCACAAGTTGGAGGAAACTCAGTGTTGCCTCCCTTACCAACGTCTCTCTCTCTCTCACATTTTCTCTCTGTCCCTGTCCAAAATCAAGGCAATTTAGTGTATCCCACTGATAGTTGTGATAGTGTCGCCCTGAGCCTAAAGATGTATGTAGTAGCCTTTATAATAAAGTTATTCAACAAACTTTAAAAGACAGTTAATCATTCAAATTATGCTGGGTACTGTATTATACCCAACCAGAGTTCACCTTCCTCACACAGGCTATATTTCCTTGGATGATATCACACCAGATTCGGTCCTAACCACCCCCCCCCCCCCCTCCTCCTCGTGACGGTACTGACGATAATAGTTAAATCAATTTGTTCTTTAAACTAAAAAAAATGCCAGTCTGTCGTTTCTCTAACGTGTGTTTAGAGTTGGCCAGTATCTGTGTACACAGCACTTCCCGCCATTATTTGCAACAATGTAACTTTTGAAACATTTTTATGACTGTTGACTTGCAGCGCTTGCAGTGTCAATGTTTACATAACACCGGGGGAGACAACTGCGAAAAATGTTTGCCTATGTTTAACAACAAACCGTGGCAGGTTGGCGGAATTCAAAATATTGGATGCGAAGGTTGGTGTGAACAATTGTAATATGCTCTCTTTCTGTCAATAATATAATTTAATAAACTAGATGTTAGATACTAGATCTAGCTGTACATTGTGATAACAAGAACGATCTTAGGCCTTTATATGTAAAGTGTTACTGTTATTAGCCAATAATGCAATATTAGGCATATTAGCTGACGATATGTTGCGTTTCTAAGAAAAAACATGATATTTTAATAAATAATCTTTATATTTAAAACATTAGAACTAGAATCTATTTAGATGTATTTTCCGTTTCTTTCAAAATAGTTAATAATTAAATCAATTTAGTTGTAAGAATTTGTTGGTGAAATTTAAATGTACAAAAACATGGATAAAAAAAAACCCATAAAAATCAAACAAACAAGTTCTTGGCTTAAACTAGGAACTATTATCTGGCATGTTCCACTCTACTTCGTATTTGATTAAAATTTGCAAACAATCTAGAAGTCTATTAGATCTAGATCTAGATCTAGATCTAGTAGTAGATTTAGATCTACTATTAGATATTGCTAGTCCCCTAACTATAGTAATTTTACTTAGATCTAGTTTTAGATGTCTCTAGACTGTGTGTGTGGGTTGGAGAATTTACAGTGGATCTGAAATAGGAATTAATTAAGTATCAGTGCTAGATTCTGAGTCTAGCTATGCTAACTCAACTCAAACTGTTAGAGATGTTGAAGTCTGCTAGAGTCTAGACTACTCTGAGTCTAGACTCTAGACTAGATCTAGCAGCTAGACTAGAATCTAGAATCGGATTAAATCTAGATCTAGATTTATGTGTTAACCACTGTATGCACACTTTACATTTTACAATGAATCCTATCTTCTCACTAATTGCCCTGCTTGTGTCCACTGTGCAGAATGTAACTGCCATGGTAAAGCTGACCAGTGTCAGTACAACGCCACAGTGGATGCCTTGGGTCTGGGGATGAACATCATGGGAGAACGGGATGGAGGTGGAGTCTGCATCAACTGCAAGGTAACCCTGGTGATGTGGTCTGTAATGTGTGGTGGTAATGTGGTGTGTGGTTGAATGTGGTGAGGATGCATTGTGGTGTGTCTTTTTTTATGTGTTAGAGTGATTGTTATGCTTTGTTATTTATGAATCAAGCTTTATGAAGTTTAAAGTAAAAATTTATTTTAAGGAATACACGACTGGCATCAACTGTGAGAGGTGTATTGAGGGGTACTACAGGCCCCGGGGGATGACACCAGACATGAGAAACCCCTGCAGGAGGTGTAACTGTAGGGAGACCACCACGACGCAAGCTAGTTGTGTGCCAGATGATAGCAGGATGGACGAGGGCTTGGTAAGTTGTGGGGGTGGGTGGAGCTTATGAGGGTTTGGTATGTTGTTGTGGTGGTGCAGGGGGCTTACGAGGGCTTGGTAAGGTGTGGGTGGAGGTTACTAGGGCTTGATAAGTTGGAGGGGGGAGCTTACGAGGGCTTGGTACATTGTAGTTGGGGGCTGGTAAGGGCTTGGTATGTTTTGTTGGGGGGATGACATGAGGGTGCTTTATTCATAGATCAGCTCAATTGACTAATGTGGTATTACAGATGTTAACTATTTCTGTACTCGCAGATATGCATTAACAACACTGCACAGTTACACTGAACAACACACACACATTTTACTTATTCTGTAAACCATCACATGTCAAGTACACTCACCAACTGAAGCAGACACTGAATCTAATGTTTGACATTTGGTTTTCAGAAGCCAGGGGACTGTATCTGCAAGGAGGGCTACTCTGGTTCATCCTGCAGTGAATGTGCTCTCGGTTACTATGGTTACCCCAACTGCAGGCCATGTCGCTGTAACATAGCAGGGATTGTTGATGCTAGGGATTGTGAGGGAGTCTGTGTTTGTAAGGTTTGTACATAGGGTGTGAGTGTTGTACATGGTTTGTTGGTGTTTTTAAAGTAGATTCAACTATGAGTAATCTCAAGTTTTTTGTAATCATTTAGCTTCTTTTTAAACATGAATTATTATTGTACTTTCTCATTCAGCAAATTTAATAAACCAGTAACAATCCAATCTGTCATGTCAGCTTTTACTAGTCTGTCAAGTAAAAAAATTCTTCCATCTCTGTCCAGGAAAATGTTGACGGAAGCCGATGTGATCGGTGCAAGCCAGAGTACTTTAACCTGGATCAAAACAACGCTAAAGGCTGCATCCACTGTTTTTGTTTTGGTGTCACCAACCAGTGCGACAGTGTGGACTGGGGGCTGACTACTGTAAGACCCTAAGAACAATAATTCTATCAGCTTAGTATTTACCTTATGCTTACTAATACCATTCTCTATTAAACCTGTTTTTGTGTTGACTTATTTAAAAACATTTTTCGGTGTGTAAAATAGTTCAAATCTAAAGAAAGTTAAAGAAAGAGCTCTGTCATATGTCTGTCCTACCACAGGTCAATGAAGTAGATGGCTGGGTGCTATCAACACTGGACGCCAATGGATTGACCATTCTCCCCAATTATAATGATGACTGGCTGGAGGCAAAGATTTCTTACCAGAAGTCCCAGGAGGAGATTCATTACTGGGTGGCTCCTTCAGCTTACCTGGGGAACAGGGTGAGTTAGTTATGGTTGACAGGGTCAGTTTTTCATGGTTGACTGGTCCAGTGGCGTAGCCAGGATCGTTCCAATTTTTACCCAGGGACAAACTTTCGATTTGCACCCCCCCTCAAACTTTCGATTTGCACCCCCCCCCCTCAAACTTTCGATTTGCACCCCCCCTCATACTTTTTCTATATACCGAGGGGTCTATGGGGGGCTTATGGACTGGTCCAGTTCATGGTTGAGAGGGTCAACTGGTCATGGTTGACTGGGTCAGTTTAGTTTTAACTGACACAGCTAAATCAGCTAAGTATAATGATTTAAAAAACCACTTTTGTTCTGTAACACGTGTACACTAGCCCGTGACTCTAGCTAATCCCCCCCCCTCCCCAATGTAGACTAGCCAGTGGGTGTAGCAAATCTCCCCAATGTACACTAGCCCATGACTCTAGCAAACCTCCCCAATGTACATTAGCCTGTGACTTGAGCAAATCTCCCCAATGTACTTTAGCCTGTAACTCAAGCAAATCTCCCCAATGTACACTAGCCAGTGGTTCTAGCAAATCTCCCCACTGTACACTAGCCTGTGACTTGAGCAAATCTCCCCACTGTACACTAGCCTGTAACTCGAGCAAATCTCCCCACTGTACACTAGCCTGTAACTCGAGCAAATCTCCCCAATGTACACTAGCCAGTGACTCTAGCAAATCTCCCCAATGTACTCTAGCCTGTAACTCGAGCAAATCTCCCCAATGTACACTAGCCTGTGACTCTAGCAAATCTCCACAATGTACTCTAGCCTGTGACTCGAGTAAATCTCCCCACTGTACACTAGCCTGTGACTCTAGCAAATCTCCCCAATGTACACTAGCCTGTGACTGTAGCAAATCTCCCCAATGTACTCTAGCCTGTGACTCTAGCAAATCTCCCCAATGTACTCTAGCCTGTAACTCGAGCAAATCTCCCCACTGTACACTAGACTGTGACTCTAGCAAATCTCCCCAATGTACACTAGCCCGTGACTCTATCAAATCTCTCCAAAAGATCAGCTCATATGGTGGCATGTTGAAGTTCAGCCTCATGTTCAACTTGGATAGAAAACTGCGTCGGGGAGAGTTCTTGGAAGATCCCACCTTCATTTTACAGGTAAGCAAGGAGCACTAGTTAGGTAGCATGGGGTACTACTTTAGTTATATCTTAAAGGTAGGTAAGCAAGGAGTACTAGTTAGGTAGCATGGGGTGCTACTTTAGTTATATCTTAAAGGTAGGTAGGCATGTACAGAGCTACTTATTAAAAAGAAGTGTTGTATTCTTTGAACAGGGCTACAACAAGACAATTTGTTCAGAAAAGACATTGGTGTTGGAGGACGTGGAACACAAGATGAGCATCCGTCTACATGAGGACAACTGGCGCCACCTACACAACAACCGTCCAGTCTCGCGGGAGGAATTCATGACTGTGTTGTACGACCTGCAACGTCTGTTGATACGAGCAACATTCCACACAACTCAAGACACTGTCTAGTAAGTCTGTCTGTTGATACATGTAACCTTCCGCACAAGACACTGTCTAGTAAGTCTGTCTGTTGATACATGTAACCTTCCGCACAAGACACTGTCTAGTAAGTCTGTCTGTTGATACATGTAACCTTCCGCACAAGACACTGTCTAGTAAGTCTGTCTGTTGATACATGTAACCTTCCGCACAAGACACTGTCTAGTAAGTCTGTCTGTTGATACATGCAACCTTCCGCACAAGACACTGTCTAGTAAGTCTGTCTCTTGATACATGTAACCTTCTGCACAAGACACTGTCTAGTAAGTCTGTCTGTTGATACATGTAACCTTCCGCACATGACACTGTCTAGTAAGTCTGTCTGTTGATACGAGCAATCTTCCACACAACACAAGACACCGTCTAGTAAGTCTGTCTATTGATACGAGCAACCTTCCGCATAAGACACTGTCTAGTAAGTCTGTGTGATGTTCACTTGAGCACATTTTCAACATGCTTGGTACTTTGAACATACTCAACATTATAAATAATGTATCTGCTGCCTGCCATGAAAACAGAACATATTTTTTTCTTCCTTTATAAGAAAACTGTAAAATTAATTTTTCAAATAAAAATTAATCAGGAAAGACAAAAAGTAAAGTTACAATCTTAAACCCTGGCTGTCCATGAGCAGATGAAGTATGGTTCACCTAGTTTATGTGACCTCAGCATTTAAGAGATAGTGTGTTGTGCCCAGCAGCCATTAGAGCTGGGACAACTCAGGGACATGTATGGATTCAAGCCTGGGTTCCGAACTCAAGACTTTTGGATTAGCAGTTACATACTCTACCATTTGACCATGCTGTTCCACAAAAATTAATGAGTGCATCTCTTAAATAAAATTATACTTCTTAAAAATTAATAACATTTTCTTTTCCTTAAAAGATGTGTTTTTATTTCAGCTTAAAAGATGTGATTTTGTTTCAGCTTAAAAGATGTGTGTTTTTATTTCAGCTTAAAAGATGTGATTTTGTTTCAGCTTAAAAGATGTGTGTTATTTCAGCTTAAAAGATGTGTGTTATTTCAGCTTAAAAGATTTGATTTTGTTTCAGCTTAAAAGATGTGATTTTGTTTCAGCTTAAAAGATGTGATTTTGTTTCAACTTTAAAGATGTGATTTTGTTTCAGCTAAAAAGGATGTGATTTTGTTTCAGCTTAAAAGATGTGATTTTGGATGTGGCCAGCCCAACTGTGATGGATGGAAGTTCTTTGAAGTCTGTAGAGCAGTGCCAGTGTCCAGAAGGCTATGCTGGTCTGTCATGTGAGGTGAGTATCCTGCAGGGTATTCCCAAAACTAACTTCACACCCTGAAGAGCTATTCCATTATGTAAAAAGTGGTGTGAGCTATGCATGAAACAATGACTGAATATTTTCCTTGTAGAGCTGCAAACCTGGATGGCGCAGGGTCAATGACAGGTTGATTGGTGGCACCTGCCGTAAGTGTGAGTGCCATAACCACGCCTCAGACTGTGATTCAGTTACAGGCTTCTGTAAAGTAAGTGCTCTCTAATGTTAAGGATTGAAATAATGTTATCGTAACTCCATCTTCTATTTTAAAAATTCACACAATGTATTAAATATATTTTAATTTAGTTAAAATTTTAAAAATAATTCTTATTGTAATTTATCTTACAAGCTTTTTTAAAGAAACATTTGATTTTTCCATAAAAATAAATTTTTGTGTTACTGTATTTAAAACTTTAGAACTGTCGACACAATACTAAGGGGAGATACTGTGAAGAGTGCCTTCCTGGTTTCTATGGCAACCCACTAGCAGGAACACCAGACGACTGCAGACCCTGTGCCTGCCCACTGATCAGTGGAAACAATTTTTTTGCCGAGCGCTGCGTGGCCCGCCCCACGGCTGAGGACATGACTGCGTACGTCTGCATCAACTGTAGGACTGGCTACACAGGGGATAGATGCCACATGTAAGCCTTGACAAAGTTTACCTAAAAAATTGTTAAAGTTTAATTAGCATTTTGGTTTCTGTTATGGTAAAAATTACAAAAATGGATGTTTTAAAAATGTATAAAAGTCGGACCAGCAAAGATGAGAAAGAATTAAGTTAATACAATTATAAAAGTAATGCATTATATAGCTCACACTATGACCAGATGTCCTTGTTTAAGATGTAAAATTTATTCATGAAAACACAAAAATCATGTTGCAAACTTAATTTATTCATAAAAACACAAAAATTATATTGCAAACTTAATTTATTCATGAAAACCCAAAAATTATATTGAAAACTTCATTATGTTCTGAACTCAGGTGCTCGCCTGGGTACTTTGGGGACCCCACCACCCCAGGTGGATCGTGTCGGCGCTGCAGCTGTGGGCCAGTTACTGAACTTACCCACCCCAACATCTGCAACAACATGACGGGCACATGCAACTTCTGCAGCAACAACGCAGAAGGTCCCTACTGTGACAGATGCAAGCCTGGGTTTTACGGCACTGCCCTCAATGGGGACTGCAAACGTAATACACAGTGTCATTTATTCATCTTTTGTTTAATCTGTTTTAACAAAAGGTTCTTTTAATTCATTAAAATTCAGAAGAATGTCTCCAATTGAAATTTTATTCACAAATAAGTTATTTAAAAAAATAATTTAAAATAAAGGATTGAGTCCAAACATGTTTATATATTTACAGTATCTTAACAATAATTTTCCACACCCTTTCTGTATAAACTCCATGTTTCACATATATCTGGCAGTATTTAGCCTCTATAACCATGTCACTAAAGAAACAGTAAAAATGTTGTAGTTGAGCAGGATGTAAACAATGTTCATCCTTTACTTTCTCCTGCAGCTTGTGAATGCTATGAAAGGGGCTCCAACAACCTGCAGTGCAACATCAGAACTGGCCAGTGTTCTTGTAGAAGCCGCTTCACTGGCCTCAAGTGTGACAAGTGCCAAGTAAGCCTTTAAACTAGAACCTTGTCTCTCAGTGTGATTCCTTAATTTGGACTTCAGGCCATTGGTCTAGATTTAGGCTGGACTTGAAGGTCTCTGACTTTAAAAAAATCAACATATCTGACTTTTGGAAATCAGTAATTTGCAATTTAAAAAATATTTTAACTGTATGATGAATGTAGCTCTAAATGAATTACAACTAAGTCAGTAAGTTTGTGAATGGTCAGTTTGTGAATGGTCAGTTTGATGTTTAATTACAGCTGGGTCTGAATATTTGTGACTGGTCAGTTTGATGTGGTTTAATTACAACTTAGTCTGAATATTTGTGACTGGTCAGTTTGATGTGGTTTAATTACAACTTAGTCTGAATATTTGTGACTGGTCAGTTTGATGTGGTTTAATTACAACTTAGTCTGAATATTTGTGACTGGTCAGTTTGATGTTTAATTACAGCTTGTTCTGAATATTTTTGACTGGTCAGTTTGATGTGGTTTAATTACAGCTGGGTCTGAATATTTGTGACTGGTCAGTTTGATGTTTTATTACAGCTGGTTCTGAATATTTGTGACTGGTCAGTTTGATGTTTAATTACAGCTGGTTCTGAATATTTGTGACTGGTCAGTTTGATGTTTAATTACAGCTGGTTCTGAATATTTGTGACTGCTCAGTTTGATGTGGTTTAATTACAACTTAGTCTGAATATTTTTGACTGGTCAGTTTGATGTTTAATCACAGCTGGGTCTGAATATTTGTGACTGGTCAGTTTGATGTTTAATTACAGCTGGGTCTGAATATTTGTGACTGGTCAGTTTGATGTTTCATTACAGCTGGGCTATGGCAACATTGAGAGGGGCTGTGAGAGATGCAACTGTGACCGGAGGGGATCACAAACTTTGGACTGTGACCAGGTCACCGGTCAGTGTGAGTGCAAGTCAGGCATCGAAGGACTGTCTTGTAATCAGTGCCAGAAAGGATTCTATGATTTCACCGTAACGGGCTGTAAACGTGAGTTGATTTTACTTTCTGAATTTTTTTTGTTAATGAGTTGATTTAAAACATATTTTTTAATATAAGTAGATTTCACACACATTTTTTTAACTTGAGTTTATACCTGCCAGTTTTTAACCTACCTATCCCTAACAATAATCCGCAGGCTGCAACTGTTACGCTGTTGGCACCAACGACTCTGTAGACTGTGACCCCTACTCTGGCAGGTGCATCTGTAAGCCTGGGGTTGAGGGGAGTAAATGTGACAAGTGCCAGGTAAGTGCAGAATCCCAGGTAGAAATTAGTTTGGTTTAAGCTTGGCAAGAGACAATCTGGCAACAATTTACACCTGTTGGTTGTAAAAATCTGGCAACAATTTACACCTGTTGGTTGTAAAAATCTGGCAACAATTTACACCTGTTGGTTGTAAAAATCTGGCACCTATTCATACCTGTTGGTTGTTGAAATCTGGCCCCTGTCAGATCTGCCACTTTTTAAAATCTAAAGTTACTAGAAGTATAAACAAATAGGAGAATTACATTATTTCTTTCAGGTTATACACATTAATATTTACACTTATAAATCATAATTTTAAAATAAACATTCATATTATGAAAAGTAAAATATCCATAATCAGATAGTGTAATATTAACATTGAAATAAAAAATATTGCCAACTTTTAGGGCGGTCACTTTGGCCTAACAAGTGGACAAGGCTGTGCTCCCTGTGTCCACTATAATAAAAATGTTAACACTGAAATATTGTCAACTTTTAGGGCGGTCACTTTGGCCTAACTAGTGGACAAGGCTGTGCTCCCTGTGTGTCCACTATAATAAAAATGTTAACACTGAAATATTGTCAACTTTTAGGAAGGTCACTTTGGCCTGACTAGTGGACAAGGCTGTGCTCCCTGTATGTGCACTATAATAAAAATGTTAACATTTAAATATTGTCAACTTTTAGGATGGTCACTTTGGCCTGACTAGTGGACAAGGCTGTTCTCCCTGTATGTGCAGTGCTGCTGGCTCAAGGGATGCCCAGTGTGCACAGGAGAGTGGTCAGTGCGAGTGTAAAGCAGGTGTTGGTGGACTCAAGTGTGACAGGTGTCTTCCTGGGTATTTTGGCTTCTCCGCCAGTGGTTGTAAGGGTAAGTGGTTGTCAGGGTTAGTGGTTGTAAGGGTAAGTGGTTGTCAGCGTCAGTGGTTGTCAGTGTTAGTGGTTTTCAGTGTCAGTGGTTGTAAGGGTAAGTGGTTGTCAGGGTCAGTGGTTGTCAGGGTCAGTGGTTGTCAGTGTCAGTGGTTGTAAGGGTAAGTGGTTGTAAGGGTAAGTGGTAGTCAAGGTCAGTGGTTGTCAGCATCAGTGGTTGTCAAGGTCAGTACTTGTCAGGGTAAGTGGTTGACAGGGTAGGTGGTTGTCAGCATCAGTGGTTGTAAGGGTAAGTGGTTGACAGGGTAGGTGGTTGTCAGGGTCAGTGTTTGTCATTGGTTGTCATGGATAAATAGTTATCAGAGGTGGTTGTCAGGGTAAATGTTGTAAGAGTCAGTGGTTTATAAAGATGATTGTCAGACAAGTATTTGTTTTAAAAGATGTCAGCTAAAATAGTAATACACTAATTCCCACGTTTTCTTTAATTTGCTTTCGTCTCTGTTTGTTTGTCTTTCCAATCAAATCTTGCGATCGAAATTTCTGGCACTTCCCAGTTAGCTAGCGCGCTGAAATTGTCAGGGAAGCTTTGTGATTTTCTTACAGTTTCTAATACTGTTGACTCTCTACAAGCTCCCTAATAAAAGTCAATAGTATTATCTAATCAATAGTAATATAACTTTTACTTCGGCGCCCCATGTTTTTCATCGCTTATAGTAGAGTGATCGCTTGCATTATTGTGATGTATAGCATTTATTTTCTACTTTTTAGTTCAATCAGAAAACGTGGGTTTTTAAAACTTTTTTAATGATTATTATTTAGAAAAATACAAAGACAATTGTTTTATGAAAGTTAACATCAATACAAAGTTTAACACTCAGGTAAAATGGGCTATCATTTAAATAAAAAATTATAACTAAGACACATATAATTCCAGTTTGTGAACCATGCACTGCTAAAGGGCATATCTGTGATCCAGTTACCGGAAAATGTGTTTGTCCACCAAACACAGAAGGCCCGAACTGTGAAATCTGCATCACCAATGGCTGGGGGTTTGATGAGGAGGGAGGCTGTAAGGTAGGTCACTCACTAGAGGTACATGGTGCACAGCTATAGGGAAATAAAAACATGTTTTAATTTTTCTCCAAGGGCTTTAGGTTGCTGTTTAGGTTAATGAATGATTTTCCAGTACAGTTCCTTCTCAGAAATAATTATGTTGACAACATGCATAGACCTACACTTTAAAAATTGACATAGAAATAAATATGAAGTACACAGCATATACTTAGATTAACTGTTAAATTATCATTCCATTTCTCAATTGAATTTACAATTTGATGATGTTTAAAGCAGCAATCCAATAATTTATTTTACTTTAATTTTAAAAATGCTTTTGTGATTGGTTGACTTGTAGAATGCGCGAGGCTGAGAATGTCGTATCAGTTATGTTTAGTGCTAGCTAACAAAGCTACATTAATCTACTCAAGGCCACAATCTTGACTCATAAACATAAAGATGAAAGGGAAATATTTTTAAAAAGCAAACAATAGATTAAAAAAATTCTTTACCACATTACTGCTAGAAACCTAAGGAAGTGAAGCTGAATGGGAAGAATTCTAATGAAAGAAAAATGAATAGTAAGAAATAGAATGATACAAATGAAAGAAAAAATGTGAAAAAATGCAAGTCTAAGGTGAGGGAAAAGTAGCAAAAGTGGGAGTATTCATTGTTGTAAAACAATGTTTACACAATAAGCTGTAGTTATTGGCCTTGTGGAAATACAGATGGGGAGTGTTCATTGTTCTAAAATGAAAACTGCAGATGTTGTGTGATAATGCATTGAACACTTTGTGTTAACAACTAACCTGCATCTAGACTTTATTGTAGTCTGTTTAGCCTAACGGTAGATAGAGGCAGTAGCCTAAGTATAGATTTAGGCTAAGGCCTAACTGTAGATTTAATCTGTAGCCTAAGTATAGATTTAGGCTAAGGCCTAACTGTAGATTTAGGCTCATGTTATAAAAGAAAAAACATAATTTGATGTATTAGCATTAACTTAAATGTGCTTGCTAAAGTCTAACAAAAGCTACATCAGTATTAACAAAAGGATCTTAGCGCAAAACCAGTGTTTAGTAGCAGACCCAATAACATTCACTAATATTAACATCTTTTAGCTGTTCTTCATATAATTTTTAATTCTCATGCAACTATAACAGATAGAATTTGTGAACAGTTTTTATATTAAAATAAATATCATTGGACTTTTAATGATTGATAAAAGAAATTTTTGCTGGAATTAATTCTATTGGAAAGTTTAATTACTCCTTAATCCTATAATTTTTTTGTTTTTACTTCAAGGCTGTACATTT
Source organism: Physella acuta (assembly GCF_028476545.2). Classification (NCBI taxonomy): domain Eukaryota; kingdom Metazoa; phylum Mollusca; class Gastropoda; family Physidae; genus Physella; species Physella acuta. Next base: position 1,542,621 of record NW_026731697.1, read on the forward strand.
TAAAAACAGATGCCCTATTTCTAAAAATAGGAAGTCACATGGTCTCTAAGTTTTTGATTTCACCTAGGTGGACATGGTTTTTAAGTGTTGTCATTTTCAGCTGTGTCAATGCAGTCCAACTGGATCAAGGTCACAACAATGTGACAAAAAAACTGGCAAGTGCAGTTGCCAGGAGGGCTATGCTGGTTTGAAATGTGACTCTTGTAGTGTTGGTTACCACGGTTACCCTGACTGCAGGGCTTGTGGGTGTCTTCAGGCAGGTGTCATTGATGACACGTGTGAGGATAGTGTATGCGAATGTGATGGAACTGGACAGTGTCTTTGTAAGGTAACAACACAGAAATGTTATCCTGAATTTTAAACAAATATTATACATTTTTTTATGATACATTCTACATGTGATTGAAATCTGACTATTTAATGTTCAAAAAACGGTATCCATAGAATCCTATATACAGTGTTTTGACCAAAACGGCATTAGGCAAATGTTTATTACAACGATAAATATTTCAATTTAACTTTTCATTTAATGCAGTAGATGAAAAGGTGCATTAGGTTTGCTATTTTCATCATTGTAGTTTGTCTTAACACTGAGTCGCACTAACTATCACTAGATTGTGACTTGTAGAATAGCATATTCTTTTATTTCCTGTATCTAATTATTTTCTCAGCATTTTCTTTGTACGAATAACCTACTAATTTAATTCGGAAACTTGTTTAAAAATAGAACTAGTCAACTGTTTAACAGCATGCTTTTTTTAAAATTGTTGAATCGATTTCTGATTTTTTTTATAACTTCTTATTAACAAAAAAAACTGAATTTATAAAATTGTTCAATGCAGTTTAATGTTGAAAGTGAATATCTGATGTGATGTATGTCACTGAGGTATATGTAGCTGATTTTCAGACATGTGGTTTTTAATTAAAAAAAATAAACATACCTTTCCTCCCCCTTCCTTGCCTAAATTCTAGTAAAGACTTATTTTAAAAAAATTGTGCTTAAAAAAGTTTAATCAACTTTGTTTTGTCAAATTATTGTTTAGATATTATAAATAATTAGCTATATTTAATATAAGACCAGATTTAAGTAAATATTGAAGCCCAACTCTACTTCACCTGTCCAGGAGAATGTTGAGGGACCAAGGTGTGATGTGTGTCGTGCAGGGACATTTGGCCTTTCTAAAGAGAACCCAAAAGGTTGCACTGAGTGTTACTGTTTCCTTCGAGGCGAGTCCTGCAAACAGGCCCCCTATGTCTACACTGAGGTGAGCTCACTTTTGTCTTCTGCTCATTTGTTATTGATTGTTTTCATTAGCCTGTATAGAACTCATTTATTATTGATTGTTTTTTTTTTAATTAGCCTGGATAGAACTCATTTGTTATTGATTGTTTTTTTAATTAGCCTGTATAGAACTCATTTGTTATTGATTGTTTTAATTAGCCTGTATAGAACTCATTTGTCATTGATTGTTTTAATTAGCCTGTATAGAACTCATTTGTTATTGATTGTTTTAATTAGCCTGTATAGAACTCATTTGTCATTGATTGTTTTAATTAGCCTGTATAGAACTCATTTGTTATTGATTGTTTTAATTAGCCTGTATAGAACTCATTTGTTATTGATTGTTTTAATTAGCCTGTATAGAACTCATTTGTCATTGGTTGTTTTAATTAGCCTGTATAGAACTAATTTGTTATTGATTGTTTTAATTAGCCTGTATAGAACTCATTTGTCATTGGTTGTTTTAATTAGCCTGTATAGAAATTAGAACAATTTTATAACAATTTTATCATCTCAACATAATGAAAGAAAATAAATTGACAATGAATTTGGTTACTTTGAAAGAATAGGTTTCTGTTTCATGTACTTTCTCTAGATTGAGCTGCCCACAATGAGTGCTACATTCACTTTGTAAACGTACTTTGTCTAGATTGAACTGCCCACAATGAGAGCTACATTCACTTTGTAAACGTACTTTATCTAGATTGAACTGCCCACAATGAGAGCTACATTCACTTTGTAAATGTACTTTGTCTAGATTGAACTGCCCACAATGAGTGCTACATTCACTTTGTAAATGTACTTTGTCTAGATTGAACTGCCCACAATGAGTGCTACATTCACTTTGTAAATGTACTTTGTCTAGATTGAACTGCCCACAATGAGTGCTACATTCACTTTGTAAATGTACTTTGTCTAGATTGAACTGCCCACAATGAGTGCTACATTCACTTTGTAAACGTACTTTATCTAGATTGAACTGCCCACAATGAGTGCTACATTCACTTTGTAAATGTACTTTGTCTAGATTGAACTGCCCACAATGAGTGCTACATTCACTTTGTAAACATACTTTCTCTAGATTGAACTGCACACAATGAGTGCTACATTCACTTTGTAAATGTACTTTGTCTAGATTGAACTGCCCACAATGAGTGCTACATTCACTTTATACATGTACTTTATCTAGATTGAGCTGCCCACAATGAGTGCTACATTCAGCAGTGCTGGTCATCCGCTGGTCAGGAAGTTTGGCTACCTCATCATAAACTCCAGCCATACAGCAGTGCCTGATGATTTAGCTGAGCAGTCTCTGTACTGGCTGCTGCCAGACACAGTGTCTAAAGACATGGTAAGTCCTGTTACAGCTACAAGACACATTGTCTAAAGACATGGTAAGTCCTGTTACAGCTACCAAATATATCGTCTAAAGACATGGTAAGTCCTGTTACAGCTACCAAACATACATCTAAAGACATGGTAAGTCCTGTTACAGCTACCAAATATATCGTCTAAAGACATGGTAAGTGCTGTTACAGCTACCAAATATATCGTCTAAAGACATGGTAAGTCCTGTTACAGCTACCAAATATATCGTCTAAAGACATGGTAAGTCCTGTTACAGCTACCAAATATATCGTCTAAAGACATGGTAAGTCCTGTTACAGCTACCAAATATACCGTCTAAAGACATGGTAAGTCCTGTTACAGCTACCAAACATATCATCTAAAGACATGGTAAGTCCTGTTACAGCTACCAAACATATCGTCTAAAGACATGTAAAGTCCTGATACAGCTACTATAAGAAGTACATGTTGATGTTGAACCCAGACATGATAGTGCTGACTACTTAATCCCCCAACAGGTCCTATCCTACAATGGCAAGCTGAGCTTCTACCACTACTTCAGTGGCTCCATGCTGAGTGCTCATCTATTGGAGGAGACCCCACTGGTTGTCCTGATAGGCAATGGCTTTGAACTGCACGCAACGCCATCCATATTAGAGCCCAAACATGCTATGAAGGTTGATGTCACTTTGAATGAGGTAGGTTCAGTCCCACGTAGAACATTGCATTGATAAAAGATATTAGTAATAAATTTAATAATGGTACACTGTTTTATACAGCAAATATATGTTGATTTTTTATTGAAAAAATAAGTTGATTTTTTAATGAAAAAATAAGTTGATTTTTTTTTATAAAAATAAGTTTAAGAAAAAAATGTAAAGATTTTACTTTTTCTCCAACCTGACCTGTGTTTAGGAATTCTGGAACCTCCCGGGTATGGAGACCCCTGTTAGTCGAAGAGTTCTGATGGTTGTTCTACAAAATGTTACAGCTATTTTAGTCAAGGCTGCACAGAATGGCCATACCACCAACGCTGAGTAAACTGGTTTTTAAATTACTCCTTCAGTACATCACATCAGTACATCAAGACATCACATTAGTACAGAATTTTATCAATACATCAATATATTAGCATATGAAAATCATCTACATAATTTTATCAATACATCAATATATTAGCATATGAGCATCATCTACTATTAGAACCGCTCTTTTTTAATACAAAAAAATATCTATTAATGAAAGAAATATTATAAAATTGTTAAAAATTATAAAGAATGTATAGAATTTTGATTAGACCTAGATCTTACTATACTAAACAAACGAGTTATTTTCTAATCTCATCCACTTCCTGTTGTCCAGGATTGACTCAGTGACCATCCAGAAGGCAGTGCCGCAGAAACCTGGGGACAGGAGCACTGACCTGGCCTGGGGGGTGGAGCTGTGTGAATGTTCAGACAGATACAGCGGTGAATCTTGTCAGGTAGAAACTGTTGAGATACATGTCATCTAATTGAAAAAACATTGTTTGTATAGCATACATATGGTACTTTCATCCAGATAAAAGATGTTAGAATAGCATAAGAATGACATATTTAATTAAATAATCTTCTAATTTATTCCATTAATGCGGAAATATTTAAAGCTTTTAATCTCTTTTTAAAATAGATTTTATACCTCATTAACATTAAATTTATTATGAATCAAAATTTTAAGATCACCATTCTTGTTATCAATTTGAATTGTAAAATCTGAATAAAGTTATAAAACTTAGCTTAGTTAGTTTTGAAGAGAAGTTGAATCTTAAAAAAAAATCTCTTGACAGAAACCAGGTGCTGGGTTCTATGTCCCTGCCCACCCTGTACCAGACATCAATGTCACCAAACCTGAGACAGCCATTGGTGAAATCAAGAGGTGTCGCTGTCACCAACACAGCAACACCTGCGACCCTGAAACAGGCAGATGTTATGTAAGTCATCCCACGCAGCACAGATATCTGTATCTGTTTTAAAAGAAAACTTTTGTAGCAGTGTAAAATCCAATGCTGAATAACATTTCCTATGCTGGGGCATAGACCACCAACCACAGCTGACCACTAGTTCTCTTTAGACTATACCTGACTGGTTTTATTTTTAGATTGCTGTGTTTAGACTATAGGTGACTGGTTATGTTTTATACTGCGATGAATAGTCTATAACTGACTGGTTTCATTTTGAACTTGTGTTTCATACTATAGCTGAACAGTTTCATTTTGTACTGCTGTATTTTAGACTGCAGCTGTTAGTTTCATTTTTTTAATGCCTGATTTAAGAGTAAAGCTGAGCAGTTTTGTTTTTATACTGCTGTATTTTAGGGTATAGCTGAAAGTTTTATTTTGTACTGCTGTATTTAAGACTATAGCTGAGCTATTTTATTTTCTTCTGCTGTATTTCAGAATTGTCAACACAACACGACTGGGCACATGTGTGAGATCTGTGCTGATGGATTTTTTGGGACTGCCACTTCAGGGACACCATCAGACTGTCAGCCATGTACCTGCCCTCTATCTGTTCCATCCAACAAGTTAGTTGTTGTATCTCATGTACCTGCCCTCTATCTGTTCCCTCCAACAAGTTAGTTCTTGCTTCAATATCTTTGCTCTTGTTGTATCTCATGTACCTGCCCTCTATCTGTTCCCTCCAACAAGTTAGTTGTTGCTGTAATATCTTTGCCCTTGTATCTCAAGTAAATGTTCACTTCCAGATGTTGGTTACAATCCCAGATATGGCCTTAAGTTTAAAAACAGCTAAACTAGAGAACTGTAATCAAACTGTGTTATTATTTCAATCAATATCTCAAAAAAATATATTAACCAGCATTCCTGTTTTTGTCCAGCTTCAGCCCAACATGTATTGGTGGCAGAAATGGGGTCATGTGTACAGCTTGCCAGGAAGGCTATTCTGGCCAACGCTGCCAAAGGTAAATTTGTTTATAACGTGCATCAACTCAACACTTGTTAAATGTGTTTTGTCAATTATTTAACTTAACATTTCTCAACCAAATAATATTTTCAAACCATTTAGGGAAATTTTTGTTTACAAACTGTTTTCTCAATGTTTTTTTTTAAAATATAATATTTGTGCTTGTAATTTTTTTTAGAATAGTATATATTTTTATATATTTTTAAAATCTATGTGATGAATGAATAAAATTCTCTACTTTAGTTGCACCTCTGGGTATTATGGGAACCCACAACAAATTGGTGACACCTGCAAACTCTGTCACTGTAACCCCGACGGCTCCACAGGATTAGTCTGTGACCCAGTTAGTGGACAGTGTCCTTGTATTGGTGGGATTAGTGGACGGAAATGTGATGCTTGCACAGACCCGACGTTTGGCGTCCAGAATGGAAAGTGTGTGTGTAAGTCATGAGGAAATGAGAGTTATTCTTTTATTTAGCTGCCACAGTAGGAAGGCCATTAACTATACAAAAATACAGGATTCTCTTTTAGGCTTGTCCAGAACATAGATTAGATCAGTTTTCTATTTCCTTGAACGTGGTACATGAAGGTATTTTGTGGTCAGCACCAGGCCCAGCCACCCTAAGTCTGGTATCCATCAGAGATGGGGAACTCAGGAATGCCCTATTGACTTGAGACTGAGAACCAAAGGATAGCATTTGAATTCTCTGCCTTTTGAGCATGCTGCCTGTATCACATTTGAGTCATTCATAACCCAGTTAGCAGTCACCTTACCCTAATCTGACTTCAACAGTCACTTGACTGTGGGATGATATTATTAAAAAAAAATATATTAAAAAAAAATTGTTCAGTTGAAAAGTTCAGGCAAACTTGAAAACAAATATTACAATTTATTTTAACTGCATGAACTAGTGTAAGACATTTGTTTATGTTTTTCCTTCTTCAGCTTGCTACACTGGATGTACTGGCATTTTGCTGGATGACTTAAGAAAGATGACCTTGCCACTGGTTAACATAAATGTCTCAGGCGCCATCTACCCCTGGGAGAAGTTGACCAAATTAGATAATGAAGTTGACAGACTAAGGGTAATACGTTTTATACACGTTTTGTTAAAGTTTCTTTCATAGATTTAACCCCTTAATGCCTGAATTATGTTCCAAGCGTGTAAAAAATTATTTGTGCTGATTTTCTCTCATCATACTGACACTGAATTTGAGGTATATAGTTGTTTTTGAATTTTGACTTATTTTTGATGATAATTACGGTATGTCGCGAAAACGCGACATCAGGCACTTATGGACCAAACAGTAATTTAACTTTTTTTTAGTCCGGGTCATTTTACTATTTTTACTGTCACATGTTTCTCTAAATATCCATGCACAAACAATAAAATATCAAAAACTAAACATACGGACATGCAAGGAGATGTAGAATCACTTGCAAAACTCATGAAAACTATATTTTATTAGCTCAGGCATAGAGTTACATAACTCTGCTTCACCTGCTCACTGACTAACTCTTATGAATAGGTATTTTGATGTCTTGCTGTCGTAATTCTACTACACTGCAGTAACACACTACATATGGAAGGACTTCCTTCAATGTGTGGAGCCTTAGTTGTCCCCGGTTACGTAATTTTCGTGAACTCTTATTCAAGGTCAACTAATAAAGACGCATATTTCTCATTTGACCTATATTTGCTATACACACAAATCACGTGAACAAATAATGTCCTAAATGACAGTGTTCAGCCATTGTATATTCGTCCATGCTCAATGCAGCTGCTGTGGGTACTTCGTGTCACTGCTGTGGGTACTCAGTGCCACCGGTGTGGGTACTCACTGCTATTGTTGATGGTACCCTATGTTTCCAATTCGTGCTACGGCTATTGTTCTCAACTGATTCTGATATTGATTACCAAACACAGTGCTGTAGCTACATATTGCCACTGCTATGGGTACTCAGTGCTGAAACAGTGGGTACTGAGTGTTGAAGCCATGTGTACTTAGTGCTGAAGCTGTGGGTACTCACTCTTGAAGCTGTGGGTACTCAGTGTTACTGCAGTCGGTTCTTGGTGTCACTGCTGTGGGTACTCAGCGCTGGAGCTGTTGGTTATCGATAACGTTGATATAGGTACTCATCCTTAGCAGTGGGTACTCAGTAGCACTGCTGTGAGTGCTTATTGCTCAAACTGTGGTTGCTCAGTGTCACTGATGTTGGTACTCAGTGCTGAAGATGTGGGTACTCAATAACACTGCTGTAGGTACTAAATGCCAGTATAATGCCACGAATGTGGTTATTCAATAGCACTGCAAAGGGTATGTGTGTCAGCACTCAACCTTACTGTATTTATTACGAGGTGTAGGTCTATGCTCAATGTAATTATTGTCAAGGTCACTGTGAAGACCTTTATTTGGTGGTATCCAGGATAGTGGCCCACCACCTCACTTCCTGTTGTCTATTTTGTTTTTTATGTTCTCCTAATATTATACAACACTATTTCAAAGCTAAATTCGTTATATTGTACCCAGCAACATGATCACATTATTCAAGCATCACTCTCTCTCCATATGCTAATATCAATGAAACAGGTGAACTCTACTTCACCTACCACATGGTCCGTAACGTTCTAAAGTGCAGTTTTATATATAGGCGAAGACCATATTGTAAATACTTTACTTATTTAAAATCATACTTGAATGAATGACAGCTTGGCGATGCATCGTATTTCGTTATACCTGCTTGGCACCCAAGTTCCATTTTATGTCTAAATGCCGGATGTCGCGAAAACGCGACAAACCGTAATTAGCAGATAACTTCCAAAATTATTCTCATATGTGATTTATATTGTTTATATACATAAAAGAATGAATAATAAAGCTATTAGTATTTTTTGTAGAAGAAGCGGATCACCTATTTAGTAATAATAATCAATGTAAGTAGGCTGAATTCACGAAGTCAAAAAAATTACGATGCGCGTGAGTCAAGAGAGTGTGACGTCATAAATTTCGACTTGACAACGTGACCGCTGGTACCAATACAACCGTCTGGATGTACCCAATACACAACGACCGACAGCAGTAGGATAAATGTACATATGCGCAAATGCTATGCGCTAAATCGGTATGTCGCGAAAACGCGACTGTCGGCGTTAAGGGGTTAAGGAAATGCATTTTAATTCGTATTTTTAAATTCAAATTATTATTATATATTTTAAACTTTATTATTATATGGTTTGACCAAACAAATTTTAATTATGTAACAAGTTAAATTTATTCCAATTCAATCTTTGTTAAATTAAGATATAAGAGAGTGTAGACATTTCTTGCTAATGTTTTTTTCTGGTTTATTCCAGGAGAAATTAAGTTTAGCTGAGGCTGCAGGGATTAAAGAGCTGGACAGCATGAAAGAAAGTGCTGACCGCTACAACCTCTTGGCAGATAACCTGCTGACCAGGGTTTGTTCAATTACATTTTTTCCTTTCTGTCTCTCTCAGAAGTCTGTCAGTTTTCAAATTATTTTTTTAGAATTTGTTCCATAAACATTATTAATTTCATAAATTCTACTTAATTCGTATGATTAGTTCTATGAATATTATTATCTTTATAATTTGTATTTATTTATAAGAAAAAGAAACAAAAAACAAAATTCAGGCTACCCGACAGACTTCTACATTTGTATATATGTAAATATATTTATATATGTATGTAAATATATTTATATCAGAATATTGTACCTTTATAAATCCCCATGTATCAAATGTAAACTACAATCGAAGGATTTTAATTCATTAACTGCACAACATTCAACATATTTATTTGAACTAATTTACCAGTACTTATAATTTTTTAATACAGAATTTTAAAAACTATCACAATCAAAGTTTCATTCTTTGATTAACTTAAATATTCTTAAGTTAAGATTTGACTTTTTAGAAGTGCATAGTATTGAAACATTTTTCCAAAAAAAAGTCTTCACTATAGATTCTGGATGTAAAAATTTTAAAATCAACTTCAAACTGGTGTTTTTTTTAGTGTTATTATAACATTTATATACACTACACAGGAAGAGAGTTTCTATTTAATTCTGCATGTTTAAAAATAGCAACATAACATTAAACTAATATATTTAAAAAAAAATATGGTAACTCTTATCTACACCAACTCATTAATCAAATATAAAATATTAATTTACATACTTAACCTAAATTTTGTTGTGGATTGTTGGTTCATTATGCAACGTATCCTCTATGTAAGGGTGTATGTAACCTGTAATTTGTGTGATCTATTTTTGTTTTGTCTAGAGCACTTACACAACTCAGACAGAGGTAAGAGATTTGTAGCTTGCATGCTCTGTGTGTGGTTCTTGATGAACTCTCACAGTAATTCAGCCTTTGCCTCTCCTTGTGTTTAATATTTAACAAAACAATGCCTCTATCAATTCGTTTTTATTGGGGTTTTTGAATAACCTGTGCATGGTTGTTTAAAAACATGAATCACATTTTTCCTTAAGCTTTGTTTTCAATTTGCAGATTTTGATTTCAAATAATGTTAGTTGATAGAAATCACAATTAGATGTTGGTTTTAGTGTTAAAAATGTTATTGTATCTTGCATTTACCATGATCAAATGCTTGCACTCAGAGCTTAATATTAATTTTTTTTTTGTCAGAATAATTTGCGCTTGGTTTGCAATAACTATCAATCGTAGATTCAAAAATTTTAATTTAAAAAAGTTATCTGCCTAAAAATAAGAAAGCAATTTAAAAAAGTTTCTTGAGTAGTATTGTAAAATAAATACTTTCACAAATTAACTTTGAGGTAAGTTATAATTGCTGCTATTTTATAGACGTAAAGAGTGGTTATAACAAACATGATTTAGAATTAAAAAAAATATCTGTTGACTGTTATCTCTTTACAATGTAAAACTCAAATTTAACAAATTTATGGTCAATGTTTTGCTTTTTCACTTGTTTTGTTGTGTCAGCATCTTCATTTTCAGCACTTTTGGTGACTATTCTTAAAGATCTTATATAAAGTTTAAAATTAACCAAAGAATAGATCTAAGAAAACTGTAAAATCAATTGAGCGATTGTTATTCATTAGAAAGTATGTAGTTAATAAAAATATGTTTTATTAGCTTTATTTTCCTCTACTATATTTTCTGTTCTTTTAATAAACAATGGAAAGAGGATATAAATAACAAGTTCAATTTAAGATAGGGCTATATTTTTCATATTTGGAGATGTTTATTATGAATTTTTAAAATTAAAGCAGCATTAGTACCAGTAATATTTGCAAATATATGTTATAAAACTATTTTGGCTTTTAATTAATTTTTTACATGCTGCCCCAATTAGTCAGGTAAAAATTTCTCTATTTTATCAAGTTTTGAAAATATGTTTTAAGTTCACTAATTTTTTTAACCTATTAGGGTTACATTAGTTTAGAGGCTATGTTGAAAAAACATTTGTTTAGAGACTATGTTTTAAAAAAATTATTGGGATGACTATTTCTTCTTCCATCAGGTAAACACCACTGGAGCTGAAGTTCACAAAGTGAAAGATCAGTCACAACAGCTGCGGAAAAATGCTTCTGACATGGAGGCAGTAGTCATGAAAACATATGCAGATATTCAGAGTTAGTTCCCTTTATATTCTTATGAAGCCTAATTTTTAAAATTTCTTGACATTTGTACAGAACATTAGACACAACTAAGCATCCTTTTTGTGTGCGTTGTTATTTGATGGTTTCAGTGCTTACAATGTCTTGAAATAAGAGTTGAGTTTTAAGGTTCTATTCACAGGGCTAGTTGATGAACTGCAGGGACTGGTTGAAAGGGTTTTGGTCAATAAAACTGGGATCAACATGACCTCAGCTCTGAACAGTGCCAGGAAAATTCTGAATGAGATTCAGGGCAGGAATTTCACACCTGCTAGCGATGCTACCCAGAGGGAAAATAGGTGAGTTGCTGATTACCTTCTCTAGCTGGTGCTTGTACCCCACTACCTCACTTCTAACTTTAACACAAATCAATAACTATTAGACAAGAGTAGGTCATAAATTTAAATTAGTCTTTTTTGTTTCAAATACATTTATTAACACAAATCAAGAGTTTTTGATAGACCGGAGTAGGTCATACAATTAAATAAGTGTTTTTTTGTTTCAAATAAATTTATTAATACAGATCAAGAATTTTTGATAGACAAGAGTAGAGTATTGGTGTTATGGATAATATTGTTATATCACCCATCAAACCTTCCATGTATTTTCCAAAGAGATAACTTATTTTTCTCTTCTGTAATAGATTGGCTGAAGAGTTGTCCAATCGGATTAAAGAGATCCAAAAAAATACAACCAATGATGTCTCAATCATAGAGTATGTGCTTTCTGATCTAAGAAAGCGGTTGGAGGACTTGCTGGACCAGTCAAAACTGGCAGAAGATACTTCAGTTCTGGCTATGGAGAGGATTGAAATACTCAAGGTTTGTTTCGTACAGTTTTAGTTGGTTGATTGCTAGACAGCTTTTTATAAAAATGTAATGTTTATTTCATACACTTTTAGTTGCTATTTATTAATATTTTAAAAAAAATGTGTGATTTGTTTCAGACACATTTTGATAAATATATTGCTTTCTTTAAAGGCTATAGTTTGATGTATGCTAAATGGTTTTTAAAAATAAGGAACATTGAATAAAAAATTTTTTTAATTTCAAAAATAAAAAATTGAATGAATTGTTTAGACCAGGTGTCTCCAAACTACGGCCCGCAGGCCGGATGCGGCCCGCGAGGTCATTTTATCCGGCCCGCCACGATCTTTTTTGTTCACTGAATAAATGTTTGTTAGAGGTGGCTGAGGAGCTTTGCACAGAAAATTCAAAACTTTTTGAAAATATAGCTTTGGGTGCAAATACAATTACTCGCCGTGTTGTAGACATTGGTGAAAACATTGTGATTCAAATAGCGAAAAATTCAAGCAAGTTTCGCCATTTTTCAATTGCAATAGATGATTCGCTGGACAGCTGTTCTACCTCTCAAGTTCTTGTGTTCATTAGAGGTGTGGATGAAGACCTGAACATAACACAAGAGCTGGATTCCCTACCCTACCGAAGAGGATATCTAACCATAAATAGTTCAGAGACAAACACAAAATCGCAAGATTTACTATATTTAAGATTGCTAATTTTGCGAGAAAATTCTGAGCTTGAGTATCTAAGATGAAGAGTGGGTATAGAAATTGGCCTCTGCTGCAGACATAACTAGTCATTTAAATTTTCTGAACCTAAAACGGCAAGAGAGTGAAATCTAGTTTCTGATCTATTCACCCGCCTAAAGGCCTTTAGATACAAACTTGTCATGTTTTTGGAACAAGTACAGGCTAACAACTTAACACACTTTCAGCAGTGCAAGGTCTTTACGGTTGAAGCAACCACTGAGTTCCCCACGTCATTTACATACGAGATCGTTAAAGACCTCTAGTTGCATTGAATTGCAAGAAAATGACTTCCTTAGAGACACGTTCAAAGAAGGGCGGATGGGTTTTCTTACGTTTTAGCACAAGGAAGACTTTCCTAACATTAAAACTTTTGCATCAAAGTACCTTTCAAATTTTCGAACAACGTACCTGTGTGAACAAACATTTTCAAGAATGAAATACGTGAAGAACAATTTGAGAACAAACGTGGACCTTGGGTGGGGGAGGGGTGGGGGTGTGGGTGGACACTTGAAATTTGTATATATTTCTATATAAATTATATTTCGTTGGAGGGGGGGGGGGGGGGAAGGGGGGAGACGTGCTTCGGGGGGGGGGGGGGGCGCCACGACCCTGAAGAGATGCCTTAAAGAAACTCTGGCCCCCGAACTGATATTTGATAGTTAATGCGGCCCTCGGGCTGAAAAGTTTGGAGACCCCTGGTTTAGACTATGGTTTTTGTACTGTGATTATTAAAATAAAAAAATACATTTATTTTCCTCACAGAGGCTTCTGAAAGATTTGAAAAAATTGAATGAATTGTTTAGACTATGGTTTTTGCACTGGGATTATTAAAATAAAAAATACGATTATTTTCCCCACAGAGGCTTCTGAAAGATTTGAAAAAATTGATGGATCAGATAAAAAAGTTGGAAGAGGAGTCACTCTCTTCACTGAGCAAAGCCCAGGAACTTTTAGACAAAGCAGAAACCAACCTTGTTGTGAGTGTCTTTCATTGCAGCATACAGTCTGGTTGTTTGATAGTTCTTTGTTATAAACATTGTCTTAAACTTAGTCTTGGTTGTTAGAGAGTTCTTTATTATAAAGTTGTCTTAAACTATTTGAGAACAAGATAGTACAAGATGCTGTGGTGTGTTTAACCTTGACCCTTTGTGCCCCCAGACTTCCACAGGTCAGAACAACATGCTGGACACGTGGCTGGAGATGCTGGCAGCAAATGTCAGCAAACTGGCCAGTCCACTGCAGAAGCTGAACATTCTGGTCAGGGAGGTGTATGCCCATGTTGACAACTTGAAGCTTCTGGCCAAGGAGATCAAGGAGTGAGTACAACTCAGTGTTAGACTTGGTACTTAGGAGTGAGTACAACTCAGTATTAGACTCGCTACTTAGGAGTGAGTAGAACTCAGTGATAGACTCTAAAAAAATATCTTATACATTGATTCAATTTTTTTTTTCTGATTTAAAACACAAATGAGGTATATATCTAGTTGAACTTGTTTCAAAGAGATGTATTTAGGTAATTTATGTCTGGAGGTGGCATGTTTAAAAAGTTGGCTTTCGGATCTGGTGCCCCATGAAGCAGGTAAAGCAGAGTTAACCTGTTTATGTGACATCAGCATATTAAGGGATAGTGTGGTCAGCATTATGCACATCGTCTTTACTTTTCTCAACATAGGTCAGATACACAACAAAGCTGGGTGGATTCATGGATGTGCTACTCAGGCTATTGCCTGTAGGTTAACAACATCAGCTAAAGGGGTTGTAGTGAAAATGAACAATAATATGCAAATAAACTGATTGCATTCCTAAGATAAAAAAGTTTTGTTGAATTGTCAAACTTGAATTTTAACACACTCAAAATCCTATGAGCATATATGTTATTGCTAATGAGAAACAGGGTTCAGTTAACAATGTTTGGTCAAGTCATGTTAAACCATGTCCAGTAATTTCAGCTGGTTTTTTCATACACAACTGAGTATTGACTCAAACCAATATTGTGTTACTCATTTCATAATGCCAAAATGTTGACATCCTCCCTCTCCCATGTACATCCTACCTCTCCTGTGTATATCTTCCATCTTATGTTTACATCCAACCTGTGTCCATCCTTCTGTGTCCAGCCTGTTTGCCAAAACCAAAGGCCATGCGGAGAATGCTGTCAAAGCATCCAGTGCATATAAGGACATTGTGGATGCTATCCAGCAAGCCAGGAAAAGTGCGCTGGATGCACTCAGGGATGCAACAGAGTCCAGGGACATTGTAAGAATATTTTTCAGCAGATTTTTACATTGTACTGTAAATTTTCTACATTATACATTCTAATGAACAATTTAACATTCACCTTAAGCATATTCCTACCTTTGTATTAAATATGCTACAAGAACTATGTTAACTAAAATTGTTAACATTTTGTTGACATTTTGTGGATGTGGTCTACAGGCGGATGTGGATAGGTTGAAGAGAGAAGTGAACAGGCTGATTGCTAAAAGTAGGGAACAACTGGACACATCAAACAGCCTGCTCAACAACTCCACAGGCAAGTCTAAACTTTCTCTAATTTTATTTTCATTTAGATGAATGCTTTAAGAATACTACATCACGTACTAAAGCTAACTAAAATTACTCAAACAACAACCCTCTCATGTTGGGTGGTCATCTGTAAATATCCCAAGGATGTAATCAGCTGAATTTAGAACTTGCTTTCTAACCAGAGAATTTACTTTTTTCTTAATTGTGCCTCCCCAAGGAGGTGTCAAGGTGAGACATCAACACAGTTTGATGCTACTTTTTAAAACACAAGCCATGAAAATCCAGCCTCTCCCATCTGCCTTATTCCCTAATGACATTTTTGGTCAGCCCCTCTTGCTCATTCCCTGTGGGTTCCATACGAACACCTGTGTAGTGGTGTTTTTAAATGCCTTTCAGAAAGTCTGGCTTACCCACCCTCAATTCCTTTCTTACAAACACTCCCAGGTTGTAAATTTTATCTGGCCAATGTAGTTAAAAAATGTGTATAAAAGACCTATTCATGAATCTCTGAAGCTTGTTTGTTTCTAACTTGGTTACCCTCCACATCCCTGAGCCTTAATGTTTGTGGACATGTACTAAAATCACAGTGTCATTGAACTTGTGTACCAATTTATACAAGTTTTGTTTTCTCACAGTCTTAAACAACAAGCTGTCAGACATTCAGTCAGAACTTGATGACGCCGTCGTAAAGCATCAGGACAACCTGGCAGACTGGAATGAGGTGGACAGGAAGCTCAAACAGTTGCCCAAAGGTAGGTCAACTCATAGGTCAAACAGTTGTCCCAATGTAGGTCAACTCATGGGTCAAACAGTTACCCAAAGGTAGGTCAACTCATGGGTCAAACATTTGTCCCAATGTAGGTCAACTCATGGGTCAAACAGTTACCCAAAGGTAGGTCAACTCATGGGTCAAACAGTTGTCCCAATGTAGGTCAAATGGTGGGTCAAACAGTTGCTTAAAGGTAGGTCAACTGATTGGTCAAACAGTATGAATGTAGGTCAACCCAAAGATCAAACAGTTACCCAGATGTAGGTCACCCTAACAACTACACAATTATTTGTCCAGTTTAATTTTTTTACTGCCCATTAAACAACCAATGATAAATTGACATGCTGTAACTCCCCCAACTCTCCAGATATCAAGCAAAATATAAATGCTGTGGCTGAGGAGACAGCCACTGCCAATCAAACAACCACTGCTGCTCTCAACATTTACAATAAACTGAAGGATGCTGTCGACGCCATGAAGAATAGAACGTCAGGTGGCAAGCCTGACCTTTCTGATGTGGACACTGAGCGTACGTAACATTTCTTCAAACTTCACTCATTTATGGATTTTCTTTCTGCTTTTGTGTGTGATATTTAATTGATATAGGCGAACACGTACTATAAATTGTTATTTAATTGATAACTTTGACACCTAAATGATAGGCATAACCTAAATGAGCACATATAAGTGAAAAATATTTTGGTTAGAATCTCATTTCATGTTAGCTCTTTGTTAACCCAGACATATTCAACTTTTATTTTTGTGTACATAGATTTGAGATTTATAAAATTCTAAAGGTGATTTAAGAACTTTGTTAGTGACTAATGCTTTCTTCTTCTTCTTCGTTCTTAATTTTTTAGTGTTGGGAGGGATCGAGCCTTATCTGCCTATTAGTGACTAATAATTTTAACTTATGTAAACTTAAAAAAAAATTATTATATTATGATTATAAATATAGTTTTTAAACATCTGTTTGATGCTGTAGTGGCAAGAGCTTTGGAGGCAGAAAAAGAAATTTATGAACTGCATAAACTCAAGCAAGATACAGATAACAGGCTCAATGCCCTGAGCAAAAACTTGTCTGATGTCACAGTGGATTTAAAAAATCTGACAGAGAAGATCCGAGATGCTAGAAGCCGTGTGAATGAAGTGAGTATGTTATAAAAAAAACATTCGGAATTCAGCCATAATATATATTACGCACACATTTTGAATGGGTTAAAAGTAAAACAAAATTTAATCGTATTTAAATTTATTTAATATATTTACATTAAAACCATACAATATAAATAAAATATTGTTTGGTTTCTATACAGAATTTTAAAAATTAAATTGACCAGAAACTGTTATTGATATTACTATTATATTTGTTTAGTTGACAAAATTTTCCTGTTTAACGCTGCTTGAACAGATACCAGGTGAGGTAAAAAGCCTTGCCTGTCCAGTATTGTCATAGTCATCTCTATCATTTCCTGAACAATTTAGTCACTTCAAGCAACTTATAAAACAGTCATATTAAAGTGTACATTTTTATTCACCACTATTTAGATAAAGTTATCTTAAATTTTAATTCACCACCAATTAGATAAAATTATCTTAAATTTTTATTCACTATCAATTAGATGAAATTATCTTAAATTTGTATTCACCACTATTTAGATGAAATAATCGTAAATTTTAATTCACCACTAATCAGATGAAGTTGTCTCTGCTTGCGGACGGTCAGTGCTACCGGACATATCGGTCTCCTCTGACACCTAGCTCCACCAATGAGATCAAATTTGCCTTCAAGCTGAGTTCTCCCCCCACAGACAACATGTTGCTGCTACTGCTGCAGCAATCACCTCAGGTAAAACAACTTTCATCGCAGTTTTCATCTCTTTATTTTCAACTTTTCTGGTTGTTACATAAGTTACAAAACAGTATGTTGGAAAAAAATTCTTAATTAAAAAAAATATTGACATTTGAATAATAAAATTTTTTCATCAGTACATCTAAGCAATTGATTTGTTCTATTAATATCAGATCAGTTAATCTTTAAATGTCATTTTATATGACATAGTTACACAATTTTTTTTATTTGATGTTAATTAACTTAAAAATATTGCCTTGATCTACTGTTAACTACTTACTGTAAACCCCTTCTTAGCTATGGCTGCAGCTATGCTCATTTCCCCCTTTCTTTGTTAATTAAATGGAATGCCTTGCATGTCAACTATCTTTGCTTTTTGACTCCTAAAGAAACCTTAATTTTGGCAAGTTTCAAATACAACAGAAAACAATTTCTTGTTAATCATGTCTTTCAGTAAATAAAAAATAGCTTGAATCTGAACATAATTTTCTAGAAAATAATTTATTTAAAATGTAAAACAGAAGCCACTGACCATGCTCTGACACATTTAACTTTCTAGATGTTATTTTTCTACAGTAATTTTACAATAAAACAATTTGTTTAGTATAAATTAAAACGATTGTGTTAAACATTTGATCAACCCATGCTATGTTTAGAGTAAATTAAAACATTTCTGTTAAATCTTTGATTAAATCTTTGATGAACCCCTGTAATCTTTTATTAATTAAATCTTTGATGAACCCCTGCAATATTTTAATTAAATCTTTGATGAACCCCTGTAATCTTTTATTTATTAAATCTTTGATGAACCCCTGCAATATTTTAATTAAATCTTTGATGAACCCCTACAATATTTTTCATGCTGTAGGATGGAGGAAAGGTGAGGCTAAAGACATTTAGAGCAGTTTATTTCAAACACCTGACAGCTATTGGCTTGCCTTGATTGTCTAATTTATAAATTTTGGCACTCATTGATTGTCTAATTTATAAATTTTGGCACTTATTGATTGTCTAATTTATAAATTTTGGCATTCCTTGATTGGCTGATTTATAAATTTTGGCATTTTTTTATTGGCTATTCTAATTTATAAATTTTAGCTTTCTTTGATTGGCTCATGTAAAAAAATTTATGGTTTTACTCACATTTTATTGGCTTATCCATGGCAACAGCTGCTTGATTAAATGAAGTGATGGCTTCTCAATGCACAATCATTTACTAAAATGTGATACTCTTTTATAGAATTATTTTTATAACAATTTGTGTATTTTAATTAAAAAATTATTAAAGTTATACGTTCGTATTTATTATTAACAGTAATACTTATTAATGAAGTTGTTATATATTATACTCATATAGAAATAAACTTTCAGGCTTTCTATATTTTACTACACTATCTTCTGTACAACATCAGCATGTTGATAATTGTAATGCTTTACATAATTTTTGTTTTTATTAACAAAAGAGTTCCAATCAAATCTCCACTCACTATTTATGTTGACAACCAAAGATTAGTTATCTATTGTTCTCTGATGACAATGTGTATCATTATTTGGTGAAAGGTGTATCATCATGTTAATTTTTAAAATATTTTAAACTATTTCTACTTTAACATATTTTTTTTTTGCTTGTTAACATTTAATGACTAGGGTACAACGATTTTGGGCCAACTCAGTCGATTTATTTGTGGTTAAAAATATATACACAAAGAACATAATCTGAAGTAGTCTGATTGTTGCACCCAGCACACCTAGTATAACTTCCTGTTGAGGTTTCCCCTAGTAATTCAAATACAGTCCCTTTTTGGGTTGTGTAACATGTAACTGGTACAGTCCCCTGTTGCACATTTAAGTTATGTCCCATTTATGCTGCTTTAAAATTTTTACAAAGTCCTTTGTATTTTTTAATTTAATTTTTTTTTACACTTACTGATTAGAGATCCTATTAAATTCTCTTTAAGAATTGGTATCGAAATTTTAAAAATGAAAATTCAATATTAAATAATTAATTTCCTATTGGCAAATAGTCCTGATATTTTTAATATATGAAAACAATAAACAAGAGAAAAGTATTGAAAATAGATACATAGGTGTGTCAGTTAATTTAGAAATTACATTTTATTCTTGTAGTTAATTTTTTTCTAAATCAAATTATTTGAGTATGTTATTAGTTCCTTCCTGCTAGAAAAAGATTTTTAAAAAGTTTGCTCTGAACCAAATTATTTCTGCTCATTAGGAGTTCCTTGCTGCAGAAATTCGAGATCAAAAAGTTCGGTTCACCTGGAATTCTGGGAAAGGTCAAAAGCATGTGATACACGATCAGCAGCTGGAAGTTGAGAAGTGGTACCAGGTGCAGGCTAAAAGGTGAGACTTTGGTACCAGGTGCAGGCTAAAAGGTGAGACTTTGGTACCAGGTGCAGGCTAAAAGGTGAGACTTTGGTACCAGGTGCAGGCTAAAAGGTGAGACTTTGGTACCAGGTGCAGGCTAAAAGGTGAGACTTTGGTACCAGGTGCAGGCTAAAAGGTGAGACTTTGGTACCAGGTGCAGGCTAAAAGGTGAGACTTTGGTACCAGGTGCAGGCTAAAAGGTGAGACTTTGGTACCAGGTGCAGGCTAAAAGGTGAGACTTTGGTACCAGGTGCAGGCTAAAAGGTGAGACTTTGGTACCAGGTGCAGGCTAAAAGGTGAGACTTTGGTACCAGGTGCAGGCTAAAAGGTGAGACTTTGGTACCAGGTGCAGGCTAAAAGGTGAGACTTTGGTACCAGGTGCAGGCTAAAAGGTGAGACTTTGGTACCAGGTGCAGACTAAAAGGTGAGACTTTGACACACCTTTCATTGGCATATGCACAGGTAGCAGATCTATATCATGATCACCAGTTCTGATGAACAAAACATGTTTTACTTAAAACCTCGTCCAGCCATGAAACATTTTATTCCCCAGGATTGGATCCATTGGTCAGCTGAAAGTCTGGAGCATGGAAGACAGCACAGAGCAAAGCACAGAGACCAAAGAAGCCAACGTTGGCGTGGGATGCTCTCTCATGAACCTCAACGACAAGGCTCTTGTGGCTCTGGCTGGAACTGACAGATTAACACAGGTTTGTTTTCTTGTGGAATTCAACTTTTTAACCAGATCTAAACTCTGGTTACATAGTCATTTTTTGTGTGATCTTATATGCTTTTTTTCTGGGCATTAGAATTTATAATGGTTGGAGAGCATGATTTTGTGGTACTATCTGACTAAAATACTGATTTTAAGCCACAGTTGCCTGTAGGCAGAAGTCATAGCTAAACTCAAGAGATGTTTACATGGGCTTGTAACTAATTTGTAAATGTGTACTTGCAGACACCAGAGGGGATAACCCAGAAGAATTTTGTGGGGTGTATGGGAGAGGTTTTTGTGGACTACAACAGGATTGGTGTGTACAATTTTAAGACAGATGTGGAGAACCACTGCTCAGCCTGTACTGAAGTGTAAGTATCTTTTTAACTTCATTGTAGAGAGTTCCTTTTTAAAATTCCCTACTGAAGTGTATCTTTTTAACTTTATGGTAGAGAGTTCCTTTTTAAAATTCCCTACTGAAGTGTAAGTATCTTTTTAACTTTATGGTAGAGAGCTCCTTTTTAAAATTCCCTACTCATTATTGAATTTACACTTCTTTAAAATCAATACATTATTGTCTAATTGTTTGCCTGAATAAACTTATATTTTTTTACCATTAGTTCTACTAAATCTTTTATTATTTAACTGAGTAAACTTGTTATTTTGTACCATTAGTTCTACTAAATCTTTTATTATTTAACTGAGTAAACTTGTTATTTTGTACCATTAGTTCTACAAAATCTTATATTATTTAAATTGAGTAAATTGGTTATTTTGTACCATTAGTTCTACTAAATATTTTATTATTTAACCGAGTAAACTTGTTATTTTGTACCATTCTCCAGACCACTGCTACGCATCCGCTCCAGTAAATTATATGTTTTTGAAGGGAGAGGTTTTGCCCAATTTCCTGTCAAATACTATTCCTCCAAAAAAACAAAGATTGAAATGCACTTCAAGACTTTCTGGGAAAACTCTAGAATTTTCTTTATAGGGAACGAAGCTCAGGTAAGTCATACAGTGGGGCTTAGGTGGTTTAGTTTTTAGTGGTTTTTATACATCTTTGGATGGCTCCTCTCATAGGCCACTCTTCTGTCATCATAATAAGGTTCTTATGAGTGATTCCAAAACTTGGCTGCCTACATGTATGGTCTTGTCTGTAATGTTACATTACAATTATGCCAAAACGGGTAGGCATTTGGTTTCCTAAAAACTCTTAATTGTGGTTGGTGTAAATAAAAGGTTATTTTTATTTTCATTTTTTCTTTTGGTAACTTGTGATTTTTTTATCTGAGTTTTATATTCAGCAAGTTAAAAATTTCAGCTGTAATATATGGTAGTTTTTATAATGATGCACCTTCCACAACAACCCCCTGCTCTCCCTTTCCATCCAATGTCAAGGCCGATGTGAGTTGTTAGGTCTATGTTATGAACTTACCTTGACCCTGCAAGTTAACTATTGAATATTATAAACCTTATTCAATGAAAGACTGATCTTGCATAGATAATATCTTAATGTGAGTTGATGATCATCATTATGCTGGAAAATTGATGCTTTACTGAAAAATTTGTTTAGAGGTAGGCAGCCTTTATATTTTCCTCAGATAATATTCAACTGATTTTGTTGACAGGGTGACTTCCTGTCCATGGAGTTGAAGGACGGTCAGGTCGCAGTTCACTTTGACATGGGGGGAAGCTCTGTTGGGTTCGCTAGGACAAACAAGACGTACAACAACAACCAATGGACCACCATCATATTTCAACGCAATCTAAATAAAGGTAGTGTAACACTGCTGAATGGTTGGTAACAACAACATTATATACCAAATTATAGTCTGTTACATGTCCCCCCCTTTGTTTAAATTCTGTGCAAAAAATTTTTTGAAGTACATTACCAATAGGGCAGGATCATGCACCAGACAACAAAAATAATTATATCTCAATGAGTGGAATTAAATTAAATATAGACTAATCATTTATACTCTTACAAGTGTATAGTGCAGGACAATGCAACAGTTTATTGTTATCATATCACTAAATAAATTCCTAATGTGTAAAAATATCCATGACAACAGGATTAGACCAATTAATATTTAAAAAATGTTCCAAAACTTTATTATACAGTGGCATGAAATACAATCAACATGTTCCTATACAGAACCTTAAACAAAATCAACACTGATTTTAACCTGATGATTAAAATTTGTCTGTGTGCAAAAAAATATTTCAAAGTACATTAACATTATCTGTTACAGAGAAATACATGTTTAACAGAAAAAACATTTCAATCACCCAGTGACTGTAGTAAAAAAACTCTACATCCACTGAGTAAAACCAAGTTTAAACATGCCAATCAATTAATTTGGCACAGGACTTATATTTGTATTTATATCACACACTTGTATTACTCAGCTCCAAATTTATCACTGAAGTTTTAGTAGATAGTTCAAATACAGTGCTAGTCTTCCTCACCAACAAGGCATCCTTTATCAACATGATAGTTTCATAATTATACAAACAATCAATGCATGATTCGTATGTTTGTTTCAACCCTTATATAGGTGTCAGGGGAAGTACGTATAGCTTTAGCTTTCACACTGTCATAATTCCATTGATTATGTCAGGGGAAGTATGTATAGCTTTAGCTTTCACACTGTCAAAATTCCATTGATTACATCTACCATATCTTACTTCATTTATAGTGTAACCACAAGGTTTTTCTTCACCTTTATCTTCATTTTCTCTGGGTATCTGTATCATGTCTTCTTTGGTTTCTGACCTACATCAGTAACTTACTCTCTGGGTATCTGTATCATATCTTCTTTGGTGTCTCACCTACATCAGTAACTTTCTCTCTTTGCGTCTGCTTGCTTGCTATATATAATGTTATTACTACATCTTAGTCTTTGAGAATTATCCTTGATTTTATAGTTATTATCATGTATACCTGGAGTACTACCAATGTTTCTAGGACATGTTGAGCCCCCAGTCAACCACGGACAGTGTATTTCTGCATTGGCTTTTCTGCACTTGATAGTCAATTGATTCACTAGTCAAACATCCTGTGTTTCTCCAATGTAATCTTTCTCATCTACCCAATCTTTGTCCACTATTATAGTGGTGTAACTTGTGTCTCTTAAGATCATGAGCGGGTAATCAATACCAAATCAGCCAAAATGCTTTTTTCTAAACATAATCCTGTTATTTTTTAGCTCTTTGAGGTATGACTATATGCTAAATATAATAGCATTAGGTATAGAAATAAGCATTTTGGCTGATTTGTTACTGATTACCTGCCCCTGCCCTAAAACAATTTGTGGGTTTTCTGTGAATGTATGCAGGAAAAAATTCAAGTTTGCCTTACACATGGTGGCAATGGTTCTTGTTAATTCTTCTGTTCTGACTGTCCATTTATGCATTTAGAAGTGCTTTAATATCAATCACATCCACTCCTGCTAATTCTAACCATTTAAAGAGGTTTCCCTTTATTTTAAATATTGTAGTTCTGTCAGTTCCAGTTTCTAAGTTTATTTTCATAAATGCTATTCTGTAGTTGTCCTCTGATTTGTAATAACATGTAAGCAATTTCTTATTTATGTACTTATAGTCCTAAGAGTAATTATCACATGAAGACTTCCACCTTTTATCTTACTAGTGTGAAGGCACATCTATCGTTGTGATAATTGTTGGCTGTGGCATTGCCTTTGAATTGTAGTTAAAAGATTTCCTCCTCTGGCTTGATATCTCTAAATTTCAGGTACATAAGACTGTTATCATTGTTACTATGTTGGGCTGTTTCCCTATTGGAGTAGTCATTCGCTGAGTTTTCTTTTTAGTTTTAGCCTTCTTTTTTCTGCTTCTTTCTGTAGCTGCAGTTTTTCTTTTCCCCATGCCTTTCTTCAGCCTTCTGTCCCTGTCTCTGTCTTTTGCTTCCTTTTGGTCAGCTTTTACCCAGTCTTCTCTGTCTTTTGTTTCCTTTGCGTCCTTTTTTTCTTTTTCTCTCAAGAAAGCCTTTCATTTGCATATTCTATTTATAGCCTAAGACCATGTATGATATATGCAAAAGAGGAAATATTTTATTCTGAAATAGTTATAATAATTTATGATCTAATGATTATTAGTTTACAATATATTTCTATTAATTAAATTATAATATCCTGTTTTTGAGAATTCTTGAGACATTAAAATATCACGATGAGTGACATTAAAATATCACGATGAGTAGACAATGTCAACAAGAATGTTAATACAACTGCTGACATTAATTGAAAATATCACGATGAGTAGACAATGTCAACAAGAATGTTAATACAACCGATGACATTAGAATGTCATGATCAGTAGACAATGTCAACAAGATTGTTATACAACTGCTGACATTAATTTAAAATATCACGATGAGTAGACAATGTCAACAAGAATGTTAATACAACTGATGACATTAGAATGTCATGATCAGTAGACAATGTCAACAATAATGTTATACAACTGCTGACATTAAAATGTCATGACGTACAATTCTGACACTATCAGTAGTCTATTGTCATGACGCTTGCATGTAATAGCCACTTCTAATAGGAGCATTACTGCTGCATTAGAAGAACACTTCATAAAGTTTATAGTTGTCTCATGAGCCATTTTGTTGTGTTTATAGTTGTCTCATGAGCCATGTTGTTGTGTTTATAGTTGAATCATAAGCCATGGTGTTGTGTTTATGGTTGGCTCATGAGCCATATTGTTGTGTTTATGGTTGTCTCATGAGCCATTATGTTGTGTTTATAGTTGTCTCATGAGCCATTTTGTTGTGTTTATAGTTGTCTCATGAGCCATGTTGTTGTGTTTATAGTTGAATCATAAGCCATGGTGTTGTGTTTATGGTTGGCTCATGAGCCATATTGTTGTGTTTATGGTTGTCTCATGAGCCATTATGTTGTGTTTATAGTTGGCTCATGAGCCATATTGTTGTGTTTATAGTTGTCTCATGAGCCATATTGTTGTGTTTATGGTTGTCTCATGAGCCATTATGTTGTGTTTATAGTTGGCTCATGAGCCATGGTATTGTGTTTATAGTTGCCTCATGCCCCATGGTGTTTTGTTTATAGTTGAATCATGAGCCAAGGTATTTACTGTGTAAAATCTACAGCTCCCCATGTTATTTTTTCAGCTGTTCTGAAGGTGAATGATGAGAGCATCTCTATAACATCTTCCGGAACATCCACTGGTCTTGACCTCAATGGAGCAACCATGTTTTTTGGTGGTATACCCAGGGAGCTAGTGGTGGACAAGTTCAAGGGACTGTAAGGAAAATTTTAATTTTTTTAATGTAAAAAGATCAAAAGCTGATCATACTTTATCAAAATATAATATTAATTTTATCTGTTTGAGATGATGTTTTTTTTTAAGCAACTTGTATCATTATTTGACCTGGATCATTAAACTTGTATCATTATTTGACCTGGATCATTATCTTCACAATGTGACTGACCATCCCACTATGTTGTTGTTTGACCAGCAATGCCTCTGACTTTTTCTACGGCTGCATGAGGGACATCATCTTTGATACCAGCCCACCTGAAGAGGTGGGGAGTGTCCTCAACAACGTCCAGACCAGCTCAGGTTGTAGAGAAAATGTGAGTCAACCTTTGTACCTGTGTCAACCTTTGTACCTGTGTCTATATTTGTACCTGTGTCAACCTTTGTACCTGTGTCTATATTTGTACCTGTGTCTATATTTGTACCTGTGTCTGTCTTTTGTGTGTCTATCAGTTACCTGTCTTTTTTCTTACCTTTGTCTATCTTATTACCTGTTTCTAACACCTTATCCCAAATTCTTGTGCTCTAGCCTTTATGCTAGTCCACTCCAGTTTTGTATTTATCTTTTGGTACATTGACTTGTGAAGCTATTACCACACTTAATTTATAAGAATCTCTGATGTTATTTTATGTTTTTATTACACAGTTTAAGGGATCTACTAATGAAACCACCAGCTATACAATGTGTTTGTTTATTATGAAATTAATTCCTGTCCATCCCCAGGGCATTCACTCTGTAGATTTCAGGGGCGATGGTTATCTGCTCTTGCGAAGTGAGCACATTGAATTTGCAGCTGTCACCAATGATGTGTCACTGACATTTGTCACAAAGAAAGAAGATGGTGTCATCCTAGTAGCCAGAGATATTCCCTCAGATGTGAGTCCAGAGAAAATAAATGTAATCTATCCGTCTTTACTTACATTTTTTAAACACTAAAATGGTGAAAATATTTTCTGAGAAAACTTTTTTCTTTTATATTTGCTTTCAAAATTTTCTGAATACAATATTTCAGAATTTTTATTCTATGTCCATCTAAAATTTTTTAGAATTTTTATTCCTTTACATTTTTCAGAATTTTTATTCCTTGTCTATCTAACTTTTTAGAATTTTTATTCCTTGTCAATTGTTGGGGGACAACTTGAGGCCAGATTCCAGAATTCCAACTCGCAGAAAGTTGTGCTAAAATCTACAGATAAGTTCAACGATGGGGAGATGCACTGTGTCTCATTAATTAAATCTTCCAATCAGTAAGTTAAGTTTGTTTATAGTGTCAGTAAGTTTGTTTACAGTCTGGTGTCTATCAGCTATGGCTCTCAGGCCTACTTTCACTTCTTTGAACAATAGCCAGAACAATATTTTTTTTAAAATCCAGATTTTTATTAATAGAATTGTAAAATATTATTTTATAATGATTTAGTTTTTCAATAGCCAACACACATCTTTGATTTTCAATAAGAAGATGTAAAAGTCATTAATGTAATACTTATTAAAACACTGGGCTTAAAATATTTGGACTTTTTAGACTGTTATATTATAAAAACAGGATCCTATTTCTAATATATTGCATGCATACATTTAATTAATTAATTTAAAAAAAAGTTTTGTTTTAAATTTTTATATATTTAAAAATATTTTTAAAATTTAAGGCAGTAGACTTGGGACAAAATGGTTTTAAAAAAGTCTGAAACCTTTTTGACTCTCAGAGCCTACTTGTTAGAAGATTGAACATGTTCAGGGATGTTTCTGTTTTTTTAACAATTTTGACTTGACCTTGACCTCCCAGAGAGGTGGAGCTGGTAGTTGATGATGTTGCTGTGGACAAAAAGACAGCGGTCAGCATTGGCTTCAATAACAGTGGAGATTTATACCTGGGAGGCTCTCCGACAGATATCCTCTCTATGGGGGTTGTGCCTACGGATGCCAAGCTGGATGGTTGTGTCAGTGATGTCATTGCCAATGGGGTGTAAGTGTAACATTGTGGTGTAAGTGTAACATTGTGGTGTCTTTGGGGTGTAAGTGTAACATTGTGGTGTAAGTGTAGCATTGTGGTGTCTTTGGGGTGTAAGTGTAACATTGTGGTGTCTTTGGCAATGGGGTGTAAGTGTAACATTGTGGTGTCTTTGGGGTGTAAGTGTAACATTGTGATGTCATTGCCAATGGGGTGTAAGTGTAACATTGTGGTGTAAGTGTAACATTGTGATGTCATTGCCAATGGGGTGTAAGTGTAACATTGTGGTGTAAGTGTAACATTGTGATGTCATTGCCAATGGGGTGTAAGTGTAACATTGTGGTGTCTTTGGGGTGTAAGTGTAACATTGTGGTGTCTTTGGGGTGTAAGTGTAACATTGTGATGTCTTTGCCAATGGGGTGTAAGTGTAACATTGTGGTGTCTTTGGGGTGTAAGTGTAACATTGTGGTGTCTTTGGGGTGTAAGTGTAACATTGTGATGTCTTTGCCAATGGGGTGTAAGTGTAAATTAGGTGTAACATAGCCAGTGGTGTTTTAGTGTAACTGTAATGTTACAGCCAATGTCATTTATATCTAACTTTTTACTCTGTTTTGTTATATCATTTCTGTTTGTCTACGATTCAGTCCATTTATCAACTCTTTCTGAAGGACTTGATTACTTTTTAAACTTAGTCCCGGTTTAATGAAGAAAATCCAATATCTGACCTAACTCTGGCTATGGTTAAGCCATTTGAAATGTCACTCATGAGCCAAGTCTAGTCTTTTACCGATCTGAGGACTCTTTAAGATAAAGCTTGTGTTCTATATGAATGGTTATGATGGTTATATTTTTTTTTAATTGCTTCCTAAGATAAACTAGAGATCGTTTAATTTAGAAATAAGCTACTAATTAGTGCCAGAGGTCAAAGTTCACCATGTTTTTCAGCCTGTTGTCCATGGCTGACGCCAGCCAGTACAAGCGAGCAGACGTGGGCAGGTGTCGGTTCACAGGTGTGCCCAACACCCCCACCCTGCTGCCTGTAGCAGACGAACCAGTCACCTGTGCCAAGGACACGGTGCCCATCATCGAGGACGACGCCAACTCTGTGGCCAACGCTGCTTCGTTTTTTGCCGAGATCACCAAGCTGGACCCTCGTCTGTTGAGCAACCAGTGAGACAAGTTTTAATTTGTTCATCTCCTCGTGTCAAGTTGTGACTTACGCTTTCTCTTGAAAACTAAAAAATTACAGTTTCAGGAAATTTACTTTTAGAAAAAAAACTAGTCCAATTTAAGCAGTG
Organism: Physella acuta; assembly: GCF_028476545.2. Classification (NCBI taxonomy): domain Eukaryota; kingdom Metazoa; phylum Mollusca; class Gastropoda; family Physidae; genus Physella; species Physella acuta. Next base: position 1,572,231 of record NW_026731697.1, read on the forward strand.
TACATTCTATCACAAAAAATTGATTATAATAACATGCCTGTTTTAATTTTATTAATTAGTTGTTCCAGGCAGAAAAACTAAGTAAATAAATCTCTAAACCAACACATGATATTGTTTCATGATGTTTTGATGTGTGAATTTTTCGTCCCCAGATTTACATTTGCCTATGATTTTCGCACATTTTATCCCAACGGCTTGTTTGGTTATCTGACCAATGAGGACAAAGATTTTTACCTGGGTGTCCAGTTACGGGAGGGTAAACTAGAAGTGGCTTACATACACCAAGGTCAGCGCAAGACCTTGACCTTTGAGGAGTTTATCAATGATGGAAAATGGCACTCAGTAAGTCTGCAGTATTGATCAGTTCATTTGGTGAAAATAATTGTCACTGCTTCGTTAGTAGCTTATTAAAACTTTTTATTAAGACATTTGTGTTTGGCTTAAGCTGTGATTCTTTAGTTGTGGTTTAGTAAAAAAAATATATTTATGTACACTAAAACATTAATTCTGAAAAAATTTTGTTTTTAAAATAGAAAAACAGTTGCTAAACAATTGTGTAAGCTCTTATTTTTTTTAAATGGAAAAAACTGAAACCAGATCTAAAACAATATCTGAAACTTTTGTCACTTGCAGGTCAATGTTGTGAAATCTGGCACAAGTATCACAGTAGGCTACGACAAAGTCCCAGAAAAAATTGGACCAATTGATGGAGTGCTGAACATCGCACTGCCACTCCACCTAGGTGGGCCGGCCAAAAAAGAGGAATTCACTGACAATGATATACAGCTGGTGCGTGCACGAAACAAATAATCTTTTCTAAAAATGTATTTGTATGACATGCTCTACACATCTAATTGTAGTACCATGCTGTAACAAATAGTTGCCTATGTTGTACAGCTATGATTGTTGCCTGTACACCTTGTCTTACCTGCTGCCCCCCTTGTTGCAGGTGAGCCACAGTGTGAGGGGCTGCATCAGGTCACTGAAGGTCAACAACATCCCCATCAACATCACGGACACCCAGGTCATCCAGGACGTGTCCAGCTGCTTCAGGAATGTGGAGGCTGGCATCTACTTCCCTGGTGATGCCTGGGCCATCTATGGTGGGTTGGGGGCCATCTATGGTGGGGGTTGTGGGCCATGTGTGGTGGGGTTGTGGGCCATGTGTAGGGGGGTTGTGGGCCATCTATGGTGGGGGTTGTGGGTCATCTATGGTGGAGGTTGTGGGCCATCTATGGTGGGGGTTGTGGGCCATGTGTAGGGGGGTTGTGGGCCATCTATGGTGGGTTGTTAGCTTATATAAGGGGGTTGTGGGCCATCTATGGTGGTGGTTGTGGGTCATCTATGGTGGAGGTTGTGGGCCATCTATGGTGGGGGTTGTGGGCCATCTATGGTGGGGGTTGTGGGCCATGTATGGTGGGTTGTGGGCTTATGTAGGGGGGTTGTGGGCCATCTATGGTGGTGGTTGTGGGTCATCTATGGTGGAGGTTGTGGGTCATCTATGGTGGAGGTTGTGGGCCATCTATGGTGGGGGTTGTGGGCCATGTATGGTGGGGGTTGTGGGCCATGTATGGTGGGTTGTGGGCTTATGTAGGGGGGTTGTGGGTCATCTATGGTGGGTTGTGGGCTTATGTAGGGGGGTTGTGGGTCATCTATGGTGGGTTGTGGGCTTATGTAGGGGGGTTGTGGGTCATCTATGGTGAGTTGGGTTGTGGGTCATCTATGGTGGGGGTTGTGGGCCATGTGTAGGGAGGTTGTGGGCCATCTATGGTGGTTTTACTAGTAGAAAATTTTAGCCAACACAATTTTAACATCTTTCAAACTTTTCTAGCCACTGACTTTGTTATTGAGGCTAACACAATTTTAACATCTTTCAAACTTTTCTAGCCACTGACTATGTGATTGAGGCTAACACAATTTGAACATCCTTCAAACTTTTCTAGCCACTGACTATGTGATTGAGGCTAACACAATTTTAACATCTTTCAAACTTTTCTAGCCACTGACTATGTGATTGAGGCTAACACAATTTTAACATCTTTCAAACTTTTCTAGCCACTGACTATGTGATTGAGGCTAACACAATTTTAACATCCTTCAAACTTTTCTAGCCACTGACTATGTGATTGAGGCTAACACAATTTTAACATCTTTCAAACTTTTCTAGCCACTGACTATGTGATTGAGGCTAACACAATTTTAACATCTTTCAAACTTTTCTAGCCACTGACTATGTGATTGAGGCTAACACAATTTTAACATCCTTCAAACTTTTCTAGCCACTGACTATGTGATTGAGGCTAACACAATTTTAACATCTTTCAAACTTTTCTAGCCACTGACTATGTGATTGAGGCTAACACAATTTTAACATCTTTCAAACTTTTCTAGCCACTGACTATGTGATTGAGGCTAACACAATTTTAACATCTTTCAAACTTTTCTAGCCACTGACTATGTGATTGAGGCTAACACAATTTTAACATCCTTCAAACTTTTCTAGCCACTGACTATGTGATTGAGGCTAACACAATTTTAACATCTTTCAAACTTTTCTAGCCACTGACTATGTGATTGAGGCTAACACAATTTTAACATCTTTCAAACTTTTCTAGCCACTGACTATGTGATTGAGGCTAACACAATTTTAACATCTTTCAAACTTTTCTAGCCACTGACTATGTGATTGAGGCTAACACAATTTTAACATCTTTCAAACTTTTCTAGCCACTGACTATGTGATTGAGGCTAACACAATTTTAACATCTTTCAAACTTTTCTAGCCACTGACTATGTGATTGAGGCCAACTTTGTCATCAGCTTGGAGTTTAGAACAACCAGTCAAGAGGGACTTCTGGTAACCGTCTCAGAGAAGAATGGCCGAGGGCTAACACTGGAGCTGAATGATGGCCAGGTATGTTTGTGATGGCCATGTCTATGTTATAGTGGCCAGGTTGGTTAAAGGAAGACTAAGTATATTTGTTAATGGCCATGTCTATGTTATAGTGGCCAGGTTGGTTAAAGGAAGACTAAGTATATTTGTTAATGGCCATGTCTATGTTATAGTGGCCAGGTTGGTTAAAGGAAGACTAAGTATATTTGTTAATGGCCATTTTTGCTGGATTATAGCCAGCTTTGTTGGATGATGGCCATGTTTGTCAGATGATAGCCGGGTGGGATGATGGCCATGTTTGTAGGATGTTGGACACATGTGTTGGATGAAGGTCATGTATGTAGGATGATAGTGAAGATTGTGGCCCTCATGGATTTACAAACATTTCACCTTTTTTTTTAAAAAAAATTAGTGAAAATAAAAACTAGGTTCTGATGTTTTTAGATCACTTCTTTATAATTAGTTATTGTAATGAAAACTAGGCTGTTTTTTTTTAACCGGTTACAAAATTTGTTTACAACTGTGGTGTTGTTACAACTGGTGGTGTTGTTACAACTGGTGGTGTTGTTACAACTGGTGGTGTTGTTACAACTGGTGGTGTTGTTACAACTGGTGGTGTTGTTTGTTGTTACAACTGATGGTGTTGTTACAACTGGTGGTGTTGTTACAACTGGTGGTGTTGTTACAACTGATGGTGTTGTTACAACTGATGGTGTTGTTACAACTGATGGTGTTGTTACAACTGATGGTGTTGTTACAACTGATGGTGTTGTTACAACTGGTGGTGTTGTTACAACTGGTGGTGTTGTTACAACTGGTGGTGTTGTTTGTTGTTACAACTGGTGGTGTTGTTTGTTGTTACAACTGGTGGTGTTGTTTGTTGTTACAACTGATGGTGTTGTTTGTTGTTACAACTGATGGTGTTGTTTGTTGTTACAACTGATGGTGTTGTTTGTTGTTACAACTGATGGTGTTGTTACAACTGATGGTGTTGTTACAACTGATGGTGTTGTTACAACTGATGGTGTTGTTACAACTAATGGTGTTGTTACAACTGGTGGTGTTGTTACAACTGGTGGTGTTGTTTGTTGTTACAACTGATGGTGTTGTTACAACTGGTGTTGTTCTTACAACTGGTGGTGTTGTTACAACTGATGGTGTTGTTACAACTGATGGTGTTGTTACAACTGATGGTGTTGTTACAACTGGTGTTGTTGTTTGTTGTTACAACTGATGGTGTTGTTTGTTGTTACAACTGATGGTGTTGTTTGTTGTTCAACTGATGGTGTTGTTACAACTGATGGTGTTGTTTGTTGCTACAACTGGTGGTGTTGCTACAACTGGTGGTGTTGTTACAACTGATGGTGTTGTTACAACTGATGGTGTTGTTTGTTGTTACAACTGATGGTGTTGTTTGTTGTTACAACTGATGGTGTTGTTACAACTGGTGTTGTGGTTTGTTGTTACAAATGATGGTGTTGTTTGTTGTTACAACTGATGGTGTTGTTACAACTGATGGTGTTGTTTGTTGTTACAACTGATGGTGTTGTTTGTTGTTACAACTGATGGTGTTGTTTGTTGTTACAACTGATGGTGTTGTTACAACTGGTGTTGTTGTTTGTTGTTACAACTGATGGTGTTGTTACAACTGGTGGTGTTGTTACAACTGGTGGTGTCATTACAACTGGTGGTGTTGTTACAACTGGTGGTGTTGTTACAACTGGTGGTGTTGTTACAACTAATGATGTTGTTACAACTGATGTTGTTTGTTGTTCCAGTTACGTCTAGAGTTGAAGAACAACGTCAACACCTTCACAGCTGAGACAAGCAACAGGAATGTGTACAAGTACTGCGACAAGAAGTGGCACACTGTCACAGCCAAGCTGCTCAATGGGGACTTAACTCTCAATGTAGATGGTCGACCCAGTGCAGAGGCAAAGGTCCTGGGGTCTTCTGCTATCAAAACTGGAAATCTTTTATTTATTGGGGGAATTATGGGTAAGTTTTGTCTTTTATTTATTGGGGGAATTAAGGGTAAGTTTTGTTTTTTATTTATTGTGGGAATTATGGGTAAGTTTTGTCTTTTATTTATTGTGGGAATTATGGGTAAGTTTTGTCTTTTATTTATTGGGGGAATTATGGGTAAGTTTTGTCTTTTATTTATTGGGGGAATTAAGGGTAAGTTTTGTCTCTTATTTATTTGGGGAATTATGGGTAAGTTTTGTCTTTTATTTATTGTTGGAATTATGGGTAAGTTTTGTCTTTTATTTATTGTGGGAATTAAGGGTAAGTTTTGTCTTTTATTTATTGGGGGAATGAAGGGTAAGTTTTGTCTTTTATTTATTGGGGGAGTTAAGGGTAAGGTTTATCTTTTATCTAATTCAGGAATTAAGGGTAACTTCTGTCTTTAAGTCACTGAAGGGATTAAAGTTAAGATTTGTCTTTATTTTATTGAAGAAATTAAAGTAATGCTGTTTTTTTATATATGGGGTAATTAGAAGGTAAATATTTAAAATTTTGTGATTAAGTTTAGAACCAATTAAAATATTTCCCCTAACTATTTCTTGTCTATTCTTTCGAAGTAAAAAAGAGTATTGAACTAAAACTCTGATATACAAATTAAGTAGTCAAATACATTTGAATTTGATTTTTCTATGCATTTTCCTGAATCAAGAAAAATAAATTTTGTATTTTGACAGTGGGATTCGAACAGGCAACAAGCAAACACAACGATTACTTCACTGGGTGTATAAAGAATCTAAACATCAATGGACAACAGGTGGACTGGTATGCATTGATCGGCCAACAGAACCTCAGGAAGACTGCCTGCCCTATATCTTGATAGACTAGTTATAACAATTAGTTTTTTAAATGATTGTAGCTAGGCTAGACCCAGTCGTTATTTTGATAGATTTATTAGATGGCCTGATGTAGGCCTATATCTTGATAGACCCAGTCGTTATTTTGATAGATTTATTAGATGGCCTGATGTAGGCCTATATCTTGATAGACCCAGTCATTATTTTGATAGATTTGTTAGATGGTCTGATGTATATCTCAATAGACTAGTGTTTAAAATTAGGTTTTTAATTGATCTTTTCCAGATTTTTAGGTTTATGTTTTTTATTATGTGGCAGAAATTCTCTCTTAGCAAATTCATTCACATTTACTGCATACTGTTAATGTTAATTCTGTTAATACTTACATTTTGTGTTTTGTAAAAATGAATGACAGAGTAAAGTCCTCCAAATATAGACAACTGTGCCAACACTTACCTATTTAAGATTTGCTCAATTGATTACCCTGACAAAACCCATGGTAAACAGCTGGTTATCTGGACACCAGCTGTTTTATTGGGGTATGTTGGCAAGGTTATCCATCCCACTCTGAACTATACAAAAGTTTTAGGATAACATTAACACTAAACTCATAAGGTAGTTTATTTTACTGTGTGGTTCTTGGATTATCTGGACTAAAAAGTTTAGGTGATGAAGTGGATTTAAAAGAATTTTCTAGAAGTCTAAATCAATGTGTGTTGTCTAGGTGGGTTTTTTTACACATGTGTTGAGGCATCCCAGTGTTTCACTGTTGCTTGATGTTGCTTGTATACAGCAGAAATGCTTGATGATATGTTTGTAACACTATCAGAGTTTGTGTGATGACATGATGTTTGTATCCACTACAAACATTAGTGTGATATCATGTGTGATGTCTGTGATGTCATGTTTGTATGATGTTTGTGATGTCGTGATGTTTGTGTGATGTCATGTTTGTGTGATGTCATGATGTTTGTGTGATGTCATGTTTGTGTGATGTCATGATGTTTGTGTGTGTGTGTGTCAGAGCAGGCTGCCCATTCAAGTCTGCAACAGTTTAGTCAACAAGCTTTAACTTTTCTATAGTGTCCCATGTTAGTTTGTTAGCGAGTGTTAGATATTTTACTCCATGCTATTTATAAAACAACACTGTGCTGTTATTACTGATTTTATTGTGAGCTCTGAATCATTTTTGTGCTGAGATTTTCAAGTTACTGTTAAATGATCTTCAATAGGAAGAAATAAAATGTGTAGATTCTCTAATTGAATTATCTAGTAAATAAAATGGTTGATGTATCAAAAGTTTCTAGCAAAAAAAGTTGTTGTAGCAAAGTTGTCCTCTGTTGTCTGCCTTTCAGAACCTGACACTTAATTTTGATGTTAAGCATATCTTTTGATGTAAATTTATCTGGAAACTTTGTCCATATTCTTATAATTTATATTAGCATATATTCAATAGGCTTTATCGAAGTGTGTCAGTTTACACGAAGCCGAGCCTTGAAAGGCTGGTGTTCGTGGAAAACCAATTTAATTGCAATATCTTACTGTGGTAAAGACAGCATTTCTTGTAGGGTTCAGTGGCTTCTCTGTTGTCACAAGGGTTCAATGACTGTGCTCCTGTCATCAGGGTTCACAATCCTCTACCCTTGTTGACAGGGTTCAATGAATTTTTGTTGGCGTGGTAGAATGTCAATTTGTTTTTGTCAACAATCAAAACATCTAATTAACGTTTAATTAAAAATTAATAAACAGACAGATTCTGTAAAAAACTTGAACCTCTATACTGAATCTGTCTTCACATAACAAAATGGCAACACACTAAATACCTCGTGCCTTTACCATTAACTTTTTTATAATTTCTATTATTATTGTTGTTTATTTTACCCATGTCAATAATAGAATATATTAATTACTGTAAATAGCTTTGGACTCTCCTCATTGGGAAGAAAGTTAATGTAAAATATACTTTGATTCAAATTTTTTTAGTATTTGAAAATCGTGTAAAACTAGGACTAAGGAACCAATATCTTGTTTTTCTTTAGTAAATTTATACAGAAAATTATATTTTATGATAAATGTATACAACCTTTGAAAACATAAGCCAGATTATCAACTGGTTTTTCCTCGACTTAGTAAAATATTAAAATATAAAAAAAAACTATTTGTTTTCAATAAATCTGTATTTAAATTCCACTAAATTTGTGCTTATTTACCTTATAAAATTTATGACATTATTTCATTTTTTAGTTTAGCCTAATCAATTTGATATTATCTGTTGGGGTGAAGCCTATAAAAAATGAACATGCCAATGTTTTAAACACATTTGATTATTTATATATTTAATTTGCTATAATAACTAAAAAAAATTAATTTCTGTGTTTATGAAGATTAATTTGATCCAATCAAACCATTGAGAAAAAGTTAAAAATAAAATTAATGTCATGATTTTTTTTTGGAAGAAAGGGAATATTAGCAGTTGAAGTCACAACAACACACAACAATGTGATATATCATTACATATTTATCTATTCATATCATCCATGTTGGAATGCTTTAAATATAGATTATAAATACTCTCCATGCCAAACTTACTGTTCAACAAGAAAGAGTCAACCGTAAAAAAAAATTGAGTTATCTTCCTTGAAAATGTCCATCTTAAAAATCCTTTGGCTTTAAAAAATATCGCTGACAAAAATAAATCCTGTTTGTTTTTATATCAATCTTTGGGGCTGTAATTATAATTTTGTATCAGATAACTTGGGTTCAATACACCTTTTTCTTGTGAATGATAACCTTATGTAATGTTTACATTTAAATATTCAATGTTTTATGCAGCATGTAAAATCTAATGGCACTGTCAGTTTATAATTTTAATTAATAGCTAACAATTATTTGGTGTTTTATCTAAAAATATTTATTTGAAAATTCTGACCTGTCAGAAATCTAACAATTTAATATACAGCTAATATAAGTAATTTTAGACCTTAAAAATTGTTTACTAAGAAAATGATTAGATCAATTGTAATGTGAAAATTCCTCTAGATTAATCTGCTGAAAACATGTAATGTATGCTAATTAATATTGATGAAAACATGTAATGTATGCTAATTAATATTGAAGCATAATACAGAACTTATTGCTGAACTTGTAATCCATTTATTAATAAATAACTCAGATTATTTATCAGATAATTTTGTTGGTGTTCATCTTTAAGCGATTTTTAAAACATTTCACTATATTCCTCCCACCGCCTAGGTAGTGACTGTTTGGTAGTAACGAACTGGTGACAAAATTATTCTTTTTAACCCCCCACATTTTCTATAAATGAGCTAATTTAATGTCAGTAAAAAAGAGGACAGTGTGGGCGGACGAAGGAGCTTATTGTTGCTAACTCCAAAAGTCCCGAGTTAGGACCCGGTGCTTATGAAGCTCGTTGGCTGGGGACAGCAACCGATCTTGGAGAGACAACTCCAAAATCAAACAACTGCTTCCTTGTAGTTTATTCTTGAATGGACTGAAGCCGGAGTCAAGGGGCCATATGGCGCCTAACATGTTTCCACACAGTTACAAGGGTCTCTACCATCCGAACACGACCAATTACCCGTATCACTAGCCAGCGTACTTTAAGTTTCCTGGTAGAACACCTCTAGCAGCTGTCGTGGTTAAAGTCCTTTCCATGTTTTAACGTAAGGTTAGTTGCACTATAAACTATTGAAAAATAGAGTACAGTTTCCCTTTCAAACCTGACGCTCTATGTGGCAAGTGAAGTAGAGTTCACTTGTTTCTAAGACCTCGGAATATGAAGAGATAGTGTGGTCAGCACTATGCCAATCCGCAGTTACTTTCCCTAACGTGAGTTAGGTACCCATCAGAGGCTATGTTAGTTGAATATGTGATCATGTTAAATTTTTTATAATTGTTGCCATCTACGTGGTTTGTTTTTAACAAATGTATACCTGCATGGGGGGGGGGGGGGGGACACTCCGGGTTCCAAATTAAACGTCTCGGGTTATGAACGTCTCGGGTTATGAACGTCTCGGGTTATGAACGTCTCGGGTTATGAACGTCTCGGGTTATGAACGTCTCGGGTTATGAACGTCTCGGGTTATGAACGTCTCGGGTTATGAACGTCTCGGGTTATGAACGTCTCGGGTTATGAACGTCTCGGGTTATGAACGTCTCGGGTTATGAACGTCTCGGGTTATGAACGTCTCGGGTTACGATGTATCGGGTTATGAACTTCTTGGGCTATAAACGCTGTTCGGAAATAAATTCAGTTTGCTAATTGGGTCAATACGAGTCTGTAATTCCTTACTTAAAGCCACAGTACTCACTACTAGGGCTCAAAGTTGAGTTACGAAACAGGAGCAAATAAAAGCCAAGAGGTTGAATCTAACGGTTCCCGAGAAGCCATTGTTCTGGGAATGAGGGAGTGGGGGGTGCCTGTTAAATAGGTCACTTATTCTAATTTAGATCGTGCCTGATCTTCAGGAGCAGGAAAATCGAATACCACGTGACCAAAATAAGGACGGCGGGTTCAGTGTAAGGTTTTACAATCAGGGAACGACGCTGCTGAGAGGGGGGGGGATGTGTGTAATTGATGGGGGGGTGGGAGGGGGGGAGAGGTACCATAGCAGAAGACGACGTTCCATACTCATTCCAAATTTTTCATACCATCGATCTAGCTCTGGCGGACTGGAATAAATTTAGAAAGCCAAAAGTAAGCAAAGGAAAAATTTGCCGCGAAAATTTTTTCTCGCGCAAGTAACGGCATGTGATTGCACGTTGATTGCATTTCTTGAGATATTCTTGACGTCAGGGACGTCACCGCCAGGTTAACTGGACGTCATTTCTTGATAGAAAGTAGATACGTCGTAAATTGTTTATGGGATGGGGTAAATGACCGGAGAACGGAAAAAATTTGAGACTGGTAAAAGTCTATGTTTACTATTTAAATTCTATTTCGTTCGGTTCTTTTAGAAATATTGGTAGAAATAGTCGCAATTGAGATCTACAGTTTGAACTCTAAACCAACAAAGACACCAACAAACGTGAAATAACATCAACAACACGATTTGTCAAAACATCTTACATGTGTTAAATTCACAGATAGATTCTACTCGCAGGATCAAGCATCAAAGAATTCGTCTGAATGAAAACAAGATATTTCATTTTCTCACCTGGGTGGTCACAGAATGTCATCAGACGAAATCTCAACTCGGGTTATGCCCTGGGCATCTTAAAAAAGTGATAAAATCTGAGCGTCGGAAAAAAATGTACATTTTTTCTCGCTGGGATTTCAAGGCTAACCTCATACTGATTTTTATAAAGACACGACAATTACCTCTGTGGACAAAGATCAATATTTTAAATAATTTAAGAGATTCTATTTAGAATTTTTAGACTTACCCTTTTTGAACTTATTGAAACTGATTTATATTAATTAATGAGTGAATATTTATGCATTGTATGCTTTAGGAGAGCGGGTTTATTTTTTGCATAAAGGCGCATAATTCTTGTTATAAACAACCGACATAACTGGAGTTCTCGTTCCTGTCGCTGTTCCGCTGTGCACAACGGAATATTTCATTTCTAAAAATATCTAACGGGTATTCAAATCGGCAAGTTGAAAAATAAAGGATCAATCTCTTGGACTGAAATAATATTGTGCATAGAACAGGATAGTAGTTGGATCTTTGATTGATATTTTACTTTCATTATAACCATAATTAATGTTGTGAATAGGTTATGCAATAATTAATAGTGTGCAGCAGTAATTAATGTAGCCATAAACATATTGCAAATGTTGTGTTTTTCATGCCAATAGTTTTTGCTGTGATTTAGGTGAGTACATGTTATACAGAGCAGTGTTTCTTCCAGACTTTTTTCTCCGGGGGGGGGGGGGGCACTTGAAATTTTCGGGGGGGGGGGGGTAGACTTTCTTCGGGGGGGGGAGTTTAAAAAAATTCGGGGGAGGGGGGGCAAAGCCCCCCCCCCCCCCCCCCCCCCCGAAGAGATGCCTGGAAGAAACTCTGATACGGAGTTGTATTTTTATGTAATTGTTATATTGTGGTCTATCTATTGGTAATTTTTATATTGTGGTCTATCTTTTGGTAATTTTTATATTGTGGTCTATCTTTTGTTATATTGTTGGCAATTATTTGGTAATTATTATATTGTGGGGTATTTTAAAGTAAGTAGGCGTATTAGATTGAGATCGATTGTGGGTGGTATTAGCGGGGAATAATCGCCGGGTGGGGGAGGAGGGGGGAGTAATTGACCGGGCAAGAGGTAATGTAGTGGACCAGGAAAACTTTGCCTATAGTGGCTTTTGTTATAAAATAACACGCAGACACTGTAGGAAAGCTTTGCATCGCCGATTCATCTTTCCTCCCGTTGTACGATAAGATCTTTGTTTCATCTCTCAACTCTATTAGCGTTCTCTCCCCTTTTTTAAAATACAATAAACGGGGAGTGATCTCCCCTAAACTTTCTCGAATATTCCTATATAAACAACAAGGGATGAGAACTCGGGCTATAGACATGATTTTTAATCCATTTTAAAATAAGAATAAAATCTCGTAGACAAAAGACTGCACACCAAGTGAACGCGAAATAAAAAAGCGCATAATAGTGCGCAATATTATTAGTACTTTAAAAATTTACATTAGTTTTTTCAGAAATCGGAAGTAGCGTAAATTAGTACTTCCGGGCAACGGAAATTACTCAAAATTTGACAGAAGGTAGATAACTAGATCTTATACTTACATGTGAAATTTCATTTATCCATCTGAAATAGTACTCAAGTTATAGGCTTTTGAAAAATTCAAAGTAGAAAAAGTACCACTTCCGGTTATCGGAAATCGCTCAAAAGTTGATACGGATCTACGATTTTGATAAAATACTTATATATGAAATTTCATCCACCTAGCTGTAACGGTACTCAAGTTATCGTGTTTACACACGGACACACACACACACAGACACACAGACATACGGACAGAATTGCAAAGCCCAGTTTTTCAGACTGGATTACGCATAAAACCTCTTAATTTTGATAAATCTGGATTGATCATTTTTGCCCGATTAAAATAAGTCCTCTATACTTCGGATGTGATGAAGGACTGAGGTGTAATACGGTGAAAATTGTTAAAATTTCAAGTTATTTTTGTGCACGATTACAATACTTTCTCTATACTTCGTATATACGAGAAAGTAAAAAGAGTGTGGCCTAATTGCTTAATTGTTGGCTTGTTCATAACATGAATTCACTCACATTTTTATAGTTTGTTAATTTTTTTATAGTTTGTAAGGTTTTTTTTATCGTTTGTAAGAATTTTAAAAGTTAGTTTAAAAAAATAGTTTTTAAATATTATTTTTATAGTTTGTAAGTTTTTTTTTATAGTTTGTAAGTTTCTTTATAGTTTGTAAGTTAAAATTTTACCGAGCAACTTATTTAAGTAGACACCCCTTTATAACAAATTTTAAAAAAATAACTAACACAGTACTCATTGTCGTCGTTATCATCGCTATTAAATTGTATTAGTCATTCAAGTGTTACGTCATGTTATAAAGATTAGAATTTCTGTAACACAAAAGCCACAAACCAGGGTTGTCATATTTAAAAAGTCCCAACATACACCTCAATAATGTGTCGGCGGGAGTCACGTGACGAAGTAAGAAATCTTGTAAGTTGTTACTTGACACTTCCGGTCAGCTGACTGGTGAGGTCACCTGACTGGGGATCTGAGAGTTTGGGTGGGGTTGGGAGGGAGGGAGGATTATCTATCGCTACTGCTGACTTAGTTTTTGCCCCTGGGTTTTTTATGTCGATCATTGGCATCACTTAAAGTGGGGTGATGAGGGTAGGGGGTAGGGTGGTGAGGGGAGGGGTGGAATAAGGGGTTGATCTGTCACTCACAGTCTGGAGACTTAACATAGATACGGGGTTAAAGGTCAGCAGGACGTAAACAGAGACACGTATAGTTTACATGGGAAACAGTTCGACATTAAACAGCGATATTGTTTAGTGGGGGCAAACCAAACAGCTACAGGAAATTAACCAGTGGATAGAGAGGCATGTCGCTAATTTATGGTGGTTTGTTTCACTTTTGATATAATTTCTTACTTTACGCGAACCTTCACAGTATGTGTGTGCCATCACACATAAACCCCATATAGATTCTATCACTGACACTCCATGCACATGCATACAAACACACATAAAAGTACTGAAGCGATACTCGCCAACAAGCCCACACATACAACCACATACACGAACATTCAAACAATACTCACCAACATGCACACACAACAGCATAAACTCAATCACAGCTATAAAAGCAATTCGCATTTTTTCTCCCTGTGCAAAATATTTATAACAATACAAACTGACCTCTTGCATAAAGCACCCCTCACTCCCGCCCCGTCTCCGTATCCCACCCCACCTCCTCTCCCAACCCCCAACCCCACCTCCTCTCCCAACCCCCACCTCCTCTCCCCACCCCACCCCTATCTACACCCCTGCGATACTGGGGTAAGCTGACACCTCCAGTACACATTTTTGGCGGGGTTTTTAGCTGTGTAAATAATGTTTCCAAAAGTCTATCTGCCGCCTGGCATGACGTCACGACATCGATGAGCATAGGAAGGGAAGGTAAAAAAAAATTAGACACTAATTAATTAGTGCACAGGTAGTTGAGCACGTGATGTGGACTTTGTCCCGTAAACCAGCAGGCAGCCAGGCGCCCGCCATTTTGGTAAATAGAACCAGGCTACGTCTGCCAGAAGCTAACAAAGACCCTTATATCGGATGCTCAATCATTTTGTTCCCACATGTTGTTACAACAATAATAATTGTTTTTTTTTTGTCCAATATTTTGTTTGTACAACGAGCAGAAAAAAAAATTATCTGTGTCATTTAGGTGAGAGAAGTTTGATACATAGGTATGCAATCTTAGTATCTTAAATCTTTCATTTTGAGCTACTTCCGGTGATCGGAAGTAGTACTTGATGGTGTTTCCGATTTCTCAACAAAATATTACTTCTACTAGACCTGTTTGTTTCGAATTCTCTTCATGTAAGTAAAGACGACACTAAAATATGACTTTATTAGATGTTTCATTCACTTTTTAAAAAATGAATCAATGTTTCCTTTATAAAATACTAATTTTCCGCATATTGCACACACGTTGTATGCGTTCATTTAGTGAGCAATTCTTTTGTAAAAAAAACAAAAATAACCCTCTGTATCCCGATTGCACTGTAATTGCCATCTCCCTTAGTGTTATATAAGAAAATACGAGAAAGTTTAGGGGAGATCCCACTTGATTTAAACCTTACATTTTTATAGGGAATTTCAACTTGCTGAACTTTAATGTAACCCCGCCCTATAGACTCCCCCCCCCCCCTCGACGCCCCGTGTAGCAGACGACATCCCAGGAGGGCCCGGGTCACGGGGAAGATGATCACTGCTGACATGCGCGCGCAAGGAGCACGTGCAATTATTGCTGAATGCTGATGACGTAGGCATGCATGGGGTACCCCATAACCTGGGGTTCTGCACGAGTTAGGATTTCGGGAATATCGTCTGCCATACGCTAAGGCAGAGGAAACAACAAGGACTGGACACAGGGGAGATAATTAACATAACGGGAGGTAATGTACATAAATATATATAAAAAAACAAAAAAAAAACAACTCACAATTTCAATCTTCATGCTCGTTAAAAAAAATTCTGACACAGGAAAAAAAATCTCAGAACGATCATTGATCTTATACGTTCCCAAATACCTCCAACATTAACCTGTATTCTCATAGGACTGTGGTTATTATGGGTTTTTTTTAAATAACACACGCAACATACACACACATTGCACTTGATACACACACACAAAACACACCGGAACACAGTTCAATGAAAGCACACTAACAGTCTGTAAACATTCACCATTGAAACTATAATGTTTTTAAACATGAACTTTTCTCAAATGACTTCTCATCACGTGACAATGATTCCCCCACTTACCAACAACTATATATATATATATATATATATATATATATATATATATATATATATATATATATATATATATATATATATATATATATATATATATATATATATATAT
Organism: Physella acuta; assembly: GCF_028476545.2. NCBI lineage: Eukaryota > Metazoa > Mollusca > Gastropoda > Physidae > Physella > Physella acuta. Next base: position 1,588,073 of record NW_026731697.1, read on the forward strand.
ATATATATATATATATATATATATATATATATATATATATATATATATATATATATATATATATATATATATATATATACTAGTCTACAAACTGACAATCTATTCCACGCCTTCCCATAACTATTTATACTCATACGTTAAAAATGTTACACCCGAACAAATCACCCTAGTAAAAACATCATTACGTATCCCCCCCTCCATAAACACGCTTCACATATCAAACTACAATTAACCACACACACACACACACACACTCACACCCTTGACATAACAAACTTCAATTAAAGCTGTATTTGATACTCACGACCCCATAAAAAAAAAAAAAAACTTGATTTGAAACTAACGTGACAAACGTGACCCAAATCAACCAATCGCTGATCGGCTATTTAGGGCGAGGGCGGTTAACTCCGGTCAATCTTTCATTTAAAAATCTCAATTTCATCAAACCTTAATTAGCGAGTGGATAATTAGCCGCAATTGTGTTTGCCGTTGATGATGAACGAGTTCACGTATTTGGTAAACATAAATCACGTGACGGACGCCAGCCAATGATATTAGCGGTCGTATCCGTGACGGAATTTTCAAATGAACAATAGAAACCTGCAGAGGCGTAGCTACAGGAGGTCGGGAGGGGCGGCCGTCCCGACGCCGACTCTGGGGAGCGCCGAACGAGGTAGGAAAAAAAAAGAAAACGCTCACTCTAATCTGGCTTTTAATTACACGCTGTCCAAGTTAGGAAAATAAACTGCTACTTGTATTTACAGATTTATCTGTTTTCTACATCAAATGTGTGTGTGAAGCAGTCAAGTGGGTAGCTGTTTGTGTTTGTGTTTGTGTGTGTGTGTGTGTGTGTGTGTTGGAGGTGTGTGTGAGCAGCAGTCAAGTGGGTAGATGTTTGTGTGTGTGTGTGTGTTGTGTCATCAGCATTGAGGAGCCAAGGGTTTCATATTCCATTAGGTTAAAAATAGCCCCACGCGCAAGATATGATGACGTCAACTTGAGACAGTGTAAAACCATCAATTATTCACGTTGATGAAATATGAAATATCGATTAATTCGCTTTTTTCTTGTTCCAACAATACGTTCGACCTTATGAACTTTGGGTAGAATTTATTTGACAGTGTCGTAGCATCATTTCCTTGTATAAAACAAATGTTATACGACACTGGTATCACGATAATGGTGGTGTTATCTCACGATATAGTGGTGTGAAATCTTACAATATCGATACATTTCATCAGCTAATATCATCGTGTACTAAGCTATTGGTTTCTGGTATCGAAATTTTGCAACATCGATATCTTTTAGAAATTAATATCAGTATATAATTTCGGTTTCGTATTGTAATATCGAAATATCTTTATAAACATTTATGGTATCGAAGTTGAGATCACTTAATGTTATGGTATTGTCTTACACTATCACTAAGGTTAAATTTTCGACTTCAACATTCAGCTAATGTTATGTGTCGTTGTGGCGTTGTTGCGGGGTAGAGCGTTTGGCTGCTAACCCGAAGGCCTCGAGTTCGGATCTCTGTTCGTATCTGTGACTGTAGGACCTGAGTCCACCCAGCTCTGATGGGTACCTGACTTACGCTGGGGAAATAAAGGCGGCTGGACATAGTGCTGATCACACCATCCCTTCATACGCCGAGGTTGAGTAACATAAACTCTACTTCATCTGCCAAATGGATCACCAGGTCTAAAGAAGAACTGTATGTGGTATATTAACCTCTCGTATCCGTGAGTATTATGGTATCGATATATAGTATCAGTTTTCTTATGGTATCGTCCTCTAATATTCGGAAACGTATTAGTATCGATCCCTAGCACAAGTGATGTAATCGACGTTTAAAACACTACGATTACACCACGCAGTTGTTAAATGTCCCATGGGTCTGCAGACGTCGCGCCATTTCTGCTGAACTTCCCAGTCTGATGACATAGATCATCGACGCCAAATTAGGACAGACATTTAATCAGAAGTCACCGTCTTGAATGCAAAGTTGAAGAGTTAACTTCCCCTTGAATAAAGAGTTATCTTCCCCTTGAATGTGGGGTTATCCTCTGATTGAATGTGGAGTTAACTACCCTTTGAATGAAGAGTTGTCTTCCCCTTGAGCTCTAGTGAGTGATACAAGACCAACACATTTCTAGCCTCAGTAGGACACAGAAGGGGAGGTCACACAATTTCTCCGGCTTTATTTTGTCCTTATTTAGTCCGGCTTTATTTTGTCTGGCTTTATCCCACTAGTTAGCTAGACGAAATTTCATACGTAGGTAAATGGTATTGTTCGCTGTTTTCTTTCAAATTTTGATTCTTCTTCTTCTTCTTCGTTCTTAATTGAGAATATGGTGGAGGATTTAGACAACAAGCCCAACTTCGTGAACGAACCGGACTGTGGTCTCCAGATCTGCAAGTGCCCCATATAATTTTTCCCTGAGTGGGGTGAGCAGGGGCCAGTGTCTGACTCGCGCCTGGTTATATAGAGAACATTCCTGGAGGACGCGCTCCGTATTCCCTGGGGCCTTTCCACAAGGGCATATTTCGCCACACCCAATTTTTAGTTTTTTATGCAGGTGTTGATTTAGTCTGTTATGGCCTGTTCCAAGTCGAAAGATTATGTATTGTTGTTTTCGTGTCAAATTATAATATCCATCATCTTAATTGTAGTGAGGGTGTGTGTCAGACCACATTTGCGTTTTTTTTTTATTATTATTGTTTTTATTTCTTTTGGGTGTAGCGAGATTTCTGGTTGTTTTTTCTTTCCCCCAATTTTTGCCAGCTGGTCCGCAATCTCATTACCCTGGCCCGGGATCCACTGCAGCAAAATTCTGCTGCAGGTATTTTTAGCCTTTCTAGTGCTGTCCTAATTGATTGAGTATAGGACTCTGGATTTTTTAGGGATTGCAGGAAAGATTTGGCATCTGTAAGAAAAACTATCTGACTATTTGGAGATTCAGGGTGTTCTGACAGGAGGTTTGCTATAAAGCTTCTTTTTCTGCCCTAAAATTGTCGGATAGGCTGCAAGTGGCTAATTTTTTTATTGATTTCCGAGGATTGGAAATAGTAATTTATGCAGTTTTCGTTTTTTCAAAAAGGTAATCAATGTTTCCTATAGAAAGCAGGGGCGGAACTACAGTGCCGCCAGACCCCGCAATGCGGGGGAACCACGCCATTTAGGGGCCCACAGCCGACCATAATATTTTTTATAGTTAAAAAATAATTTTCTTGCAAATTAATAATATAAATACAAAGAAACATAAAAATAAACAACACGAGACACCATTGCTTATACAAAGCTTTCATGTTTTATATGATTTTGACCACCTAGAGGTTAAGATGTCATATAGCAGAAATAAAATAAAACTGATTTCCCAAAACACACTCATGCACTTACACACATGACATGATGTTGTAATTTGTTTTAATTGAATTTTTTTTTATGAAACCCGAACAGGCCAGGCCAGCAATGAGTATCCTATATATGTATATATATGTATATATATATATATATATATATATATATATATATATATATATATATATATATATATATATATATATATATATATATATATATATACATATATACACATATATAAGCCTATGGCCTATATTTATGGGGGAGGGGGGCCTAAAAAAAATTTTGCGGGGTGGCCCTTTTTTTCTAGTTCCGCCACTGATAGAAAGTACTTATTTTCTATTTTACTCACTTAGGTTGAGTTCATGTGATGCGCAATTCTTTTTTTTTGACAATTCTGTGCTGTTGACAAAAAAAAAAGTGAACGACATTTCTAAAGCCATGGAAGTGCCACACCACCCTACTAAGAATACACCAGAAGGTTTAGGGGAGATCATTCCCGCTTTGTTCTAAATAAAAAAGTCTCAATCTAATATTTGTTTGTTTTTTTAAGTCCAGCTCTACAGCTTTTGATTGTCTTCACCTCAGAGGACTAACGTTTTTAACTGCATGTGCATTTAACGTGAGCAGAATCAGTTTGGTGTGAGCTGGTTTGTGTTTTCTGGCTTGAATCCCTAGGCTACTAGGGTACCACAGTAGTCAACCACAGACAGTTTACAGGTTGCTCTAGTGGAGCAAGAGATGGCCTTCCAACAGGCTGGCTACTCATGATGGCCTTGTAACAGGGTGGCCACATATGATGGCCTTCCGACGGGATGGCCACACATGATGGCCTGAAACAGGCTGGCCACTCATGATGGTTTTCCATGATATTTAAAATCTAACAGGGCCCTATGACGTCACGAAGGCTAGCTCACGTGACGTGACGTACCACCTTCTCCAGACGTAGAGAAAAGAGATGGCCCTGACAGCTGCTGGGTTCAGATTAGGCAGCTCTTGAAAAATTGATCATCAATTCTTTTTTACTTGGCCAAATTATTTTTGAACTTGGGGAGAAAAATTTGGCTGATGTTGTTTTTGTTTTTTTTTTCTGAGCGGCAAGATGCTGTAGTTTACACTGTCACGTTGTATCACACGGAGCAGACGCTAAGTGTTGTGACGTCATTTGGATATGTAAAGCGTGGGTTGATGTGTGGGCTGACGTGGGGGCGTGTGTGGGTTTATGTGTGGGTTTGTGTGTGGGTTGACGAGGTGGCTGATGTGTGGAGGCAGAATGTGTGGGATAAACGAATTGGCGAATTCGAATAAATTGATTACAAGCATGAATTATTTACTGAATTCATTTACATTTCTGGATTTTATCAACGTGTTCCTTAACGATGCGTAATCATATGTAATGAAAGATGCAAAAATATATGTAAGGGACAGCAACTCCACAACATGAACTATGTAAGGGGCGACAATTTGACAACATGAACTATGTAAGGCAGCAACTCCATACATGAACTATGTAAGTGACGGTAACTCGACAACATGAATTATGTAATGGGCAGTAACTTCACAACATAAACTATGTAAGGGCCAACAACTCGACAACATGAACTATGTAAGGGAAAGCCATTCGACAAGTTGAACTATGCAAGGGACAGTAACTCGACAAGATGAACTATGTAAGGGCCAACAACTCGACAACATAAACTGTGTAAGGGCCAGTAACTCGACAACATGAACTATGTAAGGGACAGCAACTCGACAACATGAACTTTATAACGGACAACAACTCTATAACATGAACTATATAAGGGACACAACTCACCTTGTGATGTCAGAAGTCCCCAATGATTTGTCCCAACTTTTTATCCTCTACTTACCATCAGGACACAATTTTCATGATTGCTCCAACTCCGCTCCTGTCTGAATACTTAATGAAGATTTCAATTGATTGTCTTGAACAATATTTGAACACAGAGAGTGTTGACGTATTTTCTTTGGTGTAACGTAGCCCTATATTTCGAGTCACCGTTCATGAACACGCCTCAGATAGCTGTTTCGAGAATTAGTTACGTTTTCTAGTGATGTAAACTTTTTGTTTTCAAATATGACTGTCAGATTTTTAAGTCAGACCGTCATACATAACATTATGACATCTGACTCATAATATTGTGACTGTCATACATAACATTGTGAAGTTAGACTGACAAACTTTAAGAGCGTCTTTGGAGATGAATGATTTCAATCTTTCCCATTTTGACGCGAGCTCACGAGCTCTAGATAATTTTATCATTATCCTAATCAGTCTTAACTCCATTTAACAACAAACTCTAATAAATCTCATTATTTGTTTCTAACTAATACTAAATCCTTTTTTCAGACCATCTCTCAGTCTGAATAGATACAAAAGTAGCTCAGCGACCTATAAATAGAGCTGGTATTTGTATATAAGATTAAAATCTCAAACATTTCTTACAGATCAACGAAACAAACACTGTTAGGCTTTAATCCTTATTCAATAATGCGGTGAAGAGATAGCATCTTACCAGCCATCTTGGAATAAAATTAATGTGTGTGTTGTAGTTTTTAAACTGCTCGGTATTCACGTTCGTGGGCGACCTTTGTTTCCATTTAGTTAGATTGTGTAAATAGGTGGTAAACTTTTTTTTTTAAAGCGGTATTAGTTGAGTTGGTGGATGGGGTGAAGGGGTGGGGGGATTTTTGCTGTTGATGACTACAAGTACACAGAAAGTGCAGCGGCCGCACTATAAGAGGTTTATAACAGAACACATGATACACAGTTGTGAGGTTTATGGGAACTTTATAACGTGTGCCATTTCAATTTTAAATGGTACGAGCCGGCCCGCGGCATAACATACGCCGCTATTTAGTTGTTGTTTTTTCTCCTTTTCAGTAATTCAAAATTTGTGAATTCGACAGTACCAACGCTGACACTGAAAATATTTCTTTAAAACACTCTAAGTAGCTCGTAAAGGACCATAACCCCCCCCCCCCCCCTTCCTCCCTCCCCCCCCCCCCCCCCCCCCCCCAACGTTTAAAATCGTTTCAAACTAAATTATCTGCCCCTAATAGCCGTCACTAAACCCGACTCCACGAAGGTAAACATAGCGTGAACCACAGCTCACTAAGACCATGTAGGGGTGGGGATGGTAGGGAGCGCGTTTACAGCTTGTTTTCTAGCGTCTCACAGAAGAGAATTATATATATACGAGCCGGCCCGCGGCATAACATACGCCGCTATTTAGTTGTTTCTAATTTTCAATAATTCATAATTTGTAAATTCGACAGTACCAACGCTGACACTGAAAATATTTCTTTAAAACACTATAAGTAGCTCGTTAAGGACCATAACCCCCCCCCTTCCTTCCCTCCCCCCTCCTCCCCCCCCCCCCCACGTTTAAAATCGTTGGCTCTGCTTGTAAACATTTAGAGTGAACACAGCTCACTAAAACCATGTAGGGGTGGGGAGGTAGGGAGAGCGTTTGCAGCTTGTTTTCTAACGGCTCGAAGAAGAGAATTATATATATAGATAGATAATAATAATTCTAAAATGTATATCTTAAGGTTAGAATAATAGTCGTATAAATGGTATAAAGTCTTGGCGATACAATGCAAAGAACCTAATAGTGGTGACATAATTGAAAAGACTTATCAATGGTTTAAGTCCGTTACGCGTCCCTGAGTCCACCCAGCTCAGATGGGTACTTAACTCACGTTTGGGAAAGTACAGGCAGTTGGGATAGTGCTTACCACACTATCCCTTCTGTTAGTGCTTACCACACTATCCCTTTATATGCCGAGGCCACAGAAACAGATAAACACTACTTCAAGTGCCCCATAGACAGTCAGGTTTGAAAAGGGAGTTTGACATTTTACTATCAGTGGGGTTAATCTGGTGACACAATTTAGTGGGGTAATCTGGTGACACAAGTGGTGACACAATTTAGTGGGGTAATCTTGTGACACAGATGGTGACACAATTTAGTGGGGTAATCTTGTGACACAGATGGTGACACAATTTAGTGGGGATAATCTGGTGACAAAAGTGGTGACACAATTTAGTAGGGGGTAATCTGGTGACACAGATGGTGACACAATTTAGTGGGGGTAATCTGGTGACACAGGTGGTGACACAATTTAGTGGGGGGGGGGTAATCTGGTTACACAAAACATGGAAGAATTACATGTGGCATTCAATTTATGAGAGGTAAAATAGTGTAGAACTTACACAACTTTAAGAGACAGATACCACATAGTACAGGCGAAGTGGTCTTTAAATCATTTTATTGTCGAGTGTGTCATTAATGTCAACCACTGTCATGACAAATGTCACTTAATTGTCATTTGAAACAACCGTGTATTTTTCAACATGCTACGAAATACATTTCCTCTCATGACCTTAGTTGGTAAACATACTCCAAGTGTCTCTTAGCAAGCCCTACTGTCCATCTTAACATACCCTACGTCAGTCTTACATACAGTACTGTCCATTTATCTTAACATATCCCACGACTGTCTTTGTAAAAAATAATAGCTGTGTTTGAATATAATATGAAACAGAACATATAAGAAGTAAATGAAAATGCTGAGCATAAAAGTTTGTAAAGATTAAATGTGGACCCATTTCCTTAATGCGGTTTTGACAACATTGTGCATGAAAATCTGAAAACACGAAATATTTAAATGAGCTTGTTTTGAAACTATTCTCAATCATACTTAGAATAACACAGATCACCTGCTTTCTACATGTACAGTAATGTTTAATTACATTTTATTTAAGTGAAATAAAAGTGTTATCGTATACAGCCGGTTCAGTGTATGTAACGTGAAATAATCTTAACTTTCATTAATGTAAATACATGGGATTTTATATCACTAGTGGTTTTTAACTTTAAATAGATTTAAAAAATAATTCTAAATTCCAAAATATATAAAGATTACGTACATTTTCATATAGCATGTTATATTTGAATTTTAAAAATATAAAATATCTTTGCTTTTGTGTTATTATTATTGAATTTCTCATTATTTTTATGAAATTTTGACGGACATAGTTATAGGTTGTGACCCTTTGTTATTTGGTTTTTTAAAATGGGAAGTAATTTATATAGCCTACTTTAATAATAAAGGTAAAAGTATTCCGTTTTTAAAATTGTGTGTAATGTGTCTAAACTTATTAAAGAACTGTGAAAGACCATTTTCTCCTTGTTGTAACGGGTGATCGGTCGACGACCTAATGGATATATAGCTCATATAAGGAGAATTTCACTAGCGTACATTTTTTAGCCGTCGCTAGGGCGTAGAGTCTGACCTAGTTTTCCTATTTGATTTTATTACCGAGGTCCACTCAAGGAAACTGCTAAATCTATAGAGCCTAAATGCCTTAAAAACTTTTTGAAAATCCCTTTTATTCTTACCAACTTTAACAATAAGGGAATACCTCTGGTCAGCTTTAGTCCTTAAAACGGTATTTCCCAGAGGCGAAGTGTTTTTGGGGAAACTCTGGTTATTGGTCTACAACCTCACAAAATATCGAGGGTTTCGGGGGGGGGGGGGGGGGGGATGCCGAAAATATTTTTTTTTCGCCTTATAGCTTATTTAAGGCGATGGTCAGTCGCGGTCAGTTTCCACCCACTCGTCGTGGACTTTGTGGTCAATCGGCTTTTTACCCGCGTTCTGTTCGCCTGACGCTATAGCCTGCCGAATTTGAAGCTCCTGCTTCAAATATATCTATATATATAAAGCAAAGTTGTCGGGTGCCCGATAGGGCACTTCCCGGCGCCGCAGGCGCGTCAAATTTGGCACGATGGTGCCTTGGGGCGATAGAACACGAGGGCCGGTGATGGTTCGCCGAAAAGTCTACGGAGAGGGGGTCAAAACTGACCTCGACTGACCGGCGCCTTATATGGGCTATATTACGAAAAAAAAATTCCTCCGACGACCCCCCTTGAAATTTTGTGAGGTGGTAGGAGAACCCCATGGGGTGTCACAAAAAACTCGGCATATCTGGGAAAACTTCGTAAAGGGGTCAAAACTGACCAGTTGTATTTCCCTATATAATCTTTGTATTTTATGGGAAAAACAGAGGGTCATTTCAACGCAGACTTTAGGGTACTTAAGCTCAGTATATCTGGCTAATTTTTTGCATGCTCCTAGGTCAATGGCTTGACCTTTAGGAAAAACTGTCGGTTACACTCAAAGCCCTCGACGAGGGCTAAAAAGTGACCGCGAGTGAAATTCTCTTTATATGAGCTCTATTACGAAAAAAAATTTCCTCCGACGACCCCCCTTGATATTTTGTGAGGTGGTAGAAGAACACCTAGGGGTGTCACAAAAAACTCGGCATATCTGGGAAAACTTCGTAAAGGGGTCAAAACTGACCAGTTGTATTTCCCTATATAATCTTTGTATTTTATGGGAAAAACAGAGGGTCATTTCAACGCAGACTTTAGGGTACTTAAGCTCAGTATATCTGGCTAATTTTTTGCATGCTCCTAGGTCAATGGCTTGACCTTTAGGGAAAACTGTCGGTTACACTCAAAGCCCTCGACGAGGGCTAAAAAGTGACCGCGAGTGAAATTCTCATTATATGAGCTCTATTACGAAAAAAAATTTCCTCCGACGACCCCCCTTGATATTTTGTGAGGTGGTAGAAGAACACCTAGGGGTGTCACAAAAAACTCGGCATATCTGGGAAAACTTCGTAAAGCGGTCAAAACTGACCAGTTGTATTTCCCTATATAATCTTTGTATTTTATGGGAAAAACAGAGGGTCATTTCAACGCAGACTTTAGGGTACTTAAACTCAGTATATCTGGCTAATTTTTTGCATGCTCCTAGGTCAATGGGTCGACCTTTAGGGAAAACTGTCGGTTACACTCAAAGCCCTCGACGAGGGCTAAAAAGTGACCGCGAGTGAAATTCTCTTAATATGAGCTCTATTACGAAAAAAAATTTCCTCCGACGACCCCCCTTGATATTTTGTGAGGTGGTAGAAGAACACCTAGGGGTGTCACAAAAAACTCGGCATATCTGGGAAAACTTCGTAAAGCGGTCAAAACTGACCAGTTGTATTTCCCTATATAATCTTTGTATTTTATGGGAAAAACAGAGGGTCATTTCAACGCAGACTTTAGGGTACTTAAGCTCAGTGTATCTGGCTAATTTTTTGCATGCTCCTAGGTCAATGGCATGACCTTTAGGGAAAACTGTCGGTTTCAATCAAAGCCCTCGACGAGGGCTAAAAAGTGACCGCGAGTGAAATTCTCTTTATATGAGCTCTATTACGAAAAAAAATTTCCTCCGACGACCCCCCTTGAAATTTTGTGAGGTGGTAGGGGAACGCCTAGGGGTGTCACAAAAAACTCGGCATATCTGGGAAAACTTCGTAAAGGGGTCAAAACTGACCAGTTGTATTTCCCTATATAATCTTTGTATTTTATGGGAAAAACAGAGGGTCATTTCAACGCAGACTTTAGGGTACTTAAGCTCAGTATATCTGGCTAATTTTTTGCATGCTCCTAGGTCAATGGTTTGACCTTTAGGGAAAACTGTCGGTTACACTCAAAGCCCTCGACGAGGGCTAAAAAGTGACCGCGAGTGAAATTCTCATTATATGAGCTCTATTACGAAAAAAAATTTCCTCCGACGACCCCCCTTGATATTTTGTGAGGTGGTAGAAGAACACCTAGGGGTGTCACAAAAAACTCGGCATATCTGGGAAAACTTCGTAAAGCGGTCAAAACTGACCAGTTGTATTTCCCTATATAATCTTTGTATTTTATGGGAAAAACAGAGGGTCATTTCAACGCAGACTTTAGGGTACTTAAACTCAGTATATCTGGCTAATTTTTTGCATGCTCCTAGGTCAATGGGTCGACCTTTAGGGAAAACTGTCGGTTACACTCAAAGCCCTCGACGAGGGCTAAAAAGTGACCGCGAGTGAAATTCTCTTTATATGAGCTCTATTACGAAAAAAAATTTCCTCCGACGACCCCCCTTGATATTTTGTGAGGTGGTAGAAGAACACCTAGGGGTGTCACAAAAAACTCGGCATATCTGGGAAAACTTCGTAAAGGGGTCAAAACTGACCAGTTGTATTTCCCTATATAATCTTTGTATTTTATGGGAAAAACAGAGGGTCATTTCAACGCAGACTTTAGGGTACTTAAGCTCAGTATATCTGGCTAATTTTTTGCATGCTCCTAGGTCAATGGCTTGACCTTTAGGGAAAACTGTCGGTTACACTCAAAGCCCTCGACGAGGGCTAAAAAGTGACCGCGAGTGAAATTCTCATTATATGAGCTCTATTACGAAAAAAAATTTCCTCCGACGACCCCCCTTGATATTTTGTGAGGTGGTAGAAGAACACCTAGGGGTGTCACAAAAAACTCGGCATATCTGGGAAAACTTCGTAAAGCGGTCAAAACTGACCAGTTGTATTTCCCTATATAATCTTTGTATTTTATGGGAAAAACAGAGGGTCATTTCAACGCAGACTTTAGGGTACTTAAACTCAGTATATCTGGCTAATTTTTTGCATGCTCCTAGGTCAATGGGTCGACCTTTAGGGAAAACTGTCGGTTACACTCAAAGCCCTCGACGAGGGCTAAAAAGTGACCGCGAGTGAAATTCTCTTAATATGAGCTCTATTACGAAAAAAAATTTCCTCCGACGACCCCCCTTGATATTTTGTGAGGTGGTAGAAGAACACCTAGGGGTGTCACAAAAAACTCGGCATATCTGGGAAAACTTCGTAAAGCGGTCAAAACTGACCAGTTGTATTTCCCTATATAATCTTTGTATTTTATGGGAAAAACAGAGGGTCATTTCAACGCAGACTTTAGGGTACTTAAGCTCAGTGTATCTGGCTAATTTTTTGCATGCTCCTAGGTCAATGGCATGACCTTTAGGGAAAACTGTCGGTTACACTCAAAGCCCTCGACGAGGGCTAAAAAGTGACCGCGAGTGAAATTCTCATTATATGAGCTCTATTACGAAAAAAAATTTCCTCCGACGACCCCCCTTGATATTTTGTGAGGTGGTAGAAGAACACCTAGGGGTGTCACAAAAAACTCGGCATATCTGGGAAAACTTCGTAAAGCGGTCAAAACTGACCAGTTGTATTTCCCTATATAATCTATGTATTTTATGGGAAAAACAGGGAAATTTTAACACAATTTTCAGGTTACTTAATATCTGTACATCATGCTAAGTTTTTGCATACACTACTATAGATGACTAGGCCGTATGGAAAAACTGTTGGTCAGACTCAAAGCCGTCGACGAGGGCTAAAAGATGATCTTGAGTGAAATTCTCCTTATATGAGATATATATATAAATAAATTGACGAACGATCCCCTTAATATTATGTGACGTCGTAGACCGACCTTGGAGGGTAACAAAAAAACTTTATTCCCGTCGGAAACAGCCATTATAGTCGTTAAATAAGTTCATATAACGTAATTTCTTATATAAGCAAACAATATAAGTAAACAATGACATACGTCATACGTTCAGTTTTCAAGGGAGGTAACGTTTGTAAAATTATTATTTTTCAAATAATTGTATACTATTTTAAACAGAAACAGAAAATGACGAAGTATAGCATTTGTGTTAGTACAAAATTAAGTTGTTAATTTAGTTAAGTAACCTAATTAAATAAATTAATTAATTTCAAAAGGCAGTGTAATATAAACTATGAGATATACTGTTCACGAAACCTGTGTAGTTCTAATTCCATTTTAGTTATACATTGCGTACTTTCAAAAAATTCTCCACGAACGGAATGTAAATGACGAACAAAAACATTTTTTTCTAAAATTAGCATTACTGTTTAAATTAAACTTATTAAAGCACTCCACACCCAATCCATCGCTAAATAATTAAGTATTCAAATTCTCAAATGTTTTTCTTCCCACGTTTTCTTTAACTTGCTTTCTCTGTGTGTTTATTTGTTTGTCTTTCCAATCAAATCTTGCGATCGAAATTTCTGGCACTTCCCAGTTAGCTAGCGCGCTGAAATTTTCAGGGAAGCTTTCTTTTGGATGACCATTGAATATTCAATTGTTATTATTACTAAATTGATCAATGGAAACATTTTATTGAGCATTTTAGACCGCTATATAATCTATATATATAATTCTCCTCTGCTAGCCATTAGAAAAAAAACCAGCGACGCGTACCTCGCGCGCAGTAAAGCGAACGATCACATGTCGCCACAGGCTTAGGGGCAGAGAATTTAGCTTGAACCGAGTTTAAACTTACAGGAGGTAGGACAGTTTGGGGGAGACGATATGGTCGAGTGGTTGGGCACACGATTGCTATCCCACTCGACACGGGTTCAAATCTATGTGTTCTAGTCAGTAACGTATTCAAACAACGTGTTTTTTACGAGTTGTCTTTTTACGAGTTGTCTTTTTACGAGTTGTCTTTTTACGAGTTGTCTTTTTACGAGTTGTCTTTTTACGAGTTGTCTTCGTTTACCCAAAAAAAGTGAAAAGATAAAATCGATAGCAAGATTTTAATGCAAACAAACAGACAAAGACTAAAAAGTAGAAAATAATAATCATTAAAAAAGTTTTAAAAAACCCACGTTTTCTGATTGAACTAAAAAGTAGAAAATAAATGCTATAGGCCCTACATCACAATAATGCAAGCGATCACTCTACTATAAGCGAGCAAAAACGTGGGGCGCCGTGATTTTCTTACAGTTTCTAATACTGTTGACTCTCTACAAGCTCCCTAATAAAAGTCAATAGTATTATCTAATCAATAGTAATATAACTTTTACTTCGGCGCCCCACGTTTTTCATCGCTTATAGTAGAGTGATCGCTTGCATTATTGTGATGTAGGGCCTATAGCATTTATTTTCTACTTTTTAGTTCAATCAGAAAACGTGGGTTTTTTAAAACTTTTTTAATGATTATTATTTAAAAACCTAAGCGAAGCTAGCAGTATGCCTAGTATATATATATATATATATATATATATATATATATATATATATATATATATATATATATATATATATATATATATATATATATATATATATATATATATATATGTATGTATATGTGTGTTACGGGTCAGTTGTAGGTCAGATTAGTATAGGTTAGAATAGTCTAGAACTAGGGTAGAGTGCGTGTATGAGTGGAGTTCACCCTACTGTGTAGTTACCCTTGTATGTTTATGTATTGTAATCCCAAGGTTGAATGCGGGTATAACAGGGCGAGTGAACGATTGTAGGGGGTTAGTCAGCGGGTTAGTTGATATCGGGTAGGACGAGGGCTACGCTAAAATGTACATATTGTACACTGAATAAAAGTATTAAAGTACACACGAATCGTCTCCTGAGTGAAACCAACCCGAACGTAACAATATGTATATATATGTATATATACCTATATATATATATATATACCTATATATATATATATATATATATATATATATATATATATATATATATATATATATATATACCTATATATATATATATACATATATATATATATATATATATATATATATATATATATATATATATATATATATATATATATATATATATATATATGGGGGCGTATATAGCAAGTGTAGGGTTGACAACAGACGTGACCCAGATTGAATAGGTCTAGATGGAGACAATCAACGAGGCACGTGTTAGAATTAGGTTACATTTACGGACGACGGCATCAATGGGGGTAGGTGTAGAAGACACGTATCTAGTTTGCCTGGGTGACCGTAATGGGGGTAGTTTATTAGCAGGGTATGACAATTTAATCAGGTACCCCAGACCTGTTGGCGACATTTAATCAGGTTAGGCTTGAGTGGGGCGTGTTGGTGCATAATTAGCCCCGCACCTGGACATTTGTGAGTCCGTTATTTAAGGAGGGGGAGACGACACTCGGGGACACTCACGAGACGGAGACTCGACTCGGATAGCTAGAGTGAGGAGACGATGGGGCGTCTCTGTGAGCTAGTGGAAAGCCAAGAGATGCCTGTACTGTAGTAGACCTAGGCTAGTTAGACAGTTAGGGATAAGTAGGGAAGTCGTACTAAGAACTTTAGTTGTTGTAGCTAGTTGTGTATATTTCTGATTGTTGTACTTCGGTGGCGGGTTAACTTTAAGTGTTGTAATTGGTGGAAATAAATAGAGATCACTGAAGTTGGCGTTTATTTATTTTTATTTTCTTCTTCTTGTTTACGATTCCCTGACTAGTTCGAAAGGATTATATACATATATATATATATATATATATATATATATATATATATATATATATATATATATATATATATATATATATATATATGTGACGAGCGAACATTTATCCTGCCGACAACGCCAATTGTAACGAGCCAACAGTTACCATGCTCGCAACGCCACATGTAATGAGACCTAATTGCCTGTAGTGCCACGTGTTAACGAGTTTAACCACTCATTCTAGACAACATTGACCACAGTATAGATACTCAAGATGCAGGTTCGCTATTGATCCTTTATTACATGAATCAAGAAATGCTTCATAATAACACAATAAATCAACAGGAATGCTTCTCAATAATAGTCTGAATCAACTGACCCCTAACAGTCCTTCACTAGGCTTTATATAACTGAATCCACATGTCTATAATCCTTCTTAACACAATACGGCTAACCCGTTCTATAACCGACTTGACATAGTCACACAGACTGACTGATCTAAGCGAGCGATGCAAGAGGCAAGAGCCTCGAAACGGGAAGAGAGCGAGTTCTGCCGTCCCCTCCTATTTATGCCTTGAAATCGTAGTCGTACTTGTCTCCATTTCCGTAATCGATACTTGTAATCGATGTATCCGAATACTAATGTCGCAGTTTCTGACGTACCGTCCGATTCACTAAAACATCTGCGTCCCATCCATCAAAGTTGACAGCTCGTCTGAAACTTCTCGTACCGTTTCCCAAAATAGCACGCGTTGGCTTTGAGATTGTTATCAGACCGAACCAATAAGCCACCTGTTATGGTTGCGTCAGATTTCATACTGCGTCGCGGCTTCTCGTTCGTTATCATTTGTAACTGGTAGTTAGGCCTACCCCAGTTACATCCACCCCTGCTTTTTTTGTGTGTTTTCAACCACAAACAACGCCTGGCAGGTGCACTTCCTAAATGTCCATCGCATCATCGTAAAAAAATGTATTGTTCCACTCACTGTCCACGACGTTCCATTCGTATACGATTGACAGTTATACCTATTTCACATATCAACTGTGTCTACATCATCTTCCTGAGACACAAAACAGTTCTAGAATTCACATCCACCCTTTCCATTTGGTGCCTTCACCAGTTCACTTCTATAGCTCTTTGAACAGTCTGTTTTCATACCAGCGCGACCATGAAAGAATTGATGGTTGCTGACAAAAAATTTCGTATTCCTTCTGTTCCTTAAACTTCTCCGCGGACCACTTATCTGATGGTCTACTGTCTCTCTGCTTCTGGAGGGACCGGGATCCTCATTGTTGCCGGTATCCTCCCCTTGCGTATCGCGGTTGTTCTGTTGATGGTGATATGGTTCCGGAATGGGTATGTGAATTTCCGTTATAACTTCCGGTTCCCTAATTGTCTTGGGTTTCTCTGTGTGTAACTGCTCTTCTTGCCTATTCCAATATTTCTTTAATTGAGCAATATTCGCCCACCGATCCGGTTTGGCGTGATCGATGGGTCTTATCTTAAAGGGGCCACCTGCTGCTTTAGGCATCTCCACGACTTGCCATATCTCCTGTCCCCAGAGATCGTGGATTTTGTTTCTGCCTAACGGGTGGCTACGCAGTAATACCCTGTCATTCAGTTTGAGTGGCGGGTCCTTCGTCTGTATCGGCGGTTCCCTTCGCCGAGATTCATGTTCTAGTCTTTCCTGTACTACCCTGTACATTTCTCTAATTCTTCTCATATGTTCATTCACATATTCCAGTGCGGTGTATGAGCCAGTCATACTCTCCCTTTTTCCTAGGAACAAATCAAGAGGGAGTCGAGCCTCTCGTCCGAACAGCAACATGTATGGCGTAAAGCCGGTTGTGGCATGGGGTGTGCAGTTGTATAGATATACCAACTCTGGGAGAAAATCAGGCCAACGTTTTTTCTGTTCAGGTTCTAGCGTACGCAGCAAATCATGCATGCTGCGGTTGAACCCTTCACACTGTCCGTTTCCTTTCGGATTAAATGTGGTTGTTCTAGATTTGTTGATCCCGTAGTGGCTGCACAGTTGGTTAATTACTTCTGACTCGAAAGCCCTTCCTTGGTCAGAGTGTAATTGTCTTGGTATGCCATATTTGATGAACCAATGTTCTATTAAGACCTTTGCCACTGTTTTGGCAGTCTGATCTCGTGTGGGCACCGCCACAGTCCATTTGGTGAAAACATCAGTCATTACCAACACATGTTCCGTCCCATCCGATGATTGCTCCAACGACGTAAAGTCCATAGCCACAATCTCTAGTGGTTTTGTCGCTAATAGGTGTCCCGATGGCTGTCTCATTTTGACAACTGGCATTTTCGCATGCTGGCACCTCACACAAGCCTCACAATGGCGTTTGACCTCCATTTCCATATTGGGCCAGTAACACCTCCGTCGTAATATTTTGTGCGTCCTGTCCTGACCCTGGTGTCCTGCCCTGTCATGTGCCAACCTTAGCACTTCTTCTCTTAACTGTCCAGGCACCACCACCTGGTGTATTGTCCCATCAATTTGGTCATGAATTCTCCGTATGAGAACACCATCCTCTATACTGAGACGGTCCCACTGACTCAGTATTTTCTTTGTTTCTCGACCAAATTGTTCTCTTTCCCTTCTTCCTGGGAATTTTTGTTCCTGGACGTATTTCAATAGCGGTTGTAAGCCACTATCCGTTCTCTGGGCATCTCTTATCTTTTGGTGATTAAGGCAATTAAAATCACTATTGTCCATATGTTCGGGCTCTGTGGATATGTGCTCCACCCCGGTCTGCCCGTTCTGCATCACTTGTACCCCATGAGGGATATCTGTTGACGCTCTGACCTCACATATTCCTGTCAGCGTTTCTTCCTCATCACCCGGTTTCTCGTAAGGATTCCTTGATAAAGCGTCCGCATTGCCATTGGACCGCCCCGGGCGATATTTTATCTCCAGGTCAAAGAGTGCCAATTCTGCTGCCCATCGCTGTTCGATGGATCCTAGCTTTGCTGTCTTTAGGTGACTCAAGGGGTTATTGTCAGTGTATACCACACATTTAGCACCCAAGAGATAGTCCCTGAATTTTTCAGTCACAGCCCATTTTAATGTCAAAAGTTCTAGTTTCATGGCGCTGTAATTTGAAGTTCTTTTTCAATATCTGATACTTTTTCTAGTTTGCCAACACTGTTCTTTTGTCTACTATTTTTATTTACTTCTTCCGATAACAGACACTTTAAAGATGAACATTTCTCCTGTGCTTTTAATTTGCATGAACTTTTCCTATCCAGTTTCCTGGTTAGACTTTGAATTCCTTTATTAAGTCTACCAATTTTCTTCTTATCATCATTTTTCTCTACCAACAAATTGTTCACTTGAAACTTTTCAACATTCAAGTTCATTTCACAGTTCATTTTTTTCATTTGTTGTGTTTTACCTTTCTTTTTCTCCTTACTGTGTTTCTGTGTCATTTTGTTTACTAAGTCATTACCTCGCCGCTCTGTAGCCTTGACCTGCCGTACAGAGGGCGATCGTTTCACCGGACAGTACCGTGCCATATGTCCGGGTTGTGAACAGGACAAGCAAATGGGTCGACCGTCAGCCGTCCATCGGAGCGATGGAGCGGCAGGTCGCGGCTGTCCAACCCGTCCCTGTTTTGTACCGTTCTTTTCCTGATTCTCAGCTGTTGACCTGCTTTCCAACCACTTCAAGCGTTGGTCAACCTTCTCTAGGTGGGCCAACAGTTGAGCCATCATGGTCTCCATCGTGTCGGCCCCTGTGGGTGGGGATTGTCTCTGTTCAGGCACAGAGACTTTGTCCACCGAACAGTTCAATTGGTCCTCATCCTCGGACCTGCGGATCGCTGAGTTCCTGACCTGAAGGAAGGTCAACTGCTGGTCTCTGTGGACCTCCTCTTTCAACTCTCTCCTTAAGATCGGGGTTGCTAGCCCCTCGATGAAATGGTCCCTCAGTAGGCGTACATCAATGTCCGGTGATTTGCCCTTTACCAAATCAAAGGCCCTGTTCATCCTGTGTGAGTACTCCATCACACTCTCCGCCATTCTCTGCTTTAAGCCCACGAATCCCGATAGCAGTTGCACTCCCGACCGTCTCTCCCCAAAGGTCTCCATAATCAGATCTAGCACCTTATCTGGATCTGATTGGACGGTCCTATCGTGGCACTTAACCTCTGCCCTAACCGTTTCACCTATACTGCCCATCAGCAGTCTTAATCTTTCCTCTGGTGACATATGTCTCGAGGCCCAGGCCGCTTTGACCTCTTCACTGAACCTGTTGGTTAAAGTTGGATCTCCGTCCCCGTAAAATTTGTTAATATGGGACTCTCTGGGTAGGACCACTATATGGGTCTGCTTCTCGTCCAGAGTAGACATTTTCTTCCTTAAGTACTAAAAAAAAAGAGTTCTTTCTTACCGTGTGTGTATGAAAAATTTTTCCTCGTTCCTCAATTTTCACAGTTCCTGAATGTCCGAATTCACACACACACTAAACACAGTTATGCACAAGGTTGACTATAGGTGCCTTAAACGGCAAGTCTAGTTGAATTCATCCTGATCGCAGCGCCAATTGTGACGAGCGAACATTTATCCTGCCGACAACGCCAATTGTAACGAGCCAACAGTTACCATGCTCGCAACGCCACATGTAATGAGACCTAATTGCCTGTAGTGCCACGTGTTAACGAGTTTAACCACTCATTCTAGACAACATTGACCACAGTATAGATACTCAAGATGCAGGTTCGCTATTGATCCTTTATTACATGAATCAAGAAATGCTTCATAATAACACAATAAATCAACAGGAATGCTTCTCAATAATAGTCTGAATCAACTGACCCCTAACAGTCCTTCACTAGGCTTTATATAACTGAATCCACATGTCTATAATCCTTCTTAACACAATACGGCTAACCCGTTCTATAACCGACTTGACATAGTCACACAGACTGACTGATCTAAGCGAGCGATGCAAGAGGCAAGAGCCTCGAAACGGGAAGAGAGCGAGTTCTGCCGTCCCCTCCTATTTATGCCTTGAAATCGTAGTCGTACTTGTCTCCATTTCCGTAATCGATACTTGTAATCGATGTATCCGAATACTAATGTCGCAGTTTCTGACGTACCGTCCGATTCACTAAAACATCTGCGTCCCATCCATCAAAGTTGACAGCTCGTCTGAAACTTCTCGTACCGTTTCCCAAAATAGCACGCGTTGGCTTTGAGATTGTTATCAGACCGAACCAATAAGCCACCTGTTATGGTTGCGTCAGATTTCATACTGCGTCGCGGCTTCTCGTTCGTTATCATTTGTAACTGGTAGTTAGGCCTACCCCAGTTACATATATATATATATATATATATATAAATTTATGATTATTGTTATAGAATATTATACTTACATACGTATTCACGCTGTATATTTATTTATATTTGTATATTGTTTTACGAGTCTAACTGATGAACAAGACATCTTAAATAATAAATACATAACAACGTTTATAATTACAAGCTTTTATAAGTGCACTAAAAAGAAGAAAATAATACTGTTTTTATTAAATATAAAATAATTTTTAAAAATATAATACATCTGCGGTTACTTTAAATATAAAAAAAAATACTTTCTAATTTTACTAATTTAAAAAAAAATTACTAATGCACTACTATTTATATCACTATAAATAAAAGCGTGGGCCGCTTGTTTAAATACTTACTATTATAGCGACCCACGCTTTTATTTATAGTGATATAAATAGTAGTGCATTAATATATTTAAAGAAAGTATTTTTTTATATTTAAAGTAACCGCTGATTTATTATATTTTTAAAAACTTCCGTGCATCACCAGTGTCGGATTACCTCCAAGTTTGGGAACCACTGCGCTAGACAATGGTGTGAACTGTGTTTAACACGCCGCCACTAAACGCGGATACAGAACACACGGATTTCGAAAGTGTAACCATGGTATAGTGGAGTTTCCCGGTTTAATATGCAAACACGCTCCAGTTACATGTTTAAAATACGCGATAGAGGGCGGGTGGGGTGCGGGGGAAACGGAAACGGAGAAACTTTTGTGCCGTTCACGTCCGATGCTATTGAATTCTAGAAGACGGATTGATTCGGTCTGACGACGAGGGGAGGTAATCGCTCAAAGATCAGCGGAACTGGTGGGGTGACTGTTGTCTCGTGCACGCTAGAGGCCAGTGTCTGCTCGTATGTGTGAGTACATGCACGTGATATTAGGACCCATGTGAGTTTATCCACGTGATATTAGGACCTATGTGAGTACATGCACGTGATATTAGGACCCATGTGAGTTTATCCACGTGATATTAGGACCCATGTGAGTACATGCACGTGATATTAGGACCCATGTGAGTTTATCCACGTGATAATCCATGTGAGTTTATCCAGGAATCCATGTGAGTTTATCCACGTATCACAGGCTACTTTTCAATCCATGTAAGTTATTTACGTGCTACATGCTAAATAGTAAACTCATAGGAAGCTAATGACGTGCTACATATTTAGTGCACGTAAGCTTATTTACGTGCATACAATCTTTATACAACGCATATGATATATGCACGTTATTCATGTGCTGTATGCTACAAATTTATTGTACGTAAGTTTATTTACGTGTTATATACTACCTAGCTAATCTATTCACCTTATTAATAGCTTATATGCTACAAATTTATTGTACGTACGTTTATTTACGTGCTATATGCTACATATCTAATCTATACACGTTATTCGTGTGCTATATGCTACATGTGTAATCTATACACCTTATTCATATTCATGCTACAAATTTAATATACGTCACATGGTGTATCAATATCCATACATTTGTCAAGCAACATTTGTGTTATAGTGGCATCTACTCCAATCGTAAACTTTATGTTAGCCTAACCCTGATCTTAACCCTAACTTAGGTACCCCATAGCCCTACCTGGCTTAAACTCTGCGTGTCAGTCTGTTCTATTAATGAACCGAAGCACATCAGTTTTGTGTGACCCATTTCTTTACATAATGTCTTGTATTTACCCAACCATTACCGGATGTCTTTCCCTACAAGGTTAGCGGGCTTATGAAAGAAGGGAAGTCACTCTGATTGGCTATTACGTGATGAATGTGATGCAATTTTTGGCTTCTTTAGAGAATAGAAGAAAAACCTTTGTCTGGCTTCCTTAAAGGGTTAATTATTGTTTCTTAATGGGGTAGGTGGCCGATGTTATTTAATGAAAATTCTAATTTTAAAGCATCTTTAAGAAAATTACATTTAAATCAGTTTTACGCTAACGAGGTTTGTAGAGTAGGTTTGTGATTAAAATGTGAATGATTTGACCTAAATCTTGAAAGACGTAAATAGTTCCTTCATTAAAAATGTGTTTTATTGCGACGGAGTTAGATGCGCTAGGGATTAGGTACACCTATAATCAGGTAGGTCTACTATTGGGCTAAGACTTAATGACATTAGGTGCAACTTTAATTAGATAGGTCAACTATTGGACATGGGGTCTTTCAGCCATTTTGCTCCTAGGGGGAGAGGGCATTTCAATCCCCCCACCCCCCAGTGGTGGAACTAAAAAAAAGGCCACCCCGCAAAAAAAAATCTGGACCCCCCCCCCTATATATATATCCCGTTCATTGGGAGGGGGCGGTGTGTGTCTGGGGGAGGGGGGGGGCGAGACATGCCTGAAAGAAACTCTGCTACTGGGTTAAGGTTAACCAGGGCTAGGTGCCATTGTCTGCCTGCTTAACTTCTCTCATAATCTCCAAATCTCTGGCTTTAATCCACTGGATAAGTCGAGGCATCCAGAGCAGAACCAGAATCCAGCAATAAAATAATCGCCCACCAGCTTTTGAAAGGGTTTTTTTTCTGAGCGTGGGGCCGGTTGGTTCTGAATGGGGGGGGGGGGGGGGGGATGGGGTTCTTTAATAGATGACGTTTTGCACTTGGCAAAAAGGGCGAGATTCTAACGTATGAGACCATATGCTATGGGGAGAGGGCTAGACACCTAATGACAATATGACCGTATGCTATAGCAGAGGGCTAGACACTTAATGACAATATGACCGTATGCTATAGCAGAGGGCTAGACACCTAATGACAATATGACCGTATGCTATAGCAGAGGGCTAGACACCTGATGAATATGACCTGATGAAAGTGTGACTTGGCACACATTTTGTTCTTCCTATCAAAGAACAATGTTACAATTACCGTATCTGGAGAAAGGACTATGTCACAACCCCTCACTCAGGTGAGATCACGTAGTTGAGATCACGTAGTTGAGATCACGTAGTTGAGATCATTTAGGTTGAAAAACCTGCATCAAAATCTATACAATAACATCAGAAAATCAAACTATGATTGTCCCTATACGATATCAGAACATGATACTTTAACTGTCTCTTTACAATATTAGACCTTCAAACTATATTTTTCCCTATACAATAGCATCCCCTGCCACACCACCCGCCTCACATACCCCAACCGCGCCACACCTCACACCTACACCACATCCCACCCCCACACCACACCGAACCATTGGAGAGAAATGAACGATAGATCCAATCAGCACGCCAAGTGAACCGACAATATAAAAAAAAACGTCATCATCAGACCATAAAACAAAGGAAGTTAATAAAAAAGCAATTAACCAATGAAATTGTTTGTTGTAGGGATTGACCAATGACAGGCTGAGCTCAGTGCTGTCAAAAAGTGGGATCTATACACATATGGGGGATGTGGGGTCTATACACATATGGGGATGTGGGGTCTATACACATATGGGGATGTGGGGTCTAAACACATATGGGGATGTGGGGTCTATACATATGGGGATGTGTGGGTCTATACACATATGGGGATGTGGGGTCTATACATATGGGATGTGAGGTCTATACACATATGGGGGATGTGGGGTCTATACACACATGGGGATGTGGGGTCTACACATATGGGGATGTGGGGTCTACACATATGGGGATGTGGGGTCTATACACATATGGGGGATGTGGGGTTTATACACATATGGGGGATGTGGGGTTTATACACATATGGGGGATGTGGGGTCTATACATATAGGGCGGATGTGGAAAAGTGGGGTCTACATATTGGGGAACTGTGAGTGAAAAATTGGATAAGTTGACTGGAAAGCTGTGTTGAGAAAATAAGCATTTAAACCAGGGGTCTCCAAACTACGGCCCGTGGTCCGGATGCGGCCCGCGAGGTCCTCTCATCCGGCCCGCGGAGATATTTTTGTCCAAGGAAAAAAAAAGTTTGTTGGTGATGATGAGGAACTTTGCGCAGAATAATCAAAGACATGTTTGGAAGAAACTGGCCCCCGAACTGAAATTTGATAGTTAATGCGGCCCCCGGAATGAAAAGTTTGGAGACCCCTGATTTAAACGATGGGGAGGTGTAGAAAGAGCAAAATTTGTTATTGAGGAGATATGTTGGGATCTAAACACTAGGGAGATGGGTACAGCTGGGGTCTATACATTGGGGAGATGGGTACAGCTGGGATCTATACATTGGGGAGATGGGTACAGTTGGGGTCTATACATTGGGGAGATGGGTACAGTTGGGGTCATTGGGGGAGATAGGTACAGCTGGGCTCTATACATTGGGGAGATGGGTACAGCTGGGGTCATTGGGGGAGATAGGTACAGCTGGGCTCTATACATTGGGGAGATGGGTACAGCTGGGGTCTATACATTGGGGAGATGGGTACAGCTGAGGTCTATACATTGGGGAGATGGGTACAGCTGGGGTCTATACATTGGGGAGATGGGTACAGCTGAGGTCTATACATTGGGGAGATGGGTACAGCTGGGGTCTATACATTGGGGAGATGGGTACATCTGGGGTCTATACATTGGGGAAATGGGTACAGCTGGGGTCATTGGGGAGATGGGTACAGCTGGGTCTATACATTGGGGAGATAGGTACAGCTGGGCTCTATACATTGGGGAGATGGGTACAGCTGGGGTCTATACATTGGGGAGATGGGTACAGCTGGGCTCTATACATTGGGGAGATGGGTACAGCTGGGGTCTATACATTGGGGAGATGGGTACAGTTGGGGTCTATACATTGGGGAGATGGGTACAGCTGAGGTCTATACATTGGGGAGATGGGTACAGCTGGGTCTATACATTGGGAAGATAGGTACAGCTGGGCTCTATACATTGGGGAGATGGGTACAGCTATACATTGGGGAGATGGGTACAGCTGGGGTCTATACATTGGGGAGATAGGTACAGCTGGGCTCTATACATTGGGGAGATGGGTACAGCTGGGTCTATACATTGGGGAGATGGGTACAGCTGGGGTCTATACATTGGGGAGATGGGTACTGCTGGGGTCTATACATTGGGGAGATGGGTACAGTTGGGGTCATTGGGGGAGATAGGTACAGCTGGGCTCTATACATTGGGGAGATGGGTACAGCTGGGGTCTATACATTGGGGAGATGGGTACAGCTGGGGTCTATACATTGGGGAGATGGGTACAGTTGGGGTCATTGGGGGAGATAGGTACAGCTGGGCTCTATACATTGGGGAGATGGGTACAGCTGGGTCTATACATTGGGGAGATGGGTACAGTTGGGGTCTATACATTGGGGAGATGGGTACAGCTGGGGTCTATACATTGGGGAGATGGGTACAGCTGGGGTCTATACATTGGGGAGATGGGTACAGCTGGGGTCTATACATTGGGGAGATGGGTACAGCTGGGGTCTATACATTGGGGAGATGGGTACAGTTGGGGTCATTGGGGAGATAGGTACAGCTGGGGTCTATATATTGGGGAGATGGGTACAGCTGGGGTCTATTTATTGGGGAGATGGGTACAGTTGGAGTCATTGGGGGAGATGGGTACAGCTGGGTCTATACATTGGGGAGATTGGTACAGCTGGGGTCTATACATTGGGGAGATGGGTACAGGTGGGGTCTATACATTGGGGAGATGGGTACAGCTGGGGTCTATACATTGGGGAGATAGGTACAGCTGGGGTCTATACATTGGGGAGATGGGTACAGCTGGGGTCTATACATTGGGGAGATGGGTACAGCTGGGGTCTATACATTGGGGAGATGGGTACAGTTGGGGTCATTGGGGAGATAGGTACAGCTGGGGTCTATACATTGGGGAGATAGGTACAGCTGGGGTCTATACATTGGGGAGATGGGTAGAGTTGGAGTCATTGGGGAGATAGGTACAGCTGGGGTCTATACATTGGGGAGATGGGTACAGCTGGGGTCATTGGGGGAGATAGGTACAGCTGGGCTCTATACATTGGGGAGATTGGTACAGCTGGGGTCTATACATTGGGGAGATGGGTACAGTTGGGGTCTATACATTGGGGAGATGGGTACAGCTGAGGTCTATACATTGGGGAGATGGGTACAGCTGGGTCTATACATTGGGAAGATAGGTACAGCTGGGCTCTATACATTGGGGAGATGGGTACAGCTATACATTGGGGAGATGGGTACAGCTGGGGTCTATACATTGGGGAGATAGGTACAGCTGGGCTCTATACATTGGGGAGATGGGTACAGCTGGGTCTATACATTGGGGAGATGGGTACAGCTGGGGTCTATACATTGGGGAGATGGGTACAGCTGGGGTCATTGTGGAGATGGGTACAGCTGGGATCTGTACATTGGGGAGATGGGTACAGCTGGGCTCTATACATTGGGGAGATGGGTACAGCTGGGTCTATACATTGGGGAGATGGGTACAGTTGGGGTCTATACATTGGGGAGATGGGTACAGTTGGGGTCATTGGGGGAGATAGGTACAGCTGGGCTCTATACATTGGGGAGATGGGTACAGCTGGGGTCTATACATTGGGGAGATGGGTACAGCTATACATTGGGAAGATGGGTACAGCTGGGGTCTATACATTGGGGAGATGGGTACAGCTGGGGTCATTGGGGAGATGGGTACAGCTGGGATCTATACATTGGGGAGATGGGTACAGCTGGGGTCTATACATTGGGGAGATGGGTACAGCTGGGTCTATACATTGGGGAGATGGGTACAGTTGGGGTCTATACATTGGGGAGATGGGTACAGTTGGGGTCATTGGGGGAGATAGGTACAGCTGGGCTCTATACATTGGGGAGATGGGTACAGCCGGGGTCTATACATTGGGGAGATGGGTACAGCTATACATTGGGGAGATGGGTACAGCTGGGGTCTATACATTGGGGAGATGGGTACAGCTGGGGTCTATACATTGGGGAGATGGGTACAGCTGGGGTCATTGGGGGAGATAGGTACAGTTTGGGTCTATACATTGGGGAGATGGGTACAGCTGGGGTCTATACATTGGGGAGATGGGTACAGCTGGGGTCTATACATTGGGGAGATGGGTACAGTTGGGGTCTATACATTGGGGAGATGGGTACAGCTGAGGTCTATACATTGGGGAGATGGGTACAGCTGGGGTCTATACATTGGGGAGATGGGTACAGTTGGGGTCTATACATTGGGGAGATGGGTACAGCTGGGGTCATTGGGGGAGATAGGTACAGCTGGGCTCTATACATTGGGGAGATGGGTACAGCTATACATTGGGGAGATGGGTACAGCTGGGGTCTATACATGGGGGAGATGGGTACAGCTGGGGTCATTGGGGGAGATAGGTACAGTTGGGGTCTATACATTGGGGAGATGGGTACAGCTGGGGTCTATACATTGGGGAGATGGGTACAGCTGGGGTCTATACATTGGGGAGATGGGTACATCTGGGGTCTATACATTGGGGAGATGGGTACAGTTAGGGTCATTGGGGAGATAGGTAAAGCTGGGGTCTATACATTGGGGAGATGTGTACAGCTGGGGTCTATACATTGGGGAGATGGGTACAGCTGGGGTCTATACATTGGGGAGATGGGTACAGCTGGGGTCTATACATTGGGGAAATGGGTACAGCTGGGGTCTATACATTGGGGAGATGGATACAGCTTTACATTGGGGAGATGGGTACAGCTGGGGTCTATACATTGGGGAGATGGGTACAGCTGGGGTCTATACATTGGGGAGATGGGTACAGCTGGGGTCTATACATTGGGGAGATGGATACAGCTTTACATTGGGGAGATGGGTACAGCTGGGGTCATTGGGGAGATGGGTACAGCTGGGGTCTATACATTGGGGAGATGGGTACAGCTGGGGTCTATACATTGGGGAGATGGGTACAGCTGAGGTCTATACATTGTGGAGATGGATACAGCTGGGTCTATACATTGGGAAGATAGGTACAGCTGGGCTCTATACATTGGGGAGATGGGTACAGCTATACAATGGGGAGATGGGTACAGCTGGGGTCTATACATGGGGGAGATGGGTACAGCTGGGGCCTATTCATTGGGGAGAAGAATAAAAAAAGTGGGATCTATCAAGAAGGGAGACGTGTAACATTTTTCCAGAATTAAAGCGTACAGACTTGTTTTTTGGTGTGATCTCTAGCCATCCTTTTGATCGAGTACAGCTTCAGAGTAGGTTGAAAATAAAAAAGTAAAATTTGAAACATGAAGATTCGAGATGTAGCCGGGAGGGCACCTAGACTGTACAATAGCTGATGAAGGGACTTCATCCATCAACGTCAGAGGAACACTCGTGATAAAAAAGTGTATCTCAAAATTAGAAAAACTACGTTCAGTTCAGTTCAAGTAAAGTAAAATTATTTATTGTATGTGTTACATTTCAAACCAGTGGTCCAAATTTTGGTCACAAATTTCTACACAAGTCACACGATCAGAGTTTCTTCCAGGCATCTTTTTTTTTTTACCGCCCCCCGAACGAAATGAAATTTATATAATTTATATAGAAAATATATACTTTTAACAGTGTCCGCCCCCCGAAGAAAGTTTACCGCCCCCCCCCCCCCCGAAGATTTCAAGTGCCCCCCCCCCCCGGAGAAAAAAGTCTGGAAGAAACACTGCACACGATTGACGTCATAGTATCAACATTTTATAGGCTGTGGTCACGATGAATACAAAAATGACGTCATGACGCCCCCTCCCCTACCCACCCCACCTTCCTAGTTACGCCACTACAATAAACGATCTATTATTTTAAGCTCTTCACCAACACATTAGTGCGCATGTCCCACGCGGGCCGCAGTAAAGACATTCTGAATAGTCTCCAGTGAAATGGTTCAATTATTCAAGTGATCGATTGCCGATGTTGTATGTAGGTAAGGAAGGCGCCCTTAAGATTATCAATACCGTCTAATTTGTACTGCTGCCACTGTGTTGTGCATGAGGAATGTGTTTAGACTACATGGTACTTTAGTACATGATAGTCTAATTTCCTACTGCTGCCAATGTATTCTACGTGAGGAACGGCTTTTAAGACTACAAATACGCTACTACACAATACTGATTTCAGCCTTCACAGTGTCGGCCGTACATGATAGTCTACCTTTCAAAATAACGCTGTTACATGGTACATTTTTATACGCTAGTCTAGATTTTTTACTGCTAGAGCGTGGGTTTTAGATTTTTTACTGCAAGAGCGTTTAGAAAGAATCTCTAAAAACCATAACCTGTGAAGCCCTGCCTGCCTGCCAAATTTATTGATTAACTGTAAGTCAAAGTGAAGTAATCAAAGGGAAGCAACTAAAGGGAAGCGACTAGCCGCATCGCATCCTGAATTTTTTCCTCGTTTTGTTTTATTTTGACAGTGAAAAAAGAATTTAAAAAAACCTTTCTTCTTTCAAAATAAAATAAAATTTTTTTATCTACAAATTTCTTATCCGCTTTGGTCGCTGACATAGTTTGGTGATGTGCATGTGGATCAACACCACTTTAATATCCGCAGCTTCATTGCTTAATGTGCGGGGAAATTCCGATATCAAACGCATAAGCCGGCAGTTCAAGGAACACACACAATCTCTGGAAGTGTCCAGAAATAATGCACATACATGGTGTGTTAGTGTGTTGGTGAACTTCGAGTTAGTCAGTTGTAGAGGTTATAGTTAAGACTAGTTTAGAATATTTTTGTTTACTTTGTTATTCAAAATGGAGAATCTTGCGTTTGTAGGTTGATAAAGTATAGAAATTGTGTTGATAAGTTCAAAAAATGTTGAAACCCGCTGTTTATATTTATATGCGCTAAAACGGTATATGTTTTTAATACTTTTGACATATGGTCTTGCTATAGTGTTCATATTCTTTTCATAGCATATGGTGTTTGTGTTGTATTGTTAATTTGAGGTTATACAAGAAGCGAAATTATAAAATGTGTTATTTTACAATTTGACTAAAAAGTAAGATGATGTTTTACTATAACAGTAAAATCCTATTACCACCATTTAATGCACCATATCGTCATCACGATTCATACATCACGTATAACATTGATACCATTATGTGTACCATTATGTGAATCAACAATTATGCAACATCTGTACTATAGTGATCACCAATATTTATACCACATCTGTCGTTATATGTGATTCACGTTTTTCTGCCTGTAATTTTATATTTTCCATTGTATAACAGATGCTGGGCCGTTTCTGATAGATGCTGGGCCGTTTTTGACAGATGCTGGATATGTTTGACAGATGCTGGATTATGTTAGACATACTGGATAAGTTAGCTCTGCCACGACAGACAGCCATACATACACCGGATATCAGGAGTTATTAGTCAAGTGGTCTACGGATGTGAAACAGCGACCTATCAATCAATAGCGTGAAATCAATGATTAGTTCTCGATAAATCGAACCCGACAAATCGAACCCGTGTGTTTACCTAACAATGGAGTCTCTAAGGAGTCCGCGGCAGGTAGGATATTACAACATTCCTAATCAGGGTTTAATTAATCGGCGGATGTTTGCCTTTGTGTTTTAAGATTTCTGTTTCTACGTCTGCTGTGTGACGTCATACTTATCACGACTTTTGCAGTTATGTATTGCTGTGTTCAAGCAGATACGAGTTTTGTATATTGCTAAAGTGTGGGCCCTCCCAGAGGCGTAGCGACCCTTCCCGGCGCCCGGGGACAAACTTCGGGAGCAAATTTTTAATTTGCATCCCCCCCCCTCAAACTTTCGATTTGCACCCCAACCCTCAAACTATTTATAGTGCAAAAATGCAGCTAAATGACATTTTAATTTGTTTTTACAACCCATTTTGGCGCCCCCTAAGGTCGGCGCCCGGGGACATATGTACCCCCCCCTGCCCCCCCCCATCGCTACGCCTCTTGGCCCGCCCCCACTATTATCTGCTATTTTGTGCCCCCCCCCCCCTTTATTATATGTCATCTCCATTTTAAACACCATCAAACAAAAAAATTCTCCCTTGTCTAAATTCATATTTTTGTTTGAAAGTTTTTGCGAATACAGTCTATGTAAAAAATTGACATTGTTTACGGATAAAAAATATCCCATTTGAATACCAGTAAAATGAAAAAAAATCGCTGAATATTTTATTATGCATTGATTTCTTTTTTTTTAATCTCATTTTTTTTGCCCAACACAAAAATCAACTCACATTTTGCAATATGCTTGATGTGTGTGTCATATGTTTGTTTATACTTTAAAGATTTAAAAAAAAAAGAAATTAGATGGTATTAAATTGACATTAAAAAATTAACATTTGGTTCATCTTCTATCCGGAAAATTCCAATAAGGTTGTATTTTAAGCAACTAGATGAGGCAAGAAATCTTAAGCTGGGTTATTTTTAGTTTAATGACGTCATTCCGTCGTGTGAGAATGGGCTATCGATGAATAGCTAAACAGTCAGCTGACGGAAATAAGAATGTCATGTAGCATAAGGAATACAACTTGGCTCGAAATCTATTCTGTATTCATATAAAAAAGAACAATTACCGAAAACTGTCTTGAAAATAATGGACAACCAATCTGTTTACAGTACTTTCATGGCTGCGGCGTGACGTCATTGTCCGTCTGCTTTACTGAAATGTCAAGGCCGTTTTGTTTCACATAGAAAAAAAATCACTTTAAATGGGGAATAATGATCCTATTTTCGAGGTTTTCAATTCTCCCATCCTTAGCTTTTAAAATGTAACTGTCAATAAAATATTATTTGTCTGGCCAACTTAATTATTGTGGCTGGTTTTTTTTTATTATTGGAGAGTGATCGAAGCTAACATGGAGCAGAGTGTATAAAGTGGAGCAAATTGGCTGTTATTATTTATTTATTTATTTATTATGATTTATATTTATTTGTATTTATTTATTTTTTATTTGTACACTAGTTTAACATTATTTTTATGTTTCTTGCTTTAGAACTTGCGCAAAAGGAACGTATCATTTGTCAGTGTACCTCTAGCATCGTGTCTTATTTCGGTGGAAGCAACATTTAAGACTACTACTACAAAATCAGATTTTTAAAACACGGTCGAACTCAACTATCTACGTAACAGAGTTTAAGAAAAATAATTATTGCTGGTTTATCATATTGTGATGTTAAAACACTGTTTTTAAAATCAAAGTGGGCTTTTAACAATGAGAATCTAAGATAGTTTAGCACCCTTGTGTCTGAACTCGTAGTTCTTGACACGGGGTGGAGGGCAGGTTTTCCGTGGTGCCAGTGTGAACAAAATTTTCCTAGTAAATTGTGAAAGGTTGGCCATTCCAACTGTGTCTCATCTTATCAGAAAAAAAAAAGTTGCAACTATGACACATTTCACCCCCCCCCCTCCTTAAAGCTTCATTTACTATCATGAAAACAAAAAAAAATACATCATATTCAAGAACATTACAAGAAGTATTACGCGAGATTTCAACCCCACCAGTCCTCCATTGAGCACATAATACTAAATTCAGACCCCCAACCCTCCACTTATCTGACGTCATATTTGTACGCACCCCTAACAACCCCCCCCCCCTACACCAATACTATCCTCTCCCTCCCCCAAATGATGTGATGGTCTACTCACGGCTCGACACAATACAATGACACTTAATAAACATGTTCATACCAATTGTGTTTATCATATTACATCCCCGCCCCCATATTCCCTTGTTTAGTCATTGTCGTTTCTGTTGTAGTCATTTCTCTTTCCCTGCCCACACCGACCCCCTACCCACACCAACCCCTAACCACATCGAGCCCCACCCCGGGGATTAATGTGTCTCTCTCAACCCTAGCGCCCCAGAACTTGTTGATTTATGAATATTACAATGAGAAATATTCAGGTCAAACGTAGTCTATTTTTAGCCGTCACGTGACCCAGTTCGGAATATGAAGAGTTGGATCTACACCACTCACAAATGAAATATCGATCTCGTCTAATCCCATAGGGTAGTTCTGATCAGCTGAATACACCCCCACCCCCTCGCCCCACCCTCACACATCAAACATACCGACCATTAGCTGGTGTGAGCAAACGACTTGGAGGGTGTAACAAGAAAAACATAGTTGGGAGGTGAGTACACACACACACACACATATCACCACACACACTCACGCTGTAAGAGGTCAGTCGGCACACAAGTTAAGTTGTTAAAAGCCTGAATTGTTGGTTTTAATTATGCTTGGATCTTAATTAATTAATTAGCTTGTAAACAAAATTATTTTCGCCGTGAATAATTCTGCTCCATAGGTTTTGTAAAACCATACTGTAGCGAGGCTTATCTAGGATCCACTACAAATTTATGTCGCTTTACATAATGTTTTGGTTTGTTTTATATCAATTTTAAAGCTTTAATTAAAACACCACATTAAAATTGATAGCGTGTAGTATTGCAACATAGGTTTTATCATTGGTTTATGTGGACACCTGGTGATCAGTAGAAAACTAGATATTTTAATTTTTTTTTTGGGGGGGGGGGGGGGTTGTCTTCGAAGTACACTAAGTTTGCTATTGAAAAACTGAACTAATTTAAATGTAAAACTACTTTAATTAATTCATAAAATCGAGTTTTAACAATGTAAATTTTTTACCCATTGAAATCCGGTCAAACAGTTCTGTGGCCAATTAACATTCAGCAGATGTTCTGCAGCTAGCAAACAATTAGGCTGCATTATTTTTTCTACTGCCATGTTTTCAATTTAATCACAATATCATATTTTTATGCGATGAAATTCTATTTTAAACAAAAATCCGAATATTTAATTCTAAGCCGTAGCTCAGGGGAGAGAAATAATGTGCGGTAATCCTAGCTTGTAGAGTTGTCGAACATGACGACCGCAACAAACAAGGGAAGGAACTTGTTTTTATACGGCTACAACAGGAGTTGTGTAACTTACATCGTGTTGACGGGTTGGATGATGGAAAGTGATGGATGTTGTGTTTGATACGCTTCACGTGTCAGACAGTGAAAAGTTCAACGTGGCAATGTGAAAACAAACCGATTAAATTTGAAAACAAACCGATTAAATTTCAAGACAAATATTTCATTGATAAATAGAAAGCTTGGTTAAGTTTATTTCGAGCATGCGTAATTAAATTTTGTGTTGTCTCTATTCTCTCGCCCCTACTACACGCCTTTGTATAGACATGTGATTTTTGTGTTTACACTCATGATCTTTGTGTTTACATTTACATTCATGACCTTTGTTTACACTCATAATCTTTGTGTTTACATTCATGATCTTTGTGTTTACATTCGTGATCTTTATGTTTACATTCGTGATCTTTATGTTTACACTAATGATCTTTGTGTTTACATTCGTGATCTTTATGTTTACATTCATGATCTTTGTGTTTACACTCATGATCTTTGTGTTTACATTCGTGATCTTTATGTTTACACTAATGATCTTTGTTTACACTCATGATCTTTGTTTACACTCATAATCTTTGTGTGTACACTCATGATCTTTGTGTTTACACTCATAATGTTAACAACAGTAGTAACTTTCTCTGAGCAACATCGTCCGGACGATGTCTATTCAACCACGTGATGTAACGTTTACTTTTAGTTATCTTAATATCTACGTGAACTAGTTATTGGCGAACGTGTTCGATTTGTTGTTTTCTTCAGACAACAGGATTTAGGTACAAGTACTTGAGTTTAAGCGTGGGTCACATAGAGGTTAGTTGCCCTCCCCCCACTCAACCCTCTCATCCAACACGTCTAATTCTAAAGTAGCTAAGCCTGTGAACTTACGAGGTGAAACAAGTTACAACCTACTCAACATTACATACTTCTATTTATGAAACTACAAGTCAATAAAAGTAGTTGTGCTTTAGCGCGTACAAACAGTTATTTATTGTAGCTAGTTAAGTCTTCTTTGAATGTAATGGTTGCTCCCTTACTCCCCAACAAACAAAAAACTTGCCAGTGGCTATTTGTGAACAAAACAGTCAGTGACTGCCTGCCACTAATATGTGGAGTCAGTGACTGCATGCCACTAATATGTGGAGTCAGTGACTGCATGCCACTAATATGTGGAGTCAGTGACTGCATGTCACTAGCCTGTGGAGTCAGTACCTGCATGTCACTAGCCTGTGGAGTCAGTACCTGCCTGCGACTAATTTGTGCCACATCCGGTGAACCGTCCGTCACCTAATCGATACATGCGACGGCAATTGATCTGATCAAAGCAAGTGTCATCAGGTAAATTACACGCTTGTCAGGTCTAATTTATGCCAGCCACTGATCGTACACAAAAAGGCCAAAGGTCACGGCAAGGTCACAGAAAGGTTTGACCTAACCGCTAGATTGGTTTAATGGTTGGTTAGGTCAAGGTCGTGTTATTGTTTAGCTCTAGGCATAAACCACCAAATTAACCATTGCACATTAAGCCATAAAAAATAAACCACTCACAATAAACTATCACCACCATTAAACCACTCCCAATAAACTATCACCACCATTAAACAACTCCCAATAAACTATCACCACCATTAAACCACTCCCAATAAACTATCACACCATTAAACCACTCCCAATAAACTATCACCACCATTAAACCACTCCCAATAAACTATCACACCATTAAATCACTCCCAATAAACTATCACCACCATTAAACCACTCCCAATAAACTATCACCACCATTAAACCACTCCCAATAAACTATCACCACCATTAAACCACTCCCAATAAACTATCACACCATTAAACCACTCCCAATAAAATATCACACCATTAAACCACTCCCAATAAACTATCACACCATTAAACCACTCCCAATAAACTATCACCACCATTAAACCACTTGAGATAAACTCCTCTAAAACACCGCTACATCATAGGACGACAACCACCGAAGACTCACCATTGCCCACTTCACACACTCACCAACAGCATACACGTACACTTTCAGTCATCTTTGATGTGCACCTTCTTAATGTTATGACCTTTGAGACCTAATGGTCGCCGTGATCTTATAAGATCTTAGGGGCTTCCGTTTGTTGGTAAACAATTCGAGTAATGGCGGCTAGTCACGTGACTTTGTTTACTCGTTGTTTTGTTATGTTGTGTGACCCGATACAATTAAAGTCTGCCCGTTACCATGGTGATCATTCTGACAAAAAACGTGGGTACGTTCACCATCAAATTTCTTGACCCATCTGCCCGACCCACGTTTTTTGTCATCAAATGTATGAACAGTCATCACAAGAACCTGCACAGCTCGAGGAAGCACAAAATCTACGAGCAGTCATTGGTAGATCCCCTAGGGTCGGAAGAAAAATTTATTTTCTACTTTTTAGTCCACAAGAAAAACGAGGTTTTTTAAAAAGTTTTTTTTAAGTATTTTATTTTCTCCTTTTTAGTCCGTTGCTACACATGAAAAACGTGGTTTTTAAAAAGTTTTTATATAGTTTATTTTCTACTTTATCTAATGACTTGATTAAGTATGACTTGACTAAGTGTTTTTAAATACAGAAAAATTTAATCTAGTGGCCAGACACTCCACTCTAGTGGGCAGACACTCCACTCTAGTGGCCCGACACTCCACTCTAGTGGCCCGACACTCCACTCTAAGGGCCCGTCACTCAACTCTAGTGGCCCGACACTCCACTCTAGTGGCCAGACACTCCACTCTAGTGGCCCGACACTCCACTCTAGTGGCCAGACACTCCACTCTAGTGGCCCGACACTCCACTCTAGTGGCCAGACACTCCACTCTAGTGGCCCGACACTCCACTCTAGTGGCCCGACACTCCACTCTAGTGGCCAGACACTCCACTCTAGTGGCCATACATTCTAGTGGCCAGACACTTCACTGTTAGTGGCCAAACACTTCACCACTATTGGCCAGACACTCCACTCTAGTGGGCAGACACTCCACTCTAGTGGCCCGACACTGCACTCTAGTGGCCCGACACTCCACTCTAGTGGCCAGACACTCCACTCTAGTGGCCAGACACTCCACTCTAGTGGCCCGACACTCCACTCTAGTGGCCAGACACTCCACTCTAGTGGCCCGACACTCCACTCTAGTGGCCCGACACTCCACTCTAGTGGCCCGACACTCCACTCTAGTGGCCAGACACTCCACTCTAGTGGCCCGACACTCCACTCT
Source organism: Physella acuta (assembly GCF_028476545.2). Lineage (NCBI taxonomy): Eukaryota > Metazoa > Mollusca > Gastropoda > Physidae > Physella > Physella acuta. The sequence goes on from NW_026731697.1 coordinate 1,626,135, forward strand.
AGTGGCCAGACACTCCACTCTAGTGGCCAGACACTCCACATTTAGCACTAGACACTACCACATTCACAACCTACCACAACCTACACCAACCTACCCCAACCTACCACAATCTACCACAACCTACCACAACCTACCAAAACAATTATCAGATAAAGCAGGAACAGAAATGTTCCATACACAAATGAGAAGATGAGTCAAATAACTCGAGGTTGGGTGAAGGGGGCGGTTTGGTCGTCTGAAGATCTCGTGTCGTCTGCTGGACTCTTTAATGAAAAAAATGTCAAACTTTGACGTCTGCTACCGTTTGATTGGGCTACCTCACGATAATATTCCTTCAGTCAATAATTGCCGTGTCAATAGTTGACTTCCTCCAGTCAACTTTTGCTAGTTCATTAGTTGACTTCCTTCAGTCAACTTTTGCTGGTTCATTAGTTGACTTCCTTCAGTCAATAATTGCCGTGTCAATCGTTGACTTCCTTCAGTCAACTTTTGCTAGTTCATTAACTGACTTCCTCGAGGTAACGTTAAACTAGTTTACACTGACAAAATATTCACGTTAAAAAAAAAGATTGCAAAAAAAAAACGTTAACAAAAACCTGAATACTGAACACACATCCTTAGAATCGGAATGACAAACGGATTAAAAAAAAGAAACTAACAGATGGGTCACATAGACCAGCGGATTCGTCAGGACAGATTAGAACAGGGGTCTCCAAACTTTTCAGACCGAGGGCCGCATTGACTATCAAATATCAGTTCGGGGGCCAGAGTTTCTTCAAGGCATATCTTTGGTTTTATGGAGCCCCCCCCCCCCCCCCCCCAAAAAAAAACGTCCACCGCCCCGCCCCGCCAAATAATATATAATCTATATAGAAATATATACACAATTCAAGTGCCGCCGCCCCCCCCCCCCCAGAGAAAAAATCCGGAAGAAACACTGTCGGGGCCGACAACACACTCGAGGTCCAAGTTTGCTCTCAAATTATTCTTTTCGTATTCTATATCTATGGTTGAACCCATGTGACCTTATTAAATTCGCCATCTTCACCACAGGATTCAGTACACTGCTAATGTCCATATATTTAGCACTCAAAGCTTGCTGATTAATAATAGAGTGCAGGAGCATTGGTTGTAGAATATTTTTCTCATTCTCTTGTCCAACCAAGACTTTCTTTATGCCACTAATGTACTTTTCCCCATCAATTAACTGAGGTTAGTCCAGTCCAAGTTATAATCAGCAAATTTTTTTTAACGCATTGAATATATCCTCTCCGGTAACAGTGCCATACATGTTATAAAGGGAAGCCAGCTCTTGTGTTATGTTCATTTCTTCATCCACACCCCTAATGAACACAAGCAGTTGAGAGGTGAAACAGCTGTCCAGCGACTTATCCATTGCAATTAAAAAATAGTGAAACGTGCTTGCATTTTTCGCTATTTGAGTCACGATGTTTTCACCCATGTCTGCAACACGGTATGCAAGGGTATTTGCACCCAAAGCTACATTTTCAAGTTGTTTTGAATTTTCTGTGCTAAGTTCCTCAGCCACCTCTAACAGACATTTTTTCCGTGGACAAAAAGATCGTCGCGGGCCGGATGAGAGGACCTTGCGGGCCGTAGTTTGGAGACCCCTGGATTAGAAGATTGGTCAAATGGATTAGCGGATTAGTCACACGAGTTAACGATTAGTCAGTCCTTATTATACAGACTATTGTTGCCTTTTAAATCAGCTTTGAGCAAACCTTTCTGTTTGAGTTGGTTCACATTCTTGACAAATATCTACACAGAGATGTGTCAGACAAGTGTTTTGAAGACATGTTTTTGTGAGTTCCTGAAGACAAACCGGAAATAAAAGAAAAACAACTCACGGAAAATAAAATTGGCGGCATAAAATATTGAAGCGAAGGGAGATAAACCAAGGCGAGCGGAGGAAAACAGTCGCAGTAATGTCCCCTTCATTTGTCGGTGACCAGTCCACGGCCGGCAAATGTTATCATAGGCTGCCCGGGGGAAATGTTTCTCGGTGACCGGGTGATGGTGTGGTGGTGTTTGGTGTCATGGTGTCATAGTGTCAGGGTGTAAGGAAACTTTTCAGAGAGAACCTGAGGATACAAAATCTACAAGTTATCCCCCCCCCCTCCCATGGAGTACTTCTATCGTCTGCCTTTGTCTCTGTTAGATTAGCGAATATTATACTCATCTTATTTTAAGGGGACCAATGTACGCCTAGCATTTCCGTAATACATTAACCTATTTAACACGCCACCTTACTAGACCCGTGTTCTCACTAGACCCGTGTTCTCACTAGACCCGTGATCTCACTAGACCCGTACTCTCACTAGACCCGTGTTCTCACTAGACCCGTGTTCTCACTAGACCCGTGTTCTCACTAGACCCGTGTTCTCACTAGACCCGTGTTCTCACTAGACCCGTGTTCTCACTAGACCCGTACTCTCACTAGACCCGGTGTTCTCACTAGACCCGTGTTCTCACTAGACCCGTGTTCTCACTAGACCCGTACTCTCACTAGACCCGTGTTCTCACTAGACCCGTACTCTCACTAGACCCGTGTTCTCACTAGACCCGTGTTCTCACTAGACCCGTGTTCTCACTAGACCCGTACTCTCACTAGACCCGTGTTCTCACTAGACCCGTACTCTCAGTAGACCCGTACTCTCACTAGACCCGTGTTCTCACTAGACCCGTGTTCTCACTAGACCCGTTTTCTCACTAGACCCGTTTTCTCACTAGACCCGTGTTCTCACTTGACCCATGTTCCCACTAGACCCGTGTTCTCACTAGACCCGTGTTCCCACTAGACCCGTGTTCCCATTAGACCCATGATCCCACTAGACCCATGTTCCGACTAGACCCGTGTTCCCATTAGACCCGTGTTCCCACTAGACCCATGTTCCCACTAGACCCGTGTTCCCACTAGACCCGTGTTCCCACTAGACCCATGTTCCCACTAGACCCGTGTTCCCACTAGACCCGTGTTCCCATTAGACCCATGTTCCCACTAGACCCGTGTTCCCACTAGACCCGTGTTCCCATTAGACCCATGTTCCCACTAGACCCATGTTCCGACTAGACCCGTGTTCCCACTAGACCCATGTTCCCACTAGACCCGTGTTCCCACTAGACCCATGTTCCCACTAGACCCGTGTTCCCACTAGACCCATGTTCCCACTAGACCCGTGTTCCCACTAGACCCGTGTTCCCACTAGACCCGTGTTCCCACTAGACCCGTGTTCCCACTAGACCCATGTTCCCACTAGACCCGTGTTCCCACTAGACCCATGTTCCCACTAGACCCGTGTTCCCACTAGACCCATGTTCCCACTAGACCCGTGTTCCCACTAGACCCGTGTTCCCACTAGACCCATGTTCCCACTAGACCCGTGTTCCCACTAGACCCATGTTCCCACTAGACCCGTGTTCCCACTAGACCCATGTTCCCACTAAACCCATGTTCCCATTAGACCCGTATCTCGATGCCTTCCCCGAACATCTTGCTTGTTACTCTTACATCCAGCTCTAGGTCAACTTGACGACATTTAAATCCAACACGGCGCTATCGAGTTCTCGCATTCTTCTTACCATGGCAACAACGGCACCCTGACACCAGCGCTTTGAGATTACTCTACCACTCTGATGTTCTTAAAATAGGCTACTAACCCGAAAGTCTCGAGTTTGAATCCGGGTTTAACGTCATTGATTCCATCCAACTCTGATGGGTACCTAACTCACGTTTGGGAAAGTAAATGCGGCTGGGCAAAGCTTCCCTTCCTATGCCGAGGTCAAGAATTATATGAACTCTACTTCATCTGCCCAGTGGATCGCTAGAGGATTCTTTTTTTATTGTTACTTTACAGAACACGGGGCCTCTGATAAAGTTTTCCATTCCCCACAGTCTCCTGTCGCTCTATTCAGCTGTTCTAATTCCTTCATTTCGGCCTCCTCTATCACGATACGTCGCCATGTCTTCTTAGAGTGACCTGCGTCGCCATGTCTTCTTAGAGTGACCTGCGTCGCCATGTCTTCTTAGAGTGACCTGCGTCGCCATGTCTTCTTAGAGTGACCTGCGTCGGTTGCCCTGGGGGTTCCACCCTAAGGCCTGTCTGGCTCTATTGCTACTGTCTTATCTAAGCGTGATACCCTCCTAACAAAACCTAAAGAGTTCACTAAAATAGTAGATGGTATTTGGCATTAGAATATCACCACCATCTTATTTTCTTTCAAAATAAAATGTTTTCTCTTAGTTTTTCCTATTAGTTTTTATTTTTTTTTTGTTCCGTGAAGGCGAGGACGTCTAAGAATGAATCTTTGTTTTTAGTTTATTTTATTAGCCAATCGAACAGCCCGTAAAAAAAAGCTGAAACCTAAAGAAACGGATGAAGGAGAGCCGTTAGTGATCAAATAGGAAACTACCGGGAGCTTGACCCAATTACGGAAGGGGCCGTCACTTCAGAGTTCTGAGCCCTCGTTCATGGCTGTAATGTAATGTTGGTACCTGATCCTAGACGTGTGTAATGTTGGTACCTGATCCTAGATGTGTGTAATGTTGGTACCTGATCCTAGATGTGTGTAATGTTGGTACCTGATCCTAGATGTGTGTAGTGTTGGTACCTGATCCTAGACGTGTGTAATGTTGGTACCTGATCCTAGACGTGTGTAATGTTGGTACCTGATCCTAGACGTGTGTAATGTTGGTACCTGATCCTAGACTTGTCTTCCAGGAACTCAAGTCTATAAATAGAAACATCAATGGCGGATCCGTGTTAATGACAAAAATAGACAGGGCTATAAATTTCTCATTAAGTAAATTGGTACGCGGATGAAATTGATTTGTTTATTGTGTTGACGTCACGATTCTATTGGATGAAGATAAAAGTTTTTAAGTTTTGCGATTGACAATTAAGTGGATTTTATATTTCAGTTTTATTACCACTCTTAAAGCCTTAACTTTTATTTTGTAATAGTTTTTGTTAAGTTTACATCATCTGTAATTATTGCTTTAATTTAATCTGCATTGATCGTATATTTTGCCATATCATCTTAAGTGAAAATAAAAAAGATGACTGTTTTATCCAATAGTGTACTAGACTTACCTGCTATTTACAAACTCTAATGCTATTTACAGATCTGCTATTTAGAGACCTAACTACTATCTAGTTCTAAGTTCCATTTAGAGACCTAACTACTATCTACATCTAAGTGCTATTTAAAGACCTAACTACTATCTACATCTAAGTGTTCATTTTTACAGACCTAACTGCTATTCACAGATCTAACTGCTATTTACAAATCTAAGTGCTATTTAGAGACATAACTACTATAGTAGAGAATTACAAGCTGTATAATTCCATTACTCCAAAAAAAAAAAAGTAGTAGACAGTAGGCCTACAGCAGCATGGTCACCAATCAACTATAAAGAGGCTATAGAGTGGGCTGGGGTCGGGAGGGTGGTGGTGGTGGTGGCTGGGGTGGGGGGGGTGAGGTAGTAATGACGTATATAGAACGTCTGCCAACATGAAGAATCGGGGTTCCAGTACTATTTCAGACGGCTGTTTTAACGTAAGAAATTTCTCGAATGTGGGAGGGTTCAGACGGCATGTCCTGTCCTACAGCCCTAGGTTGCCATGGCAACAGATGAACCTCACCTGCCCAGTGACCTCAGATAGGCTAATGGCACGAGCACTAAATCACGTGGCTGATGGTAGCCGGCGTTTGTTTTTCTCAGTGTGTGTGAGCAGCTTTTTGTCTTTTGTTTCGTTTGTTACCCCCCCCCCCTCCCTTATGTGTGAGCAGCTTTTTGTCTTTTGTTTCGTTTGTTACCCCCCCCCCACTGTGTGAGTGAGAAGCTTTTTGTCTTTTGTTTCGTTTGTTACCCCCCCCCCCCCTCCCTTATGTGTGAGCAGCTTTTTGTCTTTTGTTTCGTTTGTTACCCCCCCCCCCACTGTGTGAGTGAGAAGCTTTTTGTCTTTTGTTTCGTTTGTTACCCCCCCCCCTCCCTTATGTGTGAGCAGCTTTTTGTCTTTTGTTTCGTTTGTTACCCCCCCCCCCCCCACTGTGTGAGTGAGAAGCGTTTTGTCTTTTGTTTCGTTTGTTACCCCCCCCCCCTCCCTTATGTGTGAGCAGCTTTTTGTCTTTTGTTTCGTTTGTTACCCCCCCCCCCCTGTGTAAGTGAGAAGCGTTTTGTCTTTTGTTTCGTTTGTTACCCCCCCCCCCCCCCTCCCTTATGTGTGAGCAGCTTTTTGTCTTTTGTTTCGTTTGTTACCCCCCCCCCCCCCCCACTGTGTGAGTGAGAAGCTTTTTGTCTTTTGTTTCGTTTGTTACCCCCCCCCCCCCTCCCTTATGTGTGAGCAGCTTTTTGTCTTTTGTTTCGTTTGTTACCCCCCCCCCCACTGTGTGAGTGAGAAGCTTTTTGTCTTTTGTTTCGTTTGTTACCCCCCCCCCCTCCCTTATGTGTGAGCAGCTTTTTGTCTTTTGTTTCGTTTGTTACCCCCCCCCCCCCACTGTGTGAGTGAGAAGCTTTTTGTCTTTTGTTTCGTTTGTTACCCCCCCCCCTCCCTTATGTGTGAGCAGCTTTTTGTCTTTTGTTTCGTTTGTTACCCCCCCCCCCCCTGTGTGAGTGAGAAGCTTTTTGTCTTTTGTTTCGTTTGTTACCCCCCCCCCCCTCCCTTATGTGTGAGCAGCTTTTTGTCTTTTGTTTCGTTTGTTACCCCCCCCCCCTGTGTGAGTGAGAAGCTTTTTGTCTTTTGTTTCGTTTGTTACCCCCCTCCCTCCCTTATGTGTGAGCAGCTTTTTGTCTTTTGTTTCGTTTGTTACCCCCCCCCCCCCCTGTGTGAGTGAGAAGCGTTTTGTCTTTTGTTTCGTTTGTTACCCCCCCCCCCCTCCCTTATGTGTGAGCAGCTTTTTGTCTTTTGTTTCGTTTGTTACCCCCCCCCCCCCCACTGTGTGAGTGAGAAGCGTTTTGTCTTTTGTTTCGTTTGTTACCCCCCCCCCCCCCTCCCTTATGTGTGAGCAGCTTTTTGTCTTTTGTTTCGTTTGTTACCCCCCCCCCCCCCTGTGTGAGTGAGAAGCGTTTTGTCTTTTGTTTCGTTTGTTACCCCCCCCCCCTCCCTTATGTGTGAGCAGCTTTTTGTCTTTTGTTTCGTTTGTTACCCCCCCCCCCCCGTGTGTGAGCAGCTTTTTGTCTTGATTAGCTGGTCGTTGGTTCGTTTGTTAACCCCCCCCCCCCTCCACATTCTACAAAGGGTGCTCACATAAAAGCTGATTGGCTATTAACATTCCGGATGTGACCTCTACCTGGCCACTCTCCGAGCATTGAACTCTGGCCAGTCGACACGACGGCTGAGTTGCCTGTTTGGCCGGAAACTGATTGGTTGTGGTGGACAAAAACAATTTGATGTTCCGGGATGCTCACGAGTCTGAGCATGGGATGGAAACTTCCGTGTTCCCAGTTCCATGTTCCCAGTTCCATGTTCCCAGTTCCATACCCCCAGTTCCATGTTCCCAGTTCCGGGTTCCCTGTTCCCTGTCCCAAATACCATTTTATATTTTTCTTGTCCCACCTTTTGAGTTCCATGTTTTTTTCTTCCATTTTTTAAATGTAAAGTGTTCCACGTTCTCGGTCCATGTTCCCTGTTCCACAATTTCCTTTTCATGTTCTAAGTTCCCTGTTTCCGTTTGATGTTCCAAACACTTCCCTTCTCTTGTATATTTGGTCTCCAGCTTTAAACACCAGAGAAACGAACCCCGAGCATTACCCCCCCCCCACCCCACTAAAACCCCCGGACATAAATCTCAGTATATTCCCTCTGAGGCCAAATCCACTTTTGATGGCTATAGATTTTAACAAAATCATGCTCCTGTGTCCCAAATTGCGAGCAAGATTTTAAAACGGCCTGGGTTCTCTGTGTTATTGTGCTACATTTTATTTCTATCGCCCACTAGCCTGATACACCGCTGTCAATCACATCCAAAATAGGACGGCTTGAAATTGTATTGGATATTGTTTACTGTGTCACCAGTGTCTCACCAATTCACTCACTCACTGCCTCACCTTCACCCTCCCTCACGACCTCACCGTCTCAACCTGTCACCATCTCGTGACCCCTGACCCCCAGCTGTATAATGCCCTCAGTTGCCCAATTTACGCCACATATTCCCTTAAGAAACTTTTAATTTTTTGGGTTATATCCCCTGTCAGTCTACTCGCCAACCACACTCCAGGGTTTGGTTCATTGATACATCACTGCTACCAAGTGACAGCGACCAGTCCCTATAGTTCAGTAGTTCTTAACTAGGGATTGTAGGATAATAGTTATATGGGATATGTGGCGTGTTAAAAATATCCCATTTTGGTATTATATATTGTGTTATACAGTATATTATGCCATCTTATAAAGTGGTCAACATGAAAATATTAACAGTGAAATAAAAATATTTTCGGGATAATATTATTTTAAAAATCGAGGTTGTTTTATTTTCATTGAAGTGTTGTTTGATTAGAAAAAACCAATCGAACATCACCGACAGTTCTACGTGAAATTCAACACACAACATCGACAACAACAACACAGTGCACAAAATCGCCAATAACAGCCGGTATTTGATTGGTCAGCCGGTATTTGATTGGTCAAGCCAGCATCTCCCCCCCCCCTACCCCCTCCTCTTGAAACGGAAATTCCCAAAGCTAAAGCACTATAATTCACCTTCTAATGCATGCAGTGATCGATAATAAACATACGAATCATCTTGCAGACGTTCTTCCAATTTTCCAACGTCTGCTGCCCACCCCCTCCACCCCGACTCATTTTACAACCAGGTTCTCTGGGGGGGGGGGGGGGGGGGAAGGGGGGGGTGAGGCGGGGGCGAGTGATTTATTTACATCAAGATAATAGGATTAAGGGATTATTCTCGTGTAACGTCTGACGAATTTAGCCAACTTTAACCCCCATCCCCCAAACAATGTTAAAACTAAACTATCTTAACTATTTCGAATGCTTGTGCAATTAATAATTTTAGTATCTAAACAATATTTCTGAACAAAGTTTAAAATTGTTGATACATTGACGCTTGGTTTTGTTTCCCTGTCAACAGTGTTAACAGGGGAGACCCCACCCCCCCCCCCCCCCCCCCACACACACATACACATACCCCCTCCAACCTCGTTCTAAATGGAGGACGTCACGGACATGTACATTGTACTAAATCAATATTTTATTATGCGCTTTCAAGTGATCTGTAGAATTGTTGAATTTGTCGAACACAGCATTAAGTCATTCTCTCAAACACGACCAAAAGCTATCTACTGTTAGTCCTATAACTACATGTTTTATTTATTAAATTAATAACAAATCATTGTTTTCATATTTATAATGCTTACCTAAGTCTGCCATGTAATGTTTGACTAATCTAGAGACTAGACTAATCTACATGTGCAAAACTAGACTAGACTAAGATATATGTACAAGGATAGAATTTAGACATGTAAAACACGAGAACACTAATCTAGAAGTGCAATACTAGACACTAGAAGTGCAGATAACAACAAAAAAAAACTAGCTCACAAGTGCAAAACAACAAAACTAGACTAATCTAGATATGCAAAACACGAGTAGACTAGTCTAGAAGTGCAAGAAGCTTTTGTGTTTACAGGTTTTCTTAACGCGCTATGTACTTATGAGAGAAAAAAACCTTGACAGGAGCAGATAACTCACCAGCACAACTTGAGCTATATACCAGCAGGGGAGGGCAAGGGAGATGACTGGGGAAATAAGTTATGATAGATTGAGCTGGATTACTTCTTGACGTTTGTTTGTTTCATTTTGTCTGTTGTCTAACTTTTTATTTTAAAATAGCATAGTGTAAAAAAATAAAATCAATCTTTTACACCGTATTGTTGTTTTGAAAAAATGTCTTTAAATTAATAGGAATATAATTTTAAAAAAAAACCAGCGTATTTATAGAATACTTTAAAGTTCAGTTGATTAAATGGTCTATCAATAGTGTTCCATTGGGTTTTCAGTTAGATTCTATTCCCGATATACCAGGGGTCCTAGAAACATTGCTTGATGAAGATGATGAAGTACCAGATGTGTGGTACCTGATAGGATGGGCTAATTATCTGCAAGGAACAGAATATTACAGTAATGCGAGACACTATTTGGAAAAAGGCAAAGAGATTTATGCTAAAATAAAATATGATGATGCTGCATTACTTGGACATATGGATGAACTATTGAAAGAGCTAGGTCCAGAACCAGAGGAAAATGGTCAGGTTAAAATGGAACCTTTTGAAATTGAAAGCTCTTTGGAAGAAGACATGGACCAATAACACCTGTTTGCAGAAATTGTTTTTATTCAATAAATATACATACAAAAAAAAATTAAAAAAAAAAAAATATACCAGGGGTCGGCAACCTTTTGAAGCGGAAGAGCCAGAGTTACAATTTTCAAAATTTTCCTTGTGATAAAGAGCCACTAACAATTTTTTATTTCAAGTATTTTATTACTTTCTCGTATATACGAAGTATAGAGAAAGTATTGTAATTGTGCAAAAAAAAAAATCGAGATTTTTACAAATCTCGACGTTTTACACCTCACTGATACGGAAAAACATAATTTTGCAATCTTGTCCGTATGTCTGTGTGTGTGTGTGTGTGTCTGTGTGTCCGTGTGTAAACACGATTACTTGAGTACCGTTACAGCTAGGTTGATGAAATTTCATATATAAGTATTTTATCAAAATCGTAGATCCGTATCAACTTTTGAGCGATTTTCGATAACCGGAAGTGGTACTTTTCCTACTTTGAATTTTTCAAAAGCCTATAACTTGAGTACTATTTCAGATAGATACATGAAATTTCACATATAAGTAAAAGATCTAATTCTCTACCTTCTGTTAAATTTTGAGTAATTTCCGTTGACTGGAAGTAGTAATTTACGCTACTTTCGATTTCTCAAAAAACTAATGTAAATTTTAGAAGTACTAATAATATTGCGCACTATTATGCGCTTTTTTATTTGG